>NC_056726.1:617603098-617678402 GCF_019279795.1 Protopterus annectens
AGAACATACAAGCAAATTATGACCATTGTAAACAGCGTTCTACACCTGGAATAGCTGGACACCCAGCAGTGTGCTCACCGGCCTGCAGTCCCACTACTACTTTGAAAACTTCTCACCCTGTAAGATGTGTTCCCTGGAATGCACCATCCACCTGATGAGTTTCTACTACTGCTGGACAATCAGTATCTAAAACTAATTTACTGTAGGTCTTATTTAGTATATTTATGTAATATAGTTTAGGTTACATTTAGCTACATTTTGTAATATAGTTTAGCCTACTGCTCACGTGTTTGCACACTACTGCCCCCCCCCCTTCTTTGGTCCTTCACTATTCCCTACCAAGTCTTTTAGCTAGGCTTACTCAAATCTACACAGCCCAACTGTGCTATTGCCTCTCAATCATCTCTGACTATTGTATACTGTCTCCTTATCTGTAATCCCTTTTATTATAGTTTCCCCAGTCAGCTATACCCTCTCTTTACTCATACCTTCTCTTATTTAGTTTTACCTTGGTATGAGCTATGTACTTACCTTAGTTCATCAAACTTTAACTGATTGATTGCCTCTAGCATGCTGCCTCAAACCACTCTGTGGTGCATCCCGCTCCATTCGCCCGTACTATGCTCGGGCTCTCTCTGCTCCCCTTCCCCTACTCCCATTCCCAACCACCCCTGACATAATTTCCTTTATACATAACCCCTTATTACCACTCCCCCTCAGATCCTCCCCTCAACCCAATCACCTCCAATTGACTTCTCTCACCCAAACCTCCACTTTACTCACTGGCCACCTATCCACTTTCTAACCCTGTCATTCCAAATCATTCCAATGCTTTCTCCCCTATCTTCTAACCATACCGTTGGCTGTATAACTTCCATCCCTTTTTGCCACATCCACTTTTACTTACCCCTACTACCTAACCTACTGCACCTTCATTTCTTCTTCTTCTTCCCAAACTTCTTCTTCCCAAAGACTTGAAGACTATAAGAATTAGCACACATTTACTTCCTCTAACCACCTACAACTTATATATCTAACCTGTCTCCCTAGATATCACTACTTACCACAATCTTCCTAATTTTATCTAGACAACACCTCTATACCTATAGCCTGTCACACTTCCCACCCCCATCTAACTTATTCTCCACCATGCAACTCCATAACCTGCTTCTATTATTCCTCTCTATCTCTACCCTAATATTCTTACATAACCTGTCCTCCTACAATACTCTATTAACACCTAACTACCAGCCACCTACCTCCATCTATCCTTTAGTTGCATCACAACTCCCTCACTCATTTCTGACATTTTTACCCACCCATTCTACAACTCCCTATCTTCCTAAAATCAGAATCCTCCCCTTCTACTCTACCATCCCCAAATGTGAGGTGAAATCCTTTTTTCTTCTCCCCCTTGCTCACAAACATTTTTCCTCTCACCCTCCACTGCTCCTTTGTGGTAATATACATCCCAACCCTAGGCCATACTTCCCCTCCTCATCCAACTCTATGCCCACTTACTCCACCTGTCCACTTCCTACCATTCATTCAAAGCAACTTTCCCTGTAGTCCATGAATATCAAAAGCCTAGTCAACAAAACCACTCAGTTTCATGCCTGGATATCCCACTACTCTCCTGATATCATAACTCTCTGTGAAACCCGGCTAAAACCCCATATTCCTGACAAAGATATTCTTCCCCAGGATATAACATATTATGACTTGACAGGTCTCAGAAAAAAGGTGGTGGTGTTGCTATCATGTTCTCTAAACACCTCACTGTAACCCCTCTTACTATTCCCACCCTCCATCCCCAAGCCGAACTACTGCTAGCTAACTGTAAACTTAACGCCCACAACACAATAAACATAGCTGCAATTTACATCCCTCCTGGTAACAATATCACTGCACTTGAAAAGATTTTCTCCTGGCTCACTCAATACTTTCCAAATTAAATTATAGTCTTGGGTGATGCTAACATAAACTGGCAGTCCCTCTCCTCAGAGACTCCAAGCTCCTGTATTGATTTACATGGTTTCACCCATCTAATAACAACTCCCACTTATACTAACAAAACTACTAACCATACTTCTCTACTTGACTGGATATTGGTCTCTCACCCACATAAGTATCACTTCCCTGAAACTCTGCATGACACTCTTAGTGACCACTGTCCTATCAAAATACTGAGATATGCTCCACAGTATAGTAGACCACACAAGTTCATAACTTGTCACAAACTGACTAACTTTGGCTCTGATAAATTAAACAGCAATCTTTCTGCTATTAACTGGTCCTTTCTTAGGCAGCTGCCCCTTTAAGATGCCGTAATTAAATTCAACTCCATATTTCTTAACATACTCAACTCCCTGACCTCTTTATGGACTGTTAGGGTAAAATCTACAATATCTTTTTGGCTAACCCATAACACCTGCTCTTTAATACACCAGAGGGACAAGGCTTGGAAGCTCTGGTCCAAAACCAAACTTCCCTCCCACCTACAACATTATAAGAAACTTTGCAACCTCACTAAGAAATTCATGTATAATGATAAGAAAGACTTCTATAACAACCCTCAAACCTCTCACTTAGCTAACCGTAAGATGTTCTGGCATGTCATCAACCAAATTCTTCACCTGGGCAACTCTTCTTCCCCCCAACCATGCCCCACTAACACACCTCTAGAAACTGCTATGAATTTCAACTCCTATTTCATCAATACAATCAGCAATTATTACCCAAACCAACCCCAACCCAAATACTAACCTCCCCAACAACCCTCATACACCCTCATACCCCTCTCTAGTCTTTTCTCTCAAAACTGTGTCTACTAACTACATTAAATCCCTGCTTCTAAATGTTAAGCCTTGCTCTCCTTCTATTGATGATCTTCCTCCACTCTTTCTCCAGAAAGCAGCTGACTCTCTTGCCCTCCCCATCTCAGTAATTATTAATCATTCCATAACTGAATCTAAATTGAACCTGCAGTCTGAAAACAATTCTACACCATACTCATTCACAAAGGAGGTAACTCCTCTGAACTCTCCTACTTCAGGCCCATTGCAATTCTATCCCCTCTTTCTAAAATCCTGGAGAAATGTGTACACAGACAAATCCTTCACTACCTTCTACAAGACAACCTACTAACTCCCACTCAACATGGCTTTCACCCTAAACATAGCACCTCCACTGCCCTAATTTCCTTCTTCAACACCATATCCTAAGCTAGAGACCAAAACAAATTTGTCTAATGCCTATTTCTGGACCTCTCCAAGACTTTCAACACTATCTCCCACCTCCTCCTCTTAAATAAACTATTTGAATTTAACCTGTCCACCTCCACTATCTCCTGGTTCAAAAGTTACTTTAATTACCATATTCAATCTGTTCAATGGCTTTCTGCAATCTCTCCTGCTCTACCTGTAAAAATGGGTGTTCCTCAAGGATCAATCCTTGGTCCACTACTATTTAATATCCTCCCCAATTGGTTGTCTTCTTCCTCCCTACAGTCATCCCTCATTCAATACACAGATGACTCCACAGTAATCGCTATAGCAGATACCCTGTCTGACTTGCATTCCAGGACACAAACATCCTTCCTATCTATTGAAAACTGGCTTACCAAAACCCAGCTAATACTAAATCCAAAAAAGACTAAACTCTTGCTCTTCATCCCTAAAACTATGAATCATCTGAAATCTTCCTTCTCAATCACATCCCTCAATAACACACCTATTGCCATGGAAACAAATACAAAACTACTTGGGGTCATCACTGATGACCATCTCAAATTTGACCTACACATTCTCAACAACATTAAGAAAACCCATCAAAAACTTGGACTCCTTTATAGGAACAAAAAATTCTTATCTAATAAAGCCAAAATTGCCCTATTGCATGCCTGCCGTCTCCCAACCCTACTGTATGGCTCACAAATCCTCACCAATCTTCAAACCATTCTTCTATCAAAACTAGAATCCACCTGCATTAAAGTTGCTAAATTCACTACAGACTACTCCTACCACTCACACCACAGTCTAGCTCTTAAAAAATCTAAACTGGCTAGAGATTCCTCACCTCTTGCTTCTCTCTCAGCTCCAAATAACTCACTCTATATTATATCTGCCCTATTTCTGTCCCAGCATTGTCCCTCTCATCTCCCCCTATCCCCCTTCAAGGTCCCTTTGTAGCTCTGAACAAAACCTTCTTTCTATCTACAAGCCTAAATCTAAAATAGGGCAAAACCTTTACAACTTCTCCACAGCCCAATTCTTGATAAACTTCCACTGGATATTAGAAATATCAGTCACCAACATCTATTCAAAACAGCTACTAAAAACTATCTATACAAGAACTGGATCTGTTATTGTAACCACCCTCCTCACTGACTTCCCCATACTATACACGTCTCTCTCATCTTACCTCTCCACTTACTTCTATCTTCACTCCTAACTATATACTGACAGACCAAACTAGGTCTAGTTTAACACTTTACTAGTATTATTGTTATTGGTTGTACTCGAGAATTAATGAAGTACACTGCGTATAACCCTCTGAAGTGATTGTGCAGACTTTGCTAATGATGTTGATTGTAATTATTATCCGATATTTCATCATGTAATACTTTGTTATTGTACTAGTCATACTTATTTGTGGAGCTTTTCTCCCTGGGCCTCCACTGAAAAAGGGCCCAGGCTCAGTCAGACTAACCCGGTCAACAAATGACAAATAAATAAATTGTAATACAGCATGTGGAAAATATGTATAAGAGCATAAGGACAGAAAACAAGATAGAATGGAAAATAAAGAAATTTCTAGAATGGGTTAAGGAAGAATTTCAAAAAGAAACTAGTATTAGTGAATTGGATGAAGTACTTAAGCAAGTAAATGTTAATTCATTATTAGGCCCATATAGTATTTGGTATGGAATGTAAAAGAAATCACTGGATTGGCAAAGAGGGTATTTTATAAATGTACTGAATGAATGGTTGAAGAAAGGTTTTGTTTATGAAGATTTGTGTAGTAGGACATTAAAGTTTATAAGGAAGAAAGATGAGAAGAATGAATTTAAAAACTGAGCGTCCCCCTGCTAAGTAATGTGGATTATAAAATTTTATGGACATAATACAGAGGAGAATGGAAAAAAGGATGAGGGATATTAAGGAAGAGGAAATGTCAACACTTGTTATTGGTTGTGAGATAAAGTGTGGATAATGCTGTAAGTAAAAAGGAGGATGTGAAACTTAATGTAGGTGATATTAGCAAGGCATTTGATACCAAAGGACATTTGCTTTGTGGGTTGGTATGGAAAAGTATGGAATAGATTACAGAATTAGGAGAGTGTGTATGTCAGAATATCAGAATAATAGATTTAGTGAATGGATGGCTGAGTAAAGAAACATGCATGAAGTGTGGTATAAGACAAGGATGCCCCATGAGTGGAATATGGTTTGCATTGGTAATGAATGCAATACTTAGTAAAGCAGCCTATAAATTGAAAGATGTGATGCAAAAGAAGGTGGTGATACTGGTAGTTTTGACAATATGGTTGTAGTTGCTAACAATAAAATATGGATGAGAGAAATGTTAGTTTGTCTGAATGGATGTTTAAAGTAAAATGGGAATGACTTTGAATTAAGATGAAGCACTGGTAAAGTTTTTAGTAGAATCTAGAACAGAAGTTGCCATTAAAAAAGGATTAATTACTAGAGCATATAAAATATTGCATGATAGTTATAAGAATCAATCAGAGGAGGTTAGAAAGGATTGGGAAGAGAGATTGGATAAGCAATTCACAAAGAAATAATACGAGGATATATATGTATGTCTCCCAAATATGCAACAAAATCTAGAAGATTTAGGATTTTTGCTTGCAAATGTTTACATAGATATTTTTATACCCCAAGTAGGCTCCACAGAATTTTTCTTCAGGTAGACAGCAAATGTTGGAGGTGTGACTGGGAAGAAAGAGAAACTTAGGAACATATTTTTTGGGAGTGTGGTGGGCTGGCAGACTTTAAGGATTCCCTGTGGGATGCACTGTCGGAGATGCTGGGTGGGAGGATTGCAGTGATGAGGGAGATGATTTTTCTGAGCCATGATACAGAACCATTGCCTAGAAATGGTAAGGCTTTGCTGTGTCTAATTATAGTGGCTGCAAAAAGCAATTACTAGAAAACAGAAATCAAAATCTAAACCAACTACATTAGAATTAGTGAATATAGTAACAGAGATAAAACAACTGGAACTGAGATCTTTAAAAAAGGGTAGAAGCAAACTACATAGGGAAATTGTGAAATGTGGCAACAATACACACAGAAGGTTTAAAAAGTAGTCAGGACTTAAATGAGCTACGTAATGTCTGACTGAAAATGATTAGGTAGATTATACTTGATGTATAATGTTTGCAATTGGGAGTGGGTCAGTATGGTTTGTGATATAAACTGCTTGCAGCTAGGATTGGGTCAGTGTGGTTTGTTTTCATTTATATGAATGTATGATTGCTTATGTCGTAAGTGATGGTTTAATAAAGCTGTTTCTTGTTTAAAAAAAAAGGGACAGAAATTAAATAATTTAAGTAATGTTGCTTAGGTTATATGATTTATAGCAATATATGTGAAGTATAATGCTTGTAAATGTTAATTTGTTAATACAGTTTGATTACTGTTGTATAATTGTAAATTTGCCTATGTCACAAGTGACAATTCAATAATAAGTGTGTTTTAAAAAAGTAAAGGCTTGGTGTGATGAACATTGAGGGGTTGTATTTTTCTATGAATGAAGTATCTTTGCTAAGAGTAAAATTTGGGAAAAAGTAAGTAGTTATGATACAATGGGAACAGTTAATAAAAGAAATGAAAAAAAAAATGTGTCTTCTATGGAGGACACATAGATAAGTGTTCGGGGAAAAAGGTTTACCTGGTGAATTCGATATTAATGGGAAAATAACATATATAAGTCATATGTCATATGTATATATGATCTCTGTAAAATATGAAAAGGAAATTGTGCATTTGGTGTTTTCTTTCATATGGGGTTCAAGATTAAAGCTAGTGAAAAGAGGTGTGTTGTATACGAGTGAAGATGAAAGGGGATGGGGGTATTAAATGTGGTTATTTATTCTGCTTCTTTGAACATGTATAGACTATTAAAGTGGGTAAAGGAAAATAATGAGAATGTAATAGTGAGAATGTTTAAATATATGTACAAAAATTCTGGGAGATGATAAGAATAAGAAAAAGAACACGTTAATAAAGAAATTAAAAATTAGCAAGAAAAAAATAGTACCGTAGAAAATAAAACTTGATAGTATAAAGGAAAAAAGAAAAATGTGGTATAATAATATGAAGAAACAATTATTATGTATATGCAAAGGAAAATTTACCAGAATAAGTGATTAAAACCATTAAACTATGGAAAAAGCAGTGTACCAGTATAGCAGACTGTTGAGATTTCCTTTGGAACCTGGCAATAAATAAAATTGCCAGTAAAGTAGGATATACCATAGGTTCATAGGTAGGTACTAGGCTATCGGCCCAAGGGCCTAAGTAAGCCTAACCAATGAGGTTCCCTGGCTTACGCCACCCAAGAAAGTTATTTTCTTGTGCCCCTGTTGAGCAGAGCCACCAAAGTGAGCCCTGGGGTGTATTTCCTATTTCCCATCCACTTATCAAGATTTTTCTTGAGTGCTAATGAGGAACTTTGCATGACATAGATGGGTAGCTTGTTCCAAAGTATGGTAAGTATCTAGGACAGGAATCTATCCCTCCAGCATGTCCTGTTTATTGTGGTGACAAGGTTTAGGTACCTAGAATGTGTAGCTCGCGGGGATTGGGAATTCTTTAGGTGCAGCATGTCCAACAGCTCTGGGTTTGACATAGCTTTATATGTTAGGCAGAGATCACCTCAGAGTAGGCGATATGCTATGGAGTAAAGCTGGAGTTTTTTGAGATGGTCAGTGTAAGGCATTTGTTTGAGGCCAGTAATCCTCTTTGTGAGGTACTTCTGTGGCCTTTCCAGCTGCTGCAGATGTCTTGTGAGGTACATTCCAAAAGGAGCGTTGTACTCTATAATGGGTCTAATGAGTGTCGAGTAGAGGGAACAATGACCTCTCCTAGATGAGAACCCTTTTGTGATGAGGTGTGCCATGTAGAAGGATTTCCTGACTACAGTGGTTATGTGATTATCAAAGGAGAGACTACTGTCCACCTGGGTCCCCAGGTCTCTTATCACACATTCGGTGTTAAGTAGACTGCCGCCTATGTGGTAGTTCATGGGTACAGAGTTTTTACCAAAGGATGACTATGCACTTTTTGGCATTGAGCTTGAGGCCATTGCTCTGATACCAGGCATCTGTCTCAGTGAGGCCCTTCTGTAGGATGTCCACATAATTTGGGGACTCAATTATGGCTCCTAGTTTGCAGTCATCTGCGAACGTCATTAGCCAAAGGCCTTCTGTGTTAGCCTGTACTTCAGAGAAGTAGATATCAAACAGGAAAGGTCCCAGGACTGAACACTGTGGTACTCCACTTGTCACTGGTTTGAAGTCAGATTTGGAGTCTGCAACTTTTACAGTGTGGGTTCTGTCAGTGAGCCAATTGGCAACCCATCTTGTGACGTAGGGATTTATACCTAGTTTAGTGAGTTTAGCTATAATTCTAGAATGGGGGATGGTGTTGAAAGCCTTGGCGAGGTCAAGATAGACTGTGTGAACCACCTTACCCTCATCTACAGCTTTGGTGACTGCTTCAAAGAAGTCAATCAGGTTCAGGAGGCATGATCTGCCTTTCACAAACCCGAACTGGGTGGGGTCCAGAGTTTGGAGGTTACCAATGTTTTTGTTTGAGTTCCATGGCCTTACAGACCAGGCTCATCAGGCTAATAGGGCGATAGTTCCCAGAATCAGTAGTGGCTCCCTCTTTGTGGAGTGAGATAACTGTTGCTTTGCACCATTCAGTGGGCACAAAGCCTGATGTGAGACTATGATTGAACATGGTGCTTTGGTGGGGAGCCAGTTCGTTCTGAAGTTCATGTAAAATGCAGCCTGGGATGTTGTCCGGTCCCATGGACACTGTATTTTTGGCTTTAGAGAGTGCAGCTTTTACCTGTGTAGTTGTGATTACAGGGACTCTGCATTCTTCCTGTATAGATATGGGCCCTTTAGGAGGTGAGAGGAGGGTAAAGTTACCACTGAATTTATCTGCCAGATGGTTCTGTAATTTTCATGCCGTTGTGCTGTACCTCAGAGCAGATCTGGGTGTTGCTATTGAGATTCTTGACATAGCTATAGAATGCTTTGTAGTTGTCACTAGAATCAGTGGTGATTTTGTTTTCATAGCTAGCTTTGGAGGATCTTATAAGGGATCTCAGCTTCATACTGAGGCTGACCAGGAAACTCCTCCACTCATGGGATTTTACTCTCTTTTGCAACAGTTTCTTCCTTCTGTTGTAGAGTTTGTTTATGGCAGGGGACCACCAGATTGGCTTCCTTTTTTTGGAAGATAGCATCTTGGATGTGTTTGAGAGAGCACGATCCATGCACTTGTGTAAGTGCTTATAGTGTGTATCTGTGTAGGATTCAGCAGTTGTAACTGTATTGTCCATCTGCATGGGTGTCGTGAAGATCGCCACTTCTGTCTTAAACAGCATGAAGTTGGCTTTGGAGAAATTTTTTACCATGATTTCCTTAATGGGGGGTGGGGGCAGGATGTGGATATCTAGGGTGATTAGCTTATGGTCGGATCTAACCAACGAGGAGTTGACTTCAGGTGTGGAACACCGGTCACTCATGTTGGTAATGACTAGGTCTAGGATGTTGTTGCCCCTGATGGGGGTGTGGATAAGCTGATCCAGGGCAATGGAATTTATGAATTCCAGAAAGCATTGAGTGAAGGAGTTGGTACATGAGTAGTTTTCCCAGTTAATGGTGGGGTAGTTGAAATAGCCCATTATTAGGGTGTTTGGTTGAACCCTAATATTTTCCAGTATATCAAGAAAAGAGGAGTGGGAATCCTGGGGCATGGTGGGGGATTTGTAGCAAGCTACAATTTGGATTGCAGTTTTGCCCAGAGTTAGTTGCACTTGGATAACCTCGGATGCATTATGCTGAGCAACTAGCCTGGAGGTATGGATATCCTTAATGAATATGGACACACATCCACCTTTGATGTTCCGGTCCCGGTTATGTGGTCGAAAAGTGTGGTATGAGTTATAGCCTGTTAATGCAGGGGTGCTCTCTGGAGCCTTGAACCGGGTCTCTGTCACTGCACAGAGATCAATGTTCTCCATTTTAAGGAGTGCCTCGAGGGAGTGCATTTTGAGGTTTAGACTTCTAACATTGAGTAGCATTACCCTCAGTTTTGGTTTGCCTGTTCCTGTTATAGTGGTGAATTTGTCATTTGAACCTTGCCTAAAAAAGGCACTATAGGGGCAGCAAGAGCCTTAGCCAGTATCCAGAATCCCAAGAGTGACAGGTGAGGCTATCTCTGGCAAAGCATCGTGGTCTGTTGACCATGTCGTCCCAGGCAGATAGATACTGGATCCCCTTAGAATGACACCAGAAGCTTAGCAAATTGTTGAAGTCAATCATTTTGTCCTTGTACTGTATCATTCTGGGTGATGGCAGGATGCTACTCAGGGCTAGGGTCATACCTGCCTGGGCTACAAGATTGGAGAGCTCTTCCATGTCTTTTTTCATGTAGTCCAGGGAGGTACATCTCAGGTCATTCACATCAACATGGACAATGACAGAGTCATATTTGTACTTGTTGTAGAGTGATATGAGTGCATGCATTATGTGGTGGATCCTGGCATCCGACAGGCAGCTGACAGTAACCTTCTCCTTGTTTAGCCTGGTGAGTGGGACATCAGTGTGCCTGACTATAGAGTCACCTATGACTAGTGTGTTGGGTACGTTGTTTTGCCTTATGGGCTGTGGTTGAGTGGCACACTGAGTCTGTGGGCTATGTGTCATTTGGGTTGTGTTGTGGGGGTGGAGGTTGCTTACGTTTCTGCTTTGGAGGTCTCTGTTGCTTGAGCAGATTATTATTGAGAGCCTCCACGAATGTTTTTGTGTTGCTATGTGTGGATTTTGGTGGTGTAGGTTTAGTGGGACTATGTGATGAGTGTGGTGTGGTCCAAGTGTTTACTTTCTCCTCCTGACTGTCAAGTTCAGTCTTGGTTGGAGAGAGCTTTACCTCCAGTTTGGCTAGACTGGTGGCAATGCACGATGCATCGGAGACCATCCAGGTGCAATTAACCATAGGCAAGACTGCTCTGCAAATTGTAGCATGTTACAGGCCACCCTCACAAACTCAGGAACCTCACATGGCCTTCCTGAAAACACTAGAGGGGATAAATGTATCACCAAACACCATCATACTAGGTGACTTCAATTACCCTAATATAGACTGGGAACACTACTCAAGCCCAAACACCCTAGCCCAAAAGTTCCTGGAATTCATAAACTCAAATGCCATGGAACAACTAGTCACCATCCCCACAAGAGGAGAAAACATACTTGATCTCATCATCACGAACATGGGAGCACAATGTTCAACACCGGAAGTATACCCCTCACTGGTGAGATCAGATCACAAACTAATCTCACTGGAGGTCCTCATCCCACCCCCACCTGAAATAAAAAGACCACAGTAAAGAACTTCTCGAAAGCAGACTTCACACTTCTAAAGACTAGTGTGGTCTCCTTTAAGGCCCCCGAGCTGATGGAAAACAGTACTCAAGCCGCTGAATCACTTACAAATGCCTTCTACCAGCACCTGCAGGACTGCATGGATAAGGCAATCCCAAGCAAAACAAAGACTCTTTGCACCAAAGGCAAGCGCCCACTCTGGTGGACCCCAGCCATAAACAAACTCTACAACAAAAGGAGGAAGCTACTACAAGATAGAGCAAAATCCTTAAAAGGTAAGACACCCTTGATCACTATAAGTAAAAAACTAAGAGCTCTCATAAAATCATCCAAAGCAAATTTTGAGAGAAAAATAGCTAAAGACTCAAAAGACAATCATAAGGCCTTCTTTAGCTATGTTAGAAACCTGGGAGGAAACTCCCAGATATGCTCAGAACTAGTTCAAAATGATGTGAAGATTACTGATCCTACAGACATTGCCAACATACTGGCTGACAGGTTCAGTGCAAACTTCTCCCTCCCCCAAAAGGAGAGATATCTATACCAAGCGATTGCAGCCCCCAAACATCTCCAACGCCCAAGTGAGAACTGCTCTCTCCAAAGCAAAAACACAGCATCCATGGGACCTGATGGTGTCCCCGGCTGTGTGCTCCACGAACTCAATGAGGAATTAAACCCACAGCTAGGACAGCTGTTTAATCATAGTCTTACCTCTGGATACGCACCCAGGAGTGGCGCACTGCAACTGTGGTCCCACTTCACAAAGGCGGTGCCTCCACCGACCCTGGAAATTACCGCCCATTAGCTTGACAAGCCTTATCTGCAAAGCCATGGAGAGGATCATAATGGACCTCATAAATAAAGACATAGGGAATTTGCAGACTTTGGATCCATCCCAGTTTGGCTTTGTCAAAGGCAGATCATGCCTTCTAAACTTGGTTGACTTTTTGAAACAGTCACCAAAGCCATTGATGAGGAAAGGCAGTCCATACAGCCTACCTCGATCTGGCGAAGGCCTTTGATACAATACCCCACTCGGGTATCATTGAAAAACTCAACAGCTTAAATGTTAACCCATACATCACAAGATGGGTTGCAAACTGGCTGAGTGACAGAACCCACAGGGTCAGAGTTGCTGGCGCCATGTCAGACTCAAAGCCTGTCACAAGTGGTGTACCACAGGGCTCAGTCCTGGGCCCACTCTTGTTTGGCATCTACTTTTCCAAGTACAAGCAAACACAGGAGGGTTATGGCTGACAAAGTTTGCAGATGACTGCAAACTGGGCCATAGTAGAAAACACATCTGACACAGATATCCTTCAGAAGGGTCTCACAGAAACGGATAACTGGTGCCAGAGCCATGGCCTAAAGTTAAATGCCAAGAATGCATAGTCATACCCTTCGGGAAAAACAAGGTTACCCCTAGCTACCAAATAGGTGGCAATCCACTGAGTACAGAAGACGTTATCAGGGACCTGGGGACCCAGGTTGATAGTAGTCTGTCATTCGACACCCATGTAGCTAAAGTAGTTAGGAAGACCTTCTACATTGCCCACCTTATCATGAAGGGATTCTCATCTAGATCAAGGGAGGTCATAGTCTCCCTATACTCATCACTCATCAGACCAATGATTGAGTACAATGCCCCATTCGGAATGTATCTGACCCGACACTTGCAGCAGCTGGAGAGGCCACAAAAGTTCCTCACCAAAAGGATAAAGGGTCTCAAACATCTGTCCTATGCTGCCCGACTGAAAGAACTCCAGCTCTATTCAGTCGCCACCGCTTGCTCAGCCGTGAACTTAGCCTAACATACAATGCCATGTCAAACCCAGATTTGATGAATATGCTTCACCTCAAAAAATCTGGATCCGTCAGGGCCACAAGGGCGGAGACTTAAACCTCGACACGGCTATTAATAGGACGTGCTGGAGGGATAGATTCATCACCCAAAGACTCCCTATGCTGTGGAATAAAATCCCGGTATATGTGAGGCAGAGCACCTCGCTGGCCTTGTTCAAGAGAAATCTTGACCAATGGATGGGAGATCGCAGATATACCCCAGGGATTACCTCAGTGTCACTGCTCAACAGAGGCACAGCAAAATAATGGGTATAGTTCCCCATACTAAAGGGGTGGCGTAAGCCACAAAACTATGGGCTAGGCTTGTAAATGCCCTCGGGCAGATAGCCTAGTATGAACCTATGAACCTATGAAGATAAGTGCATCTCTCGCAGGTTGTGGTGTTGGGTGGTAGGAGGAGAGGGTTGTCTGTGTACATGAGGCAATTGCTACATTGCCCCAAGATGCCCAGATTCATCAGATAGACAGGAGAGAACACTGGGAGCTGACCCTTGGACATGCCTGAATAAAAAACTACTTGCCTCTAGACAAGTGAGGAAAGTGAGTATAAGAGGTAATTTTCTCAAAGCAAGTGAGGAAAGTAAGTTAAAAAACAGTTTTTCTCTAGGTAAACAGGAAGGTTTAGTGCTGTAGTAATTTGTGCTTATTTAGTGCTAACAAGTTCTGAACAAGTTCTGAACACGTGATGAGCATGAATACGCAAATTCAAGTGCTAAAACTAAGAGTCTGTACCTGGATCTTGTGGTAGATGGGCTACCTAGTGCTTATCACTCCCACTGATTAGCTAGAATGCTTCCCTCCAACACAGAAAAGCTTGAGGGGCTCAGAAGCTTACAAACAGTCCTGGATATAGCAAATATGTATCTGGACTAGACTAGTCACAGGAAAGGTGGGTAACAAGCGCAAACGCAGGCTTTTAAACCAGAAAGTTGAAAGAGATGGAGAAACTGGCAAACGGGCAATAAAATACCAATTTCTGGGCCAGAAACCACTCTTGTGGTAGAAAGGCTACCTAGTGCTTACCACTCCCACTGATAAGCTAGAAGGCTTCCCTCCAACACAGAAAGGCTTGAGGGACTCAGAAGCTTACAAACAGTCCTGGATACAGCAAATCTGTATCTGGACTAGACTAGTTACAGAAAAGGTGGGAAACCAGCTTAGAAATTTCTTTTTTTTTGGAAAGGGAGAAAGGAGAAACAGAAGATAATTGAAAATTAAGGACCTAAATGGATTGCCCTTCACAAATCTTCTCTCTGTATTAGGTGGAGTGAGCTAGTGACACTAGACTGGAATAGAGCTGGGATAGAGCTAAACAGATGGGACTGGTAGGAGTGTCTGAAGTCAAAATATGATCTCACTGTACTCAGTTGAGTGAGCAAATGAGATAGACCTAGGAGGAGTGTTCAAACACAAGTTTACAGGAGAGGCGGGCAATTCCAAAGCCACCAAGATTAATACCAAAACAAGAACAGGGAGGGTGAGCGGGAAACTAATTGCAGAGACAGAGAGAGACCACAGTATTCTATGAAACAATTAAATAGAAAAATAACTACAGAGAGACACACAGACACAATATTCAATGAAACAGACAGAAAAATGAAATGCAGTACAATCTTTAACACTGCAAGTTTGTTCTTAACTCAGCTAGTGATGCAGTTGATTGTAGGTATGTAGCATAAGCCAAACAAATCAGGTATTCAGCAGTAATAATATAAAAAGAAAGCTGTTAGATGGGCGTTTGTTTTATGGGTTGGAAGAGACAACGCAGCATGTTTTTAGACATGTAAAAAGTGGTGAAATTGAAAAAAAAAGTTGTGTGAAGAGTTTGGGGAGTATTACTGGCATAAACAGGGTTCATATTATAAGCTTGAAGGTCCTGTTCAGCGAATACGAAAAGAGCGACACATATTTACCGAACCATGAATACACCGAATGCCGTAAACCGCAAAATTTAAAATCACGAATCGTCATACTCAGCAACCCCACCGCCCGTGACATACTACCTACCCAAACAAAATAAATAAACTACATACATACACTATATCTATGCACTTACCTTAACCCGCACCCTAACCCTAAGGTCCGTAACTATCGCACACTTACCCTACAGAGATTTACCCAAACAAAATAAATAATCCACACACATACACTTAAAAAAACCTTACTTCTAACCCTACATTAAACCTTACATACATTACCTATCTATGCACTTACCTTAACACGCACCCAAACCCTAAGGTCCGTAACTATCGCACACTTACCTTACAGAGCTATACCGCAGATGGGCCAACTATGACGAATCGACATTTCGAATTTCCCGGTTTTGAACATTCGCTGTTTTCGTGATTCATGCAATATGTGTCGCTCTTTTTGTATTCGCTGAACAGGACCTTCGAGCTTCTAATATCAACCCCATAAACAATATAGGCACACATTTGATAATTTATGGATATAAGAATAAGAATAAAGAATATGTGAGAAGGGTAGATTTTCTTTATGTAAGACAGGTTATTTGGATTGAAAGACTGACTGAAATTTTGTTTAATGGGAAATGGATTTTGGGAGATATACTGCAAAAATCAGATTATGGTTCTGGAAAAAGGAGTTGGGGTCAATTATGGAAGAATAATAATTAGTATGTTATAAAAAAATGAGAAATAGTCAGAAATGGAAATGTGTATATTAAATATTTAAGTTGTTTGGGTGGTTTTAAATAAAGGACCTGTACTCTTTTTGATCATTGATGTGGGATCTACTACATCCACTTGAGCTACCAGCAACTCAAGCAGATGGAACCTCAGTTTAACATCTCAGCTGAAGGATAACACACTCAGAAGTGAAGCACCCCATAATGTTACTATGCAGTGTCAGCAATCCAGTTACCTGGAGTGGGAATAAACTGCACATTCTTCTGATCTTCCAAAGGCAAAGGCAAATGTGCTACCTTTTGTGCCACTGACACTTTCTTCTGAAGTGTTTTGTTCTTTACAACATCTTCTAAAATTTCCAGGAATTTAGCATGATCATCTGGAGACAAGGAAGAGACTCTGTAGTATGCTATAACCAAGTAACCTGACGTATCCATAGAAAACTTAAGTTCTAGGAGCTTTGTTTGTTGGTCTCTGGGTATCCATTTAGATGAGACATGGTGCTTGAAAAATATGTTAACATCACTGCAGTTTGCATCAGGCATGAAGGCATGGAAGGAACAAAACCCAGGTATGGAGGAAGTGATTTCCTTACAGTTAAACCATGCCTCTTTTACTGCAGATACATGAACATGTTCAAGATGTAAGAGCACCTCAAGATTGGGCAATTTATTATTGAGACTCCTGGCATTGAGAAGAGTAATTTTCATGTGTTCTTATTTAGCATCAGATGAATTACTAAGGAGGTATGTTCACTAAACAGACTCTGCCTAAAAAAAGGTACTGGGACAGCATAGACTTTTATCAGTATGTGGAAAACTGTGAACGAGAGATGCAGGCCATCTCTTTCCAAAACAAGTAAGACTATCCATCCTCTCATCCTAGGCTGATCCATACTGGATCCCTCTGGAATGACACCAGCTAATAAGCCAAATGTATAATTCTTGGTGAAGAAAGGATTCTACTCAGAATCAAAAATTTAAAACATCAAACATTCAGAACAGCAAATTTTTTCCTAGGGATAGGAAAAAATTTGCTGTTCCAAAACACATACACACAACACAAGCACACCAAACAAACAGAAACACTTACACCTAACCCTACACTAAACTATACATACACCATTAACTATCCACTTACCTTAACCCAAACCTTAACCCTAACCCTAAGGTCAGTCACTATTGCACAGTCACCTCACCTGCACCCTAACCCTAACTCACCTACTCCGCCCTAACCTCACATCCACACAATCGCCCACTTACCTGAACCGCACCCTAACTCATCTAACCTGTCCTAACCCTCATGTCCACACAATCGCATGCTTACCTGAACCCACAATCACACACTTACCTGAACCCGACCCGTAACTTTCCACCACAGCGCTGAAAATACCGAAGCAACAGAAACGGACAACCAAATTCTTTCCCTAGGAAAAAATTTGGTTTTCTGTTGCTTCGATATTTTCAGCGTTCACTGAAAATGGGTTGATATTAGAACACTCAAAATTTGTAATGTTCGGTGTTCTAATATAGACCCCACCATATCATAGTTATACTGTTTGTCTTGGGGAAAGAGTCTTGAGTGCTGCAGTAAAGTCTCGGATCCTGGCTGGTATCAGCGCTATCAACATCCATCCTGGGGAGCGGGAAATCTGTAGGCCTAACAACTGAGTCACAAATCAATAATACAGTTTTTATCAGAAGCTAGTATACTATTATTGATTAGGAGCAACTTTGCTGTTTGACTTGTTGCAGGCGTGTATGAAGCAGGTGAGTTTAGGACCTTATCTAGGTCCTCTTTTTACAAGTTCTATGAGGCTTTTGGTAAGGATTTTTATAGGATCATCATATAAATGTTAGTGTTCCTGTTGAATATGTGGTAGTGATTGAGGCTAGTGTTTGACTGTGCAATGCTCACTGTGTTCTTTTCTTGAGAGGAATGCCTCCTTATCAGCTGGTATACCTCTCACATACAGAGTTTTCTGTGCTAAGTAGAAGTTCATTGTCAGTGAGAATAAGGCAGTTTCTACACTGCCTTAGGATACCAAGTAGTAGTAGGCTGACAAAGAATGAGGAACAAGTTTGCTGACCATCCATATTGTCCAGTGCTTGGAGTATTAGCTGTCTAAGTGTACAAGGAAGTTAAGCAGACTGGGCGGGGGGGTGTCAGGAAGTACTACCAGAATAGTATAGTATCAGTGATGCCAACAGAGTAATAGAGCATTCTGATGCTTCCTGTATAGCTGGAAGAGATCAGAACAGAAAAGTGAAGACAAGCATGGGATAGTGCTGCCCTGGGCATAATTGAGTCAACTATCTCCTATGGAAGCAAATGACTGTTTAGAACTATTGATTGAGGGAAAAACTGAAAATGCACATGTCATTGTCTACAATGTAAGGATTTAATAAAGGTGTTTAAATAATAAAGATTCCATTGTTATTGTTTAATACTGCATTGTTTACCATGTTGCTGCAGGACACATTTCACCAATAGAGGAATTTTTTGAAAAACGCTATGGAAGTGTCTATGGACAATGTAGAATGCACCTTGGGTGTAGACAGTAGGGTTTTGATATTGATGAAATAAATACACATAATGCAATCTGATAACCAACTGAAGATCTTGGAACTCAGCTTAGAAAATGAGCGAAAAACAAAGAGTTGGTTGTCCTTGCAGAGATCTTTAGAAAGATGTAGCATCAGGAGCAACTGCTATGAACATCGATTGAAGCAAAAACACTCCTTGATTGATATGGTTGAGAAAAAACTACAGGAAGGTGGATATTCTAATTCAAGACTGATTCAGAAACAAACTAAGGCAAAAATGTGGGAGTTGTTCTGACAGACACTTTGCCTTTTCTACAAAACTAGATAGGGTGGTATACAAGAAAGAAAGCGAGATTGTCCATCCATCCATCCTCAACCCCTTTTTCCCAGTTTGTACATGGGGTCAGGTGTTACTTTAACAGTGACCATCATCTTGAGCCAAGGTTTACACCACTGGGTGGCTAGGCATGTCACGGCGAAAGAGACTGTAACTCGGAAATTCTTCTGGCAGATATAATAATAATAACAACAGTGAAAAACGTTTTCCAAGAGAGGTATTTTAAGCTGTAGGAAGAAGCACATTTGAAGGGTGACTCAAGTTAGGGATTATTAGGACTAAATTCAAGTCCCATGGAGAAGAGAAATTCTTAATGGGGGGGGGGGCTCAAAAAGGTCCCTTTATGGTAGGCTTTACAAACCTTTTGGAAGGCTAAAAGTCTTACTGAAAGTTGAACATGGCTGCCAAATGAAGCTTGATAGTGAAGTAAGTGCAACCAGAGTCAAATAAGGTAAATAGAAACTGTAAGCCCAAAGGAAGAGAGCTGAAAAGGGGTCCAGACCTTGCTGCATTACCAAAAGAGAAAATCCTTTCCATTTACTCTTGTACCTTTCTAGTCAGATACTTCTGAAAGGCATAGAGGATCTGAAACACTCTGGAAGATGTTTTTGCCACCACTGGACTTACTTTCAGACAAGACATATCCAGATGAGGCTTTTTGGACAGGTGAGATAGCAAATCTGGAAGGGGATCCTGCAACAGGGCTGTTTCTTGAGGTGAGGTCAAAGCATGGGGAAACAAATTTGTATGGCTCAAAATGTGACTATAAGGATAACTAAAGTCTTGCATAGAGGAACCTTCTGCAGGACCTTTATCATGAAAGGAAGTAGAGTGAAAGGATAAAGGCCAAGGATGGACAACAGTCTCCCTTAGTGTCTGTCCCTATTGAGAGATTGGGGCAAAGTATTTGCAGTACTTGGTATTTGTCAAGGATGCAAAAGGTTCACAGAAATGCTGGCTCCAACAGTAAAAAATCATCTGCCCTACAGATGAATTATTTTGTTTATTATTTATTTACATTTATTTACCGGGATAGTCCACTGGGCCAAGGAAAACCTATTTATAGTGGAGGCCTGGAGAGAAAAGCTCCACAAACAAAGTATAAGTATTACACAGTACATATATGGTATATTATGTGAGAAATAGTTAACATAATTTAGCTTTCTAAGCTAGTATAGTCCAGTTTTCAGACTAGTGCTGAATTCAGGACTGTGTTACAATTTTCTGAGTTGCCCATACCTTACTTGGATAGAGGGAGGTTTCTCTGTTCACCTGTGAGAGAGGGAGCTTTGAGCAGCCATCTGTCCCTGGAGGAGTGGTTCCAGCCCAGAAGTTAGTAGTTTATAGGTCATTTTGGGCTAATTTCTATCTCTTTCATTTCCCTGCTGTAAAAAACACGTTTGCACGGTTTTGCACGTCCGGGCAGCGCCGGTTAGCTAGGGCTAAATTTACCCCAGCTCCACCAAGTCTCCTCTTCAGTTTTTCCCTTGAAAGTAGTCTAACTCTCACCCTAAGCATTTAAAAAGCATCCTACAGTCCAGCACTTGCTCAGACCTAATAGCAAGCACTAATATACCCCAACACTTGATTGCCCAGCAGGGCAAGGCTCATTATTCACCCTTCACCAACCAAGCGACTAAGCAGCTTACCTTACTATTCAGGCATGACCAAAGGGCAATTTCAGGTATACTCTCCAGTCCATCTGGTGAAACTGGGTATCCTGAGGCAATGTTACAACTGCCTCATGTACACAGACAACCCTCTCCTCCTACCACAAAACATTAACATGTGCGAGAGATGCAATTATATAGCTAAATTGGAGGCTAAGCTCTCTCCACCCAAGACTGGAACAGGCAGTCATGAGGAGAAGGTTAACATTTGCACCACACCTCCAGCCTCACATAGACATACTAAACCAGCACTGGCAAAAAATCACATAAATGCACAAAATCATACTTGGAGGCTTTAAATAAAAACCTGCAAAAGCATCACAGACCTCCAAAGCAGACACCCAAAAAACCTGCACCTCCCGTCACAAACCAGACAACACACAAAACACAAAATCAGTGTGCCGCACAATCACAGCCCTTAAGGTGAAATAATATACCTAACACACTAGTAATATGCGACTCTATAGTCAGGCACACTGACGTCCCACTCACTAGGCTGGACAAGGAGAAGGTTACTGTTAGCTGCTTGTCGAGAGCCAGAATCTGCCACATAACACAAGCACTCAGGTCACTCCAGAACAAGTACAAATATGACTCTGTCATTGTTCATGTTGGTGTGAATGACCTGAGACATACCTCCCTGGAGTACATGAAAAGAGACATGGAAGAGCTCTCTGATCATGTAGCCCAGGCAGGTATGACCCTGAGTAGCATCCTGCCCTTACCAAGAATGATACCACAGTATAAAGAAAAAGTGATCAATTTCAACAATTGGCTAAGCTTCTGGTGTCATTCAAAGGGGATCCAGTGTCTGTCAGCCTGAGATGACATGCTCGACAGGCCTCGTTGCTTCACAAGAGACGGCTTGCACCTGTCACCCCTAGGCTTTCGAATACTGGCCAAGGCTCTTGCTGCCCCCATAGTGCCTTTTTTAGGCAAGGCTCAAAGGTCAAACCCACCTCCGTAAACAGCACAAATAAAAAAATGAGGGTTATGCTACTGAACGCCAGGAGTTTAAATCTCAAAATGCATGTGCTCGAAGCACTCCTCACTATGGAGAACGTCGACATCTGTGCAATAACTGAAATATGGTCAAAGGCTCCACAGAGCACCCAGCACTATTGGGCTACAACTCATACCACACGTTTCGGCCACAGAACATGGACCGAAACACAACAGGAGGGGGTGTATCCATATTCATCAAGGATACCTACACCTCCAGGTTAGTGGCGCAGCATGATACCTCCGAGATCGTCCATGTGCAACTAACATCAGGCAAATATGCAATGCAAATTATGGTCTGCTGCAGATCATCTTCCATGACCCAGGACCACCACTCCACCTTTCTGTAGACACTGGATAACATGAAGGTCCTACTAAACACCCTGATATTGGGCAAGTTCAATTACCCTACTGTTAACTGGGAAAACTACTCAAGTACAAACTCCCAGGTCCAGCGCTTCATGGAATTATCAACTCAAATGCCCTGGATCAGCTGGTAAACTCTGCTACCAGAGATGAAAACATATTGGAACTGGTCATCACCAATATGGGCGACAGGTGTTCCACACCAGAGGTCAACCCATCACTGGTTAGATCAGACCATAAACTAATCACTCTGGATGTCTACACCACACCACCACCTTCAACCAAGGAAACCACAGTGAAAAACATTTCTATAGCAAACTTCACCTTACTTAAGACAGAGGTGGTAAGTTTCACAGCCCACACACTAAAGGATAACAGTGTCCAAGATGCAGGAACCTTTATAAATGCACTCTATGAGCACCTACAAGGATGCATGGATCATGCCATCCCTAGCAAAACCAAGACTCACTCCCCTAAGAGAAGGAAATCAGTCTGGTGAACCCCTGTCATAAACAGGCTATACAATAGAAGGAGGAAACTAGTTCAGAAAAAAAGCAAATCCCAAGAAGGAAAGACATCCCTGATCAGTATCCATAAGAAACTAAGGTCCCTCATAAAATCCCCAAAACTAACTTCGAAAGAAAAATAGCCAAGGATTCGAAAGATAACCACAAAGCCTTCTTTAGCTATGTCAACAATCTAAGTGACAACTCGCAGATATGCTCTGAGCTAGTGCAAAATAGCACAAAATGTACTGAACCCACTGATTTTGCCAACATCTTGGCAGATAGATTCAGTGCAAACTTCACCCCCCTCTCACCCCTAAAAGGGTCCACAACAATACTGGAAAACTGTAGTGTCCCGGAAATCCCAGACGCACATGTGAAAACAGCCCTTTCAAAAGCCAAAAGCACAGCGTCAATGGGGCCAGATGGTGTCCCAGGCTGTGTCTTTCACGAACTAACCCCCCCACCTAAACACACTGTTCAACCTCAGCCTCTCCACAGGCTATGTGCCCATAGAATGGCGCACAGCAACGGTTATTCGGCTCCACAAAGGAGGGGCCACAACTGATCCTGGTAACTATCGCCCCATAAGCCTGACTAGCCTGGTCTGCAAGGCTATGGAGCGCATCATCATGGAACTCATTAACAAAGACATTGGGAACCTCCAAACACTTGACCCAACCCAGTTTGGCTTTGTTAAGGGCAGATCATGCCTACTAAACCTGGTTGGCTTCTTCAAGACAGTCACCAAGGCCATAGATGAGGGAAGGTAGTTCACACAGCCTACCTTGACCTCACCAGGGTTTTTGACACCATTTCCCACTCGGGAATTATAGAAAAACTCACCAGCCTGAACATAAACCCCCTACGTCACGAGATGGGTTGCCAACTGGCTTACAGACAGAACTCACACGGTAAGAATAGCGGGCTCCAGGTCCGACTCTAAACCAGTCACAAGTGGTGTCCCACAAGGCTCGGTCCTGGAACCCCTACTGTTTGGCATATACTTCTCAGAAGTACAGGCAAACACAGGTGGACTATGGCTAACCAAGTTTGCCAATGACTGCAAACTGGGAGCCATAATTGACTCTCCGGCTGAAACGGACATTCTCCAAAAGGGCCTTACTGAGACGGACACCTGGCATCAAAGTCATGGTCTCAAGCTAAATGCCAAAAAATGCATAGTCATCCCGTTTGGGCAAAACAAAATACCCATGAATTACCACATAGGTGGCAGCCCCCTTAATACAGAAGAGGTAATAAGAGATCTGGGGACTCAGGTAGATAGTAATCTCTCCTTTGACAATCATATTGCCAAAGTAGTTAGGAAATCCTTCTATGTAGCCCATCTAATTACTAAAGGATTCGCATCTAGAAATAAAGAGGTTATAGTGCCCCTCTACTCATCACTCATCAGACCCATCAATAGAGTACAATGCCCCATTTGGAATGTACCTCACAAGACACTTCCAACAGCTGGAAAGACCACAAAAGTACCTCACCAAGTGGATTACTGGCCTCAAACATATGTCCTATGCAGCCTGACTGGAAAAACTCCAGCTGTACTCAGTGGCATATCGCTTATTCAGAGGTGATCTCTGCCTGACTTACAAAGCCATGTCCAACTCAGAATTGATGGGCATGCTCCATCTAAAGAAATCCAAGTCACTGCGAGCCACTCACTCTAGTGAGCTAAACCTCACCACAACAACAATAAAGAGAACATGCTGGAGGGATAGATTCCTGTCACAGAGACTCCCCATGCTTTGGAACAAAATTCCTAACTACATTAGGCAGAGCCCCTCACTAACACTCTTCAAGAGAAACCTTGACGAGTGGATGGGTAACAGAAAATACACCCCTGGGATCACTTCATTGGCTCTTCTTAACAGAGGCTCAGTTAATTAATCAATGGGGGAGTCAAAAGCTGACACACTCTGGCTAGGCTTATAAATGCCCTCGGGCAGATAGCTTAGTACCTACCTATGAACCTATAAACATTACAAATGTGAAGCATAGTACAATTTCAATACAGTACCATACAGTGGAGAACTAAAAGGTAGTACAATCTGATCAATATACAATAGTACCCTGTCAGACCACGTACATGTACAGCATAGTACAAAGTACCATATTTGGAGAACCAGTAGGTGGTACTTTCTGAGAATCAATTGTGGATCTATACAAAACCAATACAGACTAATGTGCAGTACATGAAACATACAGTAGGTCGCTAAATAAAAACAGTACAAGCTAAAGACAGTATATTTTGAAGCAGTCAATTTATAAGAGTAGTTCAAGGATAAATATTAGTATTGTGTGAGAGAATGAAAAAGATAGTGAATCAAGGCTGATAACATACATGTGATGGAATGGGTCTACTGCACATGATCAAAATTTCATTTGACTGAAATTCATTTGACTGAGACCATAACATCGAAAATTCAAAATACTGAAAACTCACTTGACTGAAACCTTAACAATGCTAAATATCAGCATACTAAACTGTAAACTATAGACATGCACACACACATCACCAATGACTAACCCTTTCCAGAATAAAAACTACTTACATACCCTCTTAACAGAAACTGGACGATATAAAATCCTCCACCCCACCCCAACTATATCTACTAAATCCATGATTGCACTACAGTGGGGAAAGGGGTAGGAAGGACGAAGGTGGAGAGGATATTCAGGTTATAGGAACTACAGCCTTGGTGCAGTTGCATTGCCATAGTGATACAAGATGTTGTTTCATTGACTTCTTAAAGACAGGGGTACTGCTGATAGACTTAATTGAAGATGGGAGACTATTCCATAGTTTAGCTACAGTGAAGGAGTAAGTGCATTTGTCCAGCTGTGTAGGTAGGTCTCACTACATTTAGGAACAGTTGGTTATGGGATCTGAGAGGACTATTTGAATGATATTGTGTGAGTAGAGAGTAAAAGGAAGGAGAGTTAGGCTTATAAATAAATGTGTGTAGTGGTTAGCTGAATGAGTGTCAGGTGATGTGGTAGTTCCAGCCAGTTTAGTAGGAGTAGCGAAGAGCAGAGATGAGAAGAACAGTTAGCATTTGTTACAAAGTTTGTGATTTTATTGTAGCAGGAGGCTAGTTTGTGTTTTAGAGAGGCCTGAATATTGGTCAGGAGAGGTGCATGACAAAGAAGTGAAGAAAGAGGCAAGAGACAGTTTAGTAGAGTAGCTGAGGGAGTATTTATGTCTTATAAAAAGAGAACCCAGTTTTTGGTGTTTTTTTTTTTTAATATTGGTTTGAATGTGCATGTCAAATGTCAAATTTTCATCTATGATGACACCTAATAGTTTTCAGCTATAGTTCTGTTCTGGGATTGGATGGTGAAATTTTCCTTGTTTGGTATAATGGATTTCTTGGGATGAAAAAGAACAAGTTAGTTTTATTAGGGTTTAGGGCGAGATGGTTACTGGACATCCATAATTCTGCGGTAGTGAGGGCATCTTGTCTGAGTAGGAACAGGTCTGATGGTGAGATGGCAGCACAGATGATTGTAGAATTATCTGCATATTGAATGACAGTACATTGGGTAAGAGAGGTGTGGAAGTCATTGATAAAGATGCTGAAGAAAAGGGGCCCTAATATGGAACCTTGTGGAACACCTGTACTTGTGTCCATGAAAGGAGAAAAATAATTTTGCCATTTGGTTGATTGTTGCTTATTAGGCAGGTAATTTGAGAATCACTCAATGGATGGGGGTCAGATGCCTCTGCCCAGCCAGTTTTGTGATAAGGAGAGAGTGGGAGACTGTATTGAAGGCCTTGGAGAGATCTAGAAAGAGAGAGGAGACAATTTTCCCTTGTTTCAGGCCTGGCTGACTATGTCAGAGAAGGATATGAGAGCTGTAGTAGTACTATGACCTGGTTGAAATCCATGCTGGATGGGAGAAAGGATGTGGGTGTAAAGCACATAGTGAAGAAGTTGAGTATGGATGCATTTTTATAGAATCTTAGTGATAGGTGAGAGGATAGCAATGGGTCAGAAGTTGGAGAAGTCTCTATTAGTGCCTCCTTTATGTAGAGGCAGAATGTAGGCCTTTTTCCAAATAATGGGTATGTAGGATTCCAGAATGGATCTGTTAATAAGTATACTTATGTGGTAGGCTATGGAAATGGACAGCAATTTGTAGGACCTTGGGAGGTTGGTTGCCTGGGATGTTAGAGCAAGGTTTGAGTTTTTGAAGTAGTTTTTTACTGTGTTGGTGGGGACAGTTGAGAGACAGAAGTTGGTGGTTGGGGCAGTATGAGTTTGGAGAGAGGGTAGATGTGTAGCAGTTAGATTGGCAATAGTGTTAATGAAGTAAGAGTTAAAGAGTATAGCTATCTCTGTGGGTGTTTTTGTCAGGGTTTGGGCATGGGTTGTTGTTTGACCCTGGGTTTAGTAGGGAACTGATGGAGATCTACAACTTTTTAGGGTTTAGTTTATGGTGGTTTTGTAGTGTAAGGTAGTGATCCTTTTTTTGTCTTTTATGATTAGCTACTTCACTTGATTACATAGCTGCTTGTATGTTGTCAGTTGGGAGGTGTTTTTGCTTTTTTTTACTTTGCCTACTGACACAATCTCATGACTTCTCAGGACAGCAGGTAAGAATGAGTGTCCCCTTGCTTGTTGATATAACACACTACCAAAGTGTTGTTCATGTGGACTGAGATCACGCCCTGGAGAAGGAAGCCCTTGTAGAGCCTGCATCACGAGAAGGACCACCCTTATCTCAGGTACACTGATTTGAAGATGGGCCTGTTGTTAAGTTTACATGCTTAGGGCTTCTCTCCTCTTGAAATGACCCAACCCCACCCCAGAGAACAGGCCTCCATAGTGATGTGGTCAGTGAGAATGGTCAAATGAGAAGACATTTTAGAGTCACAGAGGAAGACATTGTCCACCAATATTGTTTGTAGACAAATGAAAGAGGAATAAGATGATTGTGTGGGTGTAGAATCTGAGACCATTAGATGTTGAAGGTCCACTGCAAAATGGTAAAATCTGGCATGAGGGACTACTGTGATAGTGGCTGCCATCATTCCTGATACTTGAAGAACCAGAGAAGCAGGAAGAGTGATAAACTGATGGAGTTTTGAAATGAGGGCCCTGAGAGAAAGAAAGAAAGAGAGAGAAGTTTTTCATTTGGAAGTTTTGCAATCAATCTCATGTCCAGATGTCATCCTATAAACCTCAGACTTTGAGGGGACTCCAGCTTGGACTTTGTGAAATTTATAGAAATATCCAAGAATAGACACAAATGATGCTGAAATAAGGGTCTCTCTTTCTATGATGAAAGAGAACCAGTCATCCAGGTAGTCTCCCTTTCATCCTGTAATTAGCTGGAACTACCAATATTCACTTGATGAGCAAACAGGGGGGTACTGTAGTGAGACCAAAAGGCAATGTTTGGAACTGGTAATGAATGTTCCTGATCAGGAGGTGGAGATACTGCAATCCTGATGTGGAGGTAAGCATCTTGAATATCTACAGAACAGATCCAATCTCCTTCTTGTAAGAATGTAAAGATTGCTTGCAAAGTGACCTTTCAGACCTTTGTATTTTTACATAATGATTTAGACCACTAAAATCTAAAATGTTTCTGAGGTCCTTTAAATTCTTGGTAATTAAAAAGAATCCAGAAATTACAGCAGACCCTGTCTGGTCTGGTGGGACATCTTAGGTGGCTCTTTTTTGAAGGAGTTGAGAAAACGCTTGTCCCACTAACCTGTTTAGTTGGGGTGGCACAACTAAAAGGGTTGGGGAGGTCTGTATGAGAGTTTCTATGAAAGGAAGTTTGTCGCCCCTGGATATTATGCTTTAGACCCAGTTGTCTTGTGTGATGGCTATCCATGATTCAAGGTAGAGACAGTCAATCACTAACTGCCTTGATAGTGAAGCAATCAGGCAAGCCTTCAACAGGGGTTAAGGTGATTTCCCAGCGAAAGGACCCCTAAAACCATGATTCTGTTGACACCTCCTGCCTCCAGGATGGCATCTCATAAGGAGGGCCCCCCCCCCTGCCACCACTGCCCTGCCTAAAAAGGAATCAATGAGAAGATGCTGAGACGTACAAAACCAGAGTGTTTTGACACTCTATGCGTCCAGGAGAAGGACATCTGAGCATTCTCAAAAACACACCCCAACAGCAAATAATGTCTTCCCTTCCTATCTGCTTTTCAGGAAGTGTTTCCTACCTTGGATCCTGAAATTGAAGACTCATCATAAGGGACATTTACAATAAATGCCTTAAAGGTGTTTGCAAAATCACAGAGAAACAACTAGGCATGGTGATGCATAGCAATGCCAGTGACTGCTGCTCTGACTACTCCATCTTCCGTGTTTTGTAGCAGCCTCATGATGATGCTGGAAGCAGATAGCATGGCACCCACTTGGGATTTAATCTGCTTTTGAGTATCTGGGTTGTGAAGTTTTCACAGAGAATCCAGTGTCTGTTCTGTAAGGTGTCTCATCAATCTCATCATGTGAGTTAAACAATTAAGCACCCACTGTGGTGGAGACATGTTTCCCCCATATGAGCCATCATCCTAGACTCCTTGATGGGAGGATAGACAATAGAGCTTTCTTCCAAAAGTTATCTCTTGGTAGCAACTGCTAATAATAGAGTCCTTAATAAGGCCTTTACTCCAATTAGATCTGTTCTTGGATGGGAGTAAAATTTTGCCTGGCTTGTGGGACATGCTCTCAGCAATTTCAGGTTCCCACCATGTCATCTCCACCACATAGCCAATAATGCAGTCGGCTAGAGGGACCATTCAGGAAGTAGAGGAGCAGTCCTGAATGCCTCAAATAATGTCTCTTCATCCAAGGAAGGGGGAGGGGTCAATGGACACATCAGTTCCAAAATCTCACCAAATCTAGGATCTAGGAGGGTACTGAAGGAAACCTTCCCTTTCATTAAGGTTACTGTCTGGGATATGAGATTCTGTAAGGAAATCTATGTGCCACTTTATATGTACACTTTCTGGGAAATTAGCAGGAATCTTCCAAAGTTCCCAAAGTGTCCTAAGCTCCCTGTTGAAAGGGGGGGTGTAAGGCATTCAGAGCTGCTCTATCATTTGGACTGAAGATGAGGACTCAAGGATGAAGAAAGACTGGTATTAGCATATAGTAAATATATATTTAAATAATAACATCTGTTAACAAACTAAGCACTATGAAACAAAGAAATAAAGGAACAGTAAGGAAGATTAGGCTGCTGCTTAATAAATGGACCAAAGCATAAGATAACGAGAACATTTTTTATTTTATTTTATTTTTTTAACCGCTATAGCAAAAGAGGAGAAAACTAATTCAAATATGAAAGAATCTGACTGAAGACCAGAAAAAGGCTACAATAAAAACACTTGTCTGACTCACAAAATAAGGAAATAACACCCATAGCTGAAAGGTGCAAACAAGATTCAGTGGGTTGAGAAAACACAGGTGTATTCTGGGAGAATGAAGGAACTTGAGGTCAGGAGTAAGCTTAAGTAGCTGCTGTCCCAAATCTCTCATCATGCCATCAGTCAAGGTGGACAGAGGGGATAATATAAGATCATTGTCTGCTGAAAAATTACAGAGTGTATTCATATTCTAAAACAGCGATGTGTCACAGTGGTGCAGTGGATAGTGTTGTTGCCTCACAGCAAGAGGTTCTCTGGGATGACTCTTAACAGGGGTACCTTCTGTTGGAATCTGCATATCCTCCCTGTGTTTGTGTGGGTTTCCTCCCATATTCCAAAGAGATGCAGTAGATTGACTGGGCACTCCAAACTGGCCATAGGTGGAGTGTGTGGTATTGGGGCTGGCATAATGGTTAAGGTGTTTACCCCACAAACAAGAGGTACAAGGTTTGATTCTTACTGAGGGATTTTAGTTAGGCTTAACATGGTCCTCAAAGGCAACTAGCCTAGTACTTACCTATGAGATAGGCTAGGTTTAATCCTCATAGCTGATTGATTACTATAAACGTGGTTGAATACCTGAGCATTTTCCAGGAAAAAGCTGCATCCTGGCCCATGGTACAAGCTTAAGGAAGCAGTCATTTTATGTGCACCTATGTAGGATTAAGCAGAATGGGTCAATCTATCTGCTAAAATAAAACCAGGATACTCTTTCAATTATCCAAACACTGGCTAAAATGTGTTGTATCTTCAGGTAAACTTTGTTTCTTAATTTATATGTTTTCTTTTTATTAATTAAAGCATTCCTCAAACATTCCCAGACTAGCACAACCCTCATATTTTGTTCTGCTCATACTGCTTTTAGCAGCACTTGCTGATACCTCATTTACTTAGAAATCATGAAGACATGAATCAGCTGGACAGTCTAACTTACAGGCACTCAACACAATGTTATATGATTGCAACAGATGCTTAAAATAATAAACATTTTATCTCCGCAGTTTGTATTCGGCTAGAGCATGCAACTGTACGGAGCATCCAACAGAGCTGTGCTTGCTATATTTAAGATGCAGATGGCTCTCCCAGTTTACTATTAGTACTGAGCTCTAACCTGCCAGTGAACCCACAGCTGAACTCTATACATTGAACTTGGCATGTTACTGAAAAGGGTGGGTCACATTCCCTGTACACCTGAAACCTGATAACCCTGGTAAAAAATGCAGACTTTGTTTTCCAGTCTGCAGAACTGATGAGGATTTGCTAGGAAAGTAGATTAAAGCATCTATTTATGTATTAATATTAGAACATAATTCCAGTTCTGAGTTAAAACACACACTGAAAAAGGCAGGAGTAAATCACCCTCCTCAGCAGAAATGAATACACAACACAGAAATTATGGTAGTCTTATCTGCAGTGAACAAGAGAGAGAGGGAGAATGCCATTAATATTTCTTGACTCAGAACAATGCTTTCAGCTCAATGTACTAGCTAAGCTGGCTGTGATCATATTTTAGATTTCCCCCCTGTGAAGGCTTTGCAGGAGAGTTATTGGACAAAACGTATATAAAAGTCATGAAACTTAATAATAAATGTTGCTAGATGGTCCTAAAAAGCATGCAAGTTTCCTATGCATAAGAGTGCATGTCTGTGTGTGTGTGTGCGTGTGTCCATGCAAAGGTATCATCATTTAATGTTCATCATAAACTTTATCATTTAATGTTCATGAGGAATGACTTCAGGTTAGGAAACAATAATACAAAGGCCTCCTGCTAAAGATAGCTTTCTGAGGAGGATACTGTGGTGTAGTAATTCTGTAATACACAACAGCTGAAAGAAGCTATGTCTGTTCATAATCATTCTAGCCAATACTGATGAATCCTGATAAGAAAAGTAATACTTGTATTTTTTTTCTGAAGTCATTCTTAGTAACTCAGATTGCTTCCTGATTACTAAACTATTTTTCATAATTTAACAAAACTGCATTACTATATGCAACATTTTAAATACTAGTGTTATAATTTGAATACATATTGTGTCACTAGGCAATTTAATAGCACTCAATTACCTGTAAGGGATGACTTATATTTTAAGTTGCAAAATTAACTTGAATGTATTAATTTATTTAACTAAATCACCATAATATCTTGGTACATACAGACTAACACAAAATGTAGAAAAGAAAAATGTTAAATCTGAAACTGGTCCAATGAGATCAGCGCTTTACCCTAGTTAACAAATACAACTAACAACAAGTACAGTGTACCATTTTCCTCAACACTTGCTTACTGTACACCTGCATTTTAGGAAACTAAATTAAAAAAAAATGTTCAGTATATAAAAGCAAACACCATCATAACAAAAAAGAAAATGCTTCCAAATAAAAATGTGTAGCAACTTGGAATGTGTATTGTATCATTCTAAACTAGTATCAAAGGATCACTGTGCTTCTATGTCATGAGGCCAGCCTAGCTACTGAAGAAAAGGCACACTCATAATACAACTCACATTTTGTATTGTAGGAGACAATCACTGACAGCTGCTTATTAAACTTTGTTTAAAAAACAGTCAGTGACGCGAACACTTGTTCACAGAAATACTCACAAAACATGTCCATTAATGCGTGCACACACAGAGACACACACACACACACACATGCATTCAAGTACTCATTCATAAAGATAAATCACACTTACACACACCCATGAGCTGACTAAACCTCTTTGTGCTCATACACGGAAATCAACACAATGATATTCTAGGTGTGTATATATCTTTGTGTTGCAGGTAATACAATATCTTAAAAACAACAATTATAAGGTAGCAAGTGACAGTGAAATGAATGCTTTTTGGTGGCTAAAGCAAAATAGAAAGGGGAAATTGCACTTGAATTGTGTCTGTGTGCATGTGTGTGCCCATCTGTATATGTAGCTGAGTGGCAAGGTGGCAAGAGCGAGAACGTACAGCAAACTAACTCTAGTGTGTGTGTGTGTGTGTATTGGTGTGTCTGTGCAACAGAGTGACAAGGTGGTGAATGGAAAGGGCATTTAATTCTTTAAACAACCTACCATACTAACAAAATAAATGCAACAGTGTGTCACCTTGAATGAAGTGTGGAGAGGGATCATTCCTTTTTACATAGCACATACTGACATAAAAACAATATTAAAAATATCAGTACTATTAAACAAATAAACTCAAGGTGAGACAATAAAATAAAGTCAATCAAGAAAACAACAATAAAAAGGTTTGAAAGAGCTCTTTACCAAATATGTATACAACCAACAAATGGCAGTGATAGCAAGCATCTAACAGATCGCATATGGATATTAAATATATCAGTTCCAAAGTATAACAGCACTAATCAACTCTGGGGTGGGGTTGTGCAGTATTTACCTGTGTGTGCTTTCCGTAGACGCCTCAGGCTACACCCTTGTGGTCTGCCTACAGCACTCACGGGTAAATAACTATGGCATAACCCACAACTCAAAGTTAGCAGTTCAAATAACCCCAGAGTTTTAAGGTTATAAATTACGTACACATCAACAAAACAATATTAATGTGCTTGCTTAGTACTATACTGTTAGTGCATAGACATTACAACTGTACTATATACACACTCACATGACAAGTTAACTGTTTTTAGTTGTTAGAGTTTTAATTTCTACAGAAACAGCAAGAGAATGATACTATGAAGACAGTTGTTCTCCTGCTGTTCTCTACTAAATTTGTCATGCAGCGTAGTTTAACAAACAAACAATGCTCTGCATGAAAAATTATTCACTACTCTACCTGAGCTAGAAGTTATGTGAAGAACTGTTCATTTATTTCACAAATCTGAAATGCTACATTTTTAGTGTGTAGAACTGGATTTTTATTCCAAGCGCATAAATATAATTTTGCATAAATCAGTAAAGAAAGTACACCATTTTTTCAGATACCATGGTCATTATATCAGTAACACAACAAAGAGCCACAGCCTCATCCTGTCAGTCTCTCTGGAGAAAAATGAGATAATTGAAAGGCAAAAAAAGATAAAAACACACTTTCATAAATAAACAAAACAACAAAGCCTCTAAGCAAATGACATTAAATTAGGGGAGATGTCAAAATGACCCTTACAGACTGATGAATTGGTCTACCTGGCAGATGGAATTCAGTATTAAAAGGCTCAAAATGATGCATTAAGAAATCAGCCAACCTAGGATGGGTACTGAATCAAAGTTACAAAGTTGAGGAAACTTGAATATATTCTTTATAGCATGGATGACTGAGGCAAACTATTCCAAACAGTGCAGGCAGCCAGTAGCAAGATCCTGCCAGATGTTTAATATGCAGCAAAGGAACTGAATCAGAGGAGGAAACACGATCCCCTTTTGCAATAAGTCCTAATAAGAATTCATTTGGTACTGTGTGCCTAGTTTTATTTGCTGTACATCAAGAGACATATCAGACAGGACATGTGGGTTTCAGTTCATACCTGACTGAGGACATATGAGACATGATGCAGCCCAGATCTTTGGCATAATTGTAAAACAAAACAAAGTAAACATTATATCCTGCAAAAAAAAGGGACTATATGATTGTTTTATTGGAATAGTGACAGTGAACACTGGGAAAAACAATTTAAAGTATGGTCAGAAACAGTCTGGTCTACAACACGGTAGTATGCTCTGGATAGATTTACAGAGAAGCCTGCAACGTGCAGGTGGCTAAACGCTATTCAAGGTCAAAGACAATGATGGCCTTAAGAATGCACATTTGCAAGGAACTGAAATCAATTTACAGGAGATTACAGTGATAATGACTGAAAACAAAAATTAATCTAAGAAAATAATTGACCATATATAAGAAGGAAAATGTATTAAACATGATAGTTTACAAACAGCAGGTACCAAGGATGATGCTAAAAGAGAAATTAAATGTCTAGTCAACTCTTAAAAGGTACCCAACTGGAAAGCTTCTCCAGAAAGAAAAAATTGTGCATGGTAGTGCTGAAGATGGTCTTGCAATGGATATCCTTTATTTAGACAGCTCTATCGTGATTATAAGGTGGAAACACTACATTGCCATTACATTCCAAACATAAAGAATAGGAAACCAGACACTATCAAAGTCATTATTACATTTCAACTATATAAAATGCAGCTTCTCAAAACAAGGAGCTAAGCTACCAGGAATCAGTCATATGTTTTATCAAGACTATCGACAACATTTGTAGAGGGTGAATTGGGATATACTAGTAATTAAAGGCCGGAAGTAAATAAGACGCAAGAGTTTACACACACACACACACACACACACACACACACACACACACAATGTAAATGCTGTTAAAGGCATTGCCTCCTACTCCCTTGAGCAGGTACAGGGCTTTCCTTCACTGAAAGTCAACAGACCACAAGGAAAAATAAATTGTGAGAGGCAGTGTCCCCCTTCTCTGTCCCAAGAGATAAGAGTTTCCTTCCACCTCACTTAGTAAAATAAATTCCAGAATTGCACACTACTGACGTACAGCTTATTTTAATACTGATTTCATCAAACAAAAATTAATTCCGTGACCTAGAGTTCATATTACTCCCCGTTTCCAGGAATAGATAAGAGGTAGCCTGGAAAAAGGAGTGTTGGTTAAATTTCTTGGGGGAAAGTACTTTTTAAGCACAATTTTGTTTAACAGCTCAGAAGAAAATTAAAAATAAAGACAATGGCTCATTTTGTTACTCTGCTTCACTCCCTCCTTACAACTTTTAGTTTTAAAGTAGCACATTAAGTGTTCCAGCTAAAACAACAGTGGAACAGCTGTGGGAAGCTGAAAACCAGAGGAAAAACTTCCTTTAGAAAACAATCTGAAGGACTGTAAAGTCTAATTTATAATGTGGAAGCTGCTGTAAGGGCAGGCTATGACTTAAGGAGGCTTATGATTACATTATAAATGCATTATGTATTATTTTTAAAAAATGTATGCGGGTTTAATACTAAAGCAAATAAGTTCCTGAAACTCTTTTAATTCCTTTTCTGCTTTACTGCATGCATGTGCACTACCAGCTCTGATGCATTTAACAAAAAGCTTGTTAAAAGATCTTTTCTGATGACTAAATAAGAGGTGTCAGGATGCACTGAACTTTTTGGCTGTTTCAGGAAATAAAGAAACTTGTGAGGTTGAGCACCCATCATGCAGGCTGAATTCAGCAGCACAAAATGTGATCCAAATGTTCACCCACTTCACGTGTTTGTTAGCATCAGAGTCATGCAGACAAATAAGCACAACAAGGGATGTCTTATTTTTTTCTCTACTATATGCAAGGCAGTGCATGAGAAGAGGCAGGTGTGAAGTTTCTTGTCTCATTCATATAACATGAAGCAAAATAGAAAATAAAGTCAAGTAAAATAAAGTACAATAAATTTTTTTCTAGAATATAACACAAAAAAGGGTTAAGACACCTCTGGCAAAGTGAATATGGCAGCTGGACTTGCTCCAGTGAGGCTGAGTAATGCATACTGTCAGTGATCACTTGTCAGGTTAAATGTAGGGGGTCAGGGCTGGAGAATGAGATTGCATTGGTATGGAAGGGCCTACAGGCAATGCATGGGTCATTGTTGGGGGGGGGGGGCTTCCCATTCTTCTTACTTTTTACTGACCAAAACAACTTCAAAGGAATGAACCTATCCAAATGGAAATATCCATGCCTTCAATTTACTTCCAAGAATTTTATCACAGGCTACCGCCAAAGGAACAAGCCAGATTTTGCTTTCATCAGTTTGCCAGTTTCATAAAGTCAAACTCCTAGAAGACATGACAGGCTTTAAAAAGCTAATTGGTCCTAAAAACCTGTCAGATGATAATCCTCTTTTATGCAGAGAATTTGGAGAACAGACCCTAACCTCTCTCCCACATCTTTGTGTAAAGAAGCAGGTGATACAAAGAATGAGAAAAATACCCAAAAGTAAAAATATGAAGTTATCAAAGTTACATGTTTTTAAATGGATGATTTTAAATTTTTGTATTTAGAAAAAGTGGGTGTTGATGCCCTACCAAAAAAAAAAATGACAGAAGACAGAACATTTCCAAAAGAAAACATGTCTCAATGACTTCACAGAAGGAAATAGGAATGTCTATGGTTGACTGAAAAGATTATGTCTACATTTGATGTAAGCACCAAGAATTTTAAAACAATAAGCTTTTAGGCACAGCGGGATGTAGCCTTTACTGCGACTCAGAAAACAGGGCTTAGATTAGTGGCCCTAGCACCACATTAGCCAGGCATGGAGGGAAAGAAGTAAAGTAATGTAGCCCACTCACTTCTCCTTGGGGACACGGAGGGTAGTAAGCACTTCAGCAGCAGAAAGGGAAGTTCAGCTTCTCTGAAGGAAACCAGGGAAACCACATCCTATGATTAAGAGGAGGGAGCAGGGATCCTTGAGGAGAACAACAGCAGCTATACAGAATGCTATATTCATAAAGTAGCAGAAAGTATTCAGAACTCAGCCAATGCAAGAATGGACAAAGGAGATTTTGATGATAGGGATGACTGCAATTAAGGGTACAGATGATAGGCAAAAAGGGGCTGGAATTTACTGGACAAAACTGACAAAGGAACCAAGTTGTTGGGAGCAAATAACTAGAAAGGGAAATGTAATAGAATAGGAAGAGGCAAAGAAGTCATTTTGATTGCCTTCCCTATATTACAGAATAGGCAAAAGAAAAAGGGTCAGGGGAATCTTAGATGAAGACCAGCATTGGTAGAGTTTTTATCTGAATCTAGAACAGAAGCTGCTGTTAAAAAAAGAATAATGTGTGGAGAATATACAACACTGTACAATAACTATAGGAATCAATCAGAGGAGTTTAGAAAAGATTACAAAAAGAGATTGAAGAAGTAATTCACAAGGAAACAATGGAAGGACATGCATATGATTCGCAAATATGCAACAAAGTCTAAACGATAGTGTTTGCCTAGGTATTTTATATGCCAAGTAGACTCCAAAAAAATTTTCTTCAGGTTGAAGGCAAATACTGGAGGTGTTATAGCGAAGAAACAGGTAACAAGGAACATATATTTTGGAAGTGTAAAGAGTTGGCAGACTTTAAAAATTCCCTACAGAGTACTCTGTCAGAAATATTGAGTGAGCAAGTGGCTGCAACTAAGGAAATGATTTTCTGAGCTGGGATACAGGATCTTTATTGCATAGAAGTAGTAAGGTCTTGTTAAGTTTAATTCTGGTGACTTCCAAAAATGCAATTACTAGAAAATGGAAATCAAAGTCTAAAATAACTGTACTTGAAATAGTGAATATTATAAAGAGGCAAAAAAGTGGGATCTTCAGAAAACTGTAGGAGCAAGCTATATAGAAAAATGGAAATTCTGGGAACAAAACATGCAGAATAATGTTTTGGAGGAAGAGTAAGGTTTAAGCGAAGGCAGGAATTGAGCAATGTATGTAATGCTGGATCGATGATAATTGTATAAAAGGCATGTATGTGATGGATAATGTTTTAACATGGTTTGTTTTCATTTCTATAAATACATGTTTGCCTGTGTCTTAAGTGATAATTCAGTGAAGGTGTTAAAAAAAGAGGAGGGAGCAGGGATGCTTACTGGCAGCATTCCTTGCAGAAGTGAGGAATAATCAGCAGAGACAGTGCATTGCATGTCCTCTTCAGCCTTGCAAGCCAGCTTTCTGCAGGGAAAAAAAAAAAACAGAAACAACCTTTAGTGGCTCCAATGACTCCTTCCAGTTGATCCTTATCCTGGGGAAGGGGAATGAATGGGCCAATTGTTCAGGGGAGGACTGATGGACAACGGGCCTGGGGGGGGCAAGGGTGTAAAAATAAAATGGCAAGCTTGTCCTACTTGCACAGAGGTTATCCTTGGTCTTCCAATGATGTAGGTTCAGTTGGCAATTCAACTGTTAGACTGCTTGCCAATGGGAGAGTATATTAAGCAGTTAAAGGTCTGCTGTCTTTCGTTGAAAAAAGTAAGGTAATAGGCACTGTTGTGGTCACCTCCATGTGAGGACTAGGTAGAAAATGCCTGTAGGTGCAGATGTTTAGCATCACAGTAAGTAGTATGATGTGGTCAGTACTATCACTGCATGCTTAGGCACAAAGACTGTGGGACATGCAAATGCAACACTCAGCCACTGTATGATAGCCCTGTCTGCTGTCAGCCTGTGTTCATGTGCAAAGCAACTCAAAAGTAGTAGCTTAGAAATGTTTTCCCTTTGAAAAGAAGTGGGCCACCTCACTATAGATGACACTGTGGTATCACCAGTATATAAAAGGAAAATGAATGGACCACTTGGAATCTGTTGAGACAGTCAGGGTGCTGAAATTAGGGATATATTAGTAGTCCACAAAATTATGAAATGAACAGTCTTTCTAATTCAGTTAATAAAATCAAAATATAAAAACAAATTAGGAGGCCAAAGTGGAACACAGGAACCTAGCTAACTTTAGTTTTAATAATGTTACAGTACCGCATATAAGCACGTGAGCAAGGGATACAGGAAATCAAATCCCAAAACATTTGCTTCTAAGCACATGCATCATATACACAAACACACATATGCACATGAATATCAAGCACGCAGCGCTCTCAGACATGTTCCACAAATATGCATTTCACCAAAAACACAACACTAGAAGTCAAAATCACAATATGTTTAAAAAGACAACCAGTAAATATACAATGCAATGAATGTTCAAGTCAAAAACATGTAAAAATAATTAAATCCAGTTCAGCTTAATAGAGAATTGAATACTCAATTATTTCAGTTATTTCAGTGAAATTAAATAGATGCACAGTATGTGTTGTTGGAACTGTTGCTTTGTCCCCTTGCCCCCTATGCAAGCACTATTGATCTATTTATTGCATTAAGTGAGGGAAATAGTGAAGTAAAGTCACACTCTAGAAATAAAATATTTTACCACCATTGTCATTTTTCCCAACATATTAGCATAACACCAGAACAAAACAATTTGCCCTCACCTACCTGAGATTGAATGACACTGCATTATCAGATCCACTGTCCACAGGAAACAGTGAAGCAAACCTATGAATTGCCCTAATAATATTCTGTTTCTGAAGACTATCCCAATATTAATTTCCTTTATCACACACTGTAGCACAACACAGTGAAACACAGCCAGCTTGCCATTCTCGCATTCCTTACTGTACTTTAGCAAGCCCGTGAATTTGGTAAACTGCTAGTCAGCTACACAACTTCAATGTAACTCAACGGACTGCACTTTGGTCAGCTTTCCTACTCCCAATCAGAAACAATTATGATGAAAAATATAAGGAAAATATAAAACCACATTCTGTTTGTTTCTATGAAGACTTGTACCTTTACAACCTCACTAAAAAAATCTTCCTATTAATTGAACAGTATTTTGACAAAGAAAACAAAAAAAGCTTTGTTGACTTTTTCCACTGATTCCTGCTGCTTGTAAAATCCTGTCAACTGAAAAGAGCAAGTTTGCATAACTGAGAGAAAGAATATTTCTCCTCACGCCCAATTTTGTGAGATCTCAAAGTCAGTATATTTAGAGAAGCAGGAGTATGGAGGTGCGGGAGGCTTGCCGCCTGCAAAAATTGATGATTTTGTAATTTTAGTTGAAGTCAATGGCCAATGTTGACTGTTTATATTCAACAGAAGTGGTTCTCATAAAAGTGTGTGCAATGGTTAGCCGTATAGTCAAAATGAGAAAGATTGCCACATATTTAAAACAAAATCTTATTTAAAGCAGTCTTAAAGTGAAAGGGATGTTTTCCCTAAATTAAGCATTCAATCTAATATACCTCTTAGTGAATGGTGAAACTTTCATCACATAGATTACCGTCTACTTTTATGTTTATCCTAATAATGGACATTAATAAAAGGGTGAAATAAAAAGCTGCATCATCAAGTATTTATCATCTCTCAACCCATATCACCAAATGGTTATTAGCACTCTACCCATCCCAATATCAACCAGACCTAATTCACAACCACTAGCTAAGCTCTGCACTATGGAAAGTATATACTAAATAGAAACACGTCATCATAAAGAATTATAACATCCAAATTAAAACTATAAAAGTGACTTAACCAATGCTGTTACTACTAATAATAATAATGCACATGCAAGACATACTGTATAATCCGTAAGTAACTCTGCTATCATTTTGTTGTAGCTGTATTCTCGATGTACCTGTACTACATAGCCAACATTTGCTGTGCTCATTCTAAAGTCTCTATGTGCATGTTTACTGTACAGAAATATGGTGAAAGTATTACTAACCTCGTGTATCATTCTCCAAACATGCAAGACATGGGTCTATCCTGATGTCAATGTTCAATCCCCAGGTATGTTCCAGCACAATGGACTCCTGCACAGATACCAAAAACTAATTTGCTTCTGTTGGCTTGCTGTTCCCATGTGCCCCAATGACCAAATTCTCAGCTGCTATGGGATATGCATTTGCTTTGGCATTGCATAGCATGTCAATAACACACTTGTAACACTGCTATAATGTGCAACTGCACCTCATCACAGAGTTGTTGTCATGGACCACTGTCTGATGCACCTGGTCAGCTAAAGATTGGTCAGTACCTGCTCACCCTAGTAGGACATCATTTTCAGAAGGACTGAAATTGTCCATCCTCTGCAGCATAGCTCATATACCAGACATACAGACATCTGTAAAAACATAACACAGAGCTATAAAAAGATAATACTGGGACTGATAGGTTGGCAGCTACAGGCACATGGGTACCTAGTTATGCCATAATATAATTAAAGGGACAGCTGTGAATGTATGCCATATAACAAGTGTAGGGACAATTACATACAGCAGTTGCACTTGCCAACAGATATGTATAGGGTAAGGCTATCATCTCTGTTGCCAATATTTTGGGTTACCTCAGTATTCTTCTGATATAGCTCTCCACTATTGCATTTGAAGGGGGAGCTGAATGTGTAGGCATATGACTGCTGTATTCAGCTCCAGAATCAGACATATGGAATAGACATGCCATATGAGCACTATAGCGGTGACAGGCATGTAAAAGGGCAGGTTGTCTTGATATTGTTGTTAGTACAATTTACAAAAAGACACATGCAGACACACATATTCCTGTTGTGCACCATTTATAATGTGAATTCCTGTGAAAGGGTAAAAATCCTTAGTAAAGTAGTCAAAAACACCTTACCATAAACTTTCAGAGTACCATGTGCCTCTTCAGATTTCCTGTAGATCCAAATAATGCTGCTATGCTTCCTAATACCACCGCTCAAATATGAAAGCTAGCTTCTCAAATATACTTGCCTTAGCCTAGAAAATGGTGGCATGCCTCTAGGACTGCAACAGTTTATACCTGTAGGAAAATTAGGTCTGGCTGCATGAATGTCTGTGACTTGCTTTATTGTTCTGTCATGCACCTGTGACTTAAAGCACAACTTCCTGCATTAAATGGCCTCTCTTAGCTAGTCACCTTAAGTTTGTGCTAGAGATCTGTGTGGTTACATGTATAGCAGTAATTCACTGCTACATTTCATGCTTCCCACAATTCAAACATTACATTAATAGGTATGATTCAAAGGCTACGATTGTGTTCCTTCAGAAAGCTACACCATTTTCAGAGGAGATTTCAGAGAATGATCATTTCACTTGTGCTTGCCAAACATCATCTCCATGGTACACGAAGGAGAACAAGAGTGGGCTTTATGTCTTTCATTGCCATTTCAGATAACACTTACTGGGCCCCTGTGATGGTGCATTCAAAAAAGATGACGCCTGTTATGACCTGGCTGATGAGTTGCCTTCACTAACAGGTATCACCAGGAAGGAGGAAGAGTACAGACACTGTTTTGATGAGCCATGATGATGCGTGTGACAAATGGGGGTCAGGCAAGAGCAACTTGCAAGGTATAGTAAGTGAATAACAATGTTTTATTTTGCTATATTTTTCTTTTCTGTCCTCTTTTAGATTTTGGATTGTTTTTGCTGCTGGTAATTATTTGTTAAGGTCATCTTCGTAAATATGTGTCTGCTACTGTGCAGATCTTCCATGCCAGGTAGAGTTGGGAGTAGTGGCATTGAATGTAATATGTCTACTACATTTCATGTGAGTTTATGCAAAACCCTCTTCTGGGGTGGGATTATGCTGTACTATCTTACAGTGACAGCAGCCTACCTGTTGCGTCTCTAATTATAAATGTGCCATATTCTATTTAAGTATGATAACATGCATGCAGGGGAAAACATTTACTTCCTCCCTGATATGCAGCTAACGGAATATTAGTGTATCTCATCTTACAGCTGTAACAGTACTCTGTGACCCTTTCATTTTCATCACAAGCAGAGAAAGAGAGCAATTATATAACTTTCCACAAAAGGCCAGAGAGGCTTATGGCCAGCCATGGTTACTTTGTCTCTCAAGTGCTGATGTAGCTGTTAAATTAATTCAGTCCACTATCAGGCTAGATTCACTTATGAACAATGTCACATTTTATATACACATTTCATATGCATGTCTGGATGATATATTTGTTCAGTAAGCACCTCCAATGAGTTTTGCCCTGCAGAGGCTGTGGTTGAGGTACACGAGGACAATGAGGTTTTGAGTACCTCTACAGAAGGGGTTTCTGGGTCCCCAATGCCAAGTAGCCCACCTGCATCACCTGAGGTGCCTGAGGTAGCCCAACTACAGCAGGTGCAGGTAGTGAAAGCTGTGGTGGAGAGCAGCAGGAAGATACTGTATGTGGGTGTATGGTCAGCCTTTGTGACTAAACTACAGATATGCTCAGCTGGCCAAGCTCATACCAATGGGCTATCAGGGGAGCATGTAGCTCATACCACCAGTTATCCTGAATCATTACATGTTACTGGATCCCTGTAAAGTTACTCTGGGAATGGATGGGAGATGACAGGGTAGCTGTTCATACCCCAACCTCTTCATTCAAGTGTGTTTCCTTCCTCCTTTGTCCTGTCCCTTACCCTGTGCATTTTCTAACCTTTCCATCATCATTTGTCTATTTACTCTTTGTCTCTGTCCTTTCCATATATCCCCATCCTAATGTGTGCACTTCCACCCCCATTCTTTTGTACTTTTCTATGTGTGTCTGTCTAACACTACACATTCCTCTACCCCCTTTTCTAATCTGTTATCCTTTCTCAGTTCCTCTCTTCCCTTCCCTTACCTCTATGTGCCGAAAATATGGAACCCCACCCCCACAAAAAAAAAGTTTTCCTTCCCCCATCCTGCACATTACTCTGTGTTTTCCTTTTATGTGACCTTCTGCTTGCATTATTCCCTTACTCTCCTGTGCATATTTCTTTCCATCCATTTCATGCATCAGACATGTCTCTACATATGTGAACTCCAGAACATTGAAACTGTAAATACAACATGGCTACTTTCCTACTCTTCCTAAATGTACCTTTACTCATATATTTCATTCTCTTTTATAAATCCAGAAAATGTCCACATATGAAAACACCATAGCAGTGCAAATACTATATGGCCAGATGGTTTCTGTAGTGCTCCTTTCCATCCTGTCAAGGGACACACCAACACACACAATCTAGATAGTACAAGCACTGCTTTATAGTTAAGATACAGCGGTGAATTTGTTTTTTTGTGTTCTCGCAAGATCATGAAATGTAGCAAGTGACCAGCCTGTGTATTGCACTTCCATGTATTAATTTCACTGCACAGATGTGTCTTCTTGTACAGTTTCACTGCAGGCTATGCCTGCTTACATAGTTCTGGGGCTGCTCCTTTATGTACCCTAAAATGCAGCTAATTGCAGAAGTAGTGTATATCTTCATTTGGATATTTAATGTCCAAAACTGTTACTGAGTGGTATTGTTTAACTATGCGAGGCTTGAGCTGAAGTGCAGCTTACCTTTATTAATCCTTGTTATTTTTTTCAGATATTCAAAACAGACAGACCATTCAAAGTTCTTGTAAATCACATTTTACTTTCAGCAGGAAAAGAAAAGAAGTTATATTCATCTCAGCTTGCTATTTTCTAATATGTAAATATGCATAAAACTGTTTAGTTATCTTTTGCTTTCTACAAAATTTCTAACTTATAGACTATGGCAACAAAAGATGGCTTAAGCGATAGTCAAGATAAAACAAAAGAAAAAGCAGAAGGTGTCTCTAGTGAATAGCTCTTGCATTTGTACTGCATTAAAAGAAAAGAACTCTATATGTTGTCAAATTACTTTGATAAACAAAACGTTGGAGGCTTCATCTCGGAGTTTTTAAGATTAACACGGGTAAATAATAACTATGATGCTGTACTGATTTAACCGCTAATGCACAAAGAAAAAGAGATTAGAGGCCCTGAACACTGAGAAAGAAACTTTTCATCAAAAAGGCTTTTAGTTCAATTCTATTTTATTTATTTATTTTATTGTATTGCATTTGTTTACTGGGAAAGTCCACTGGGCCTAAAAGAGATCATTTTCAGTGGAGGACCAGGGAGAAAAGCTCCGAGATACAAAAAAAATATAAACATTAATTAGTACAGAAGTAAAAACAGTGTTACAGATAGTAAATATAGTAACATACAGAATATATGCATAAAAGCAGGAATCAAGTTTGTTTGATTACAGTAATATATACAGAAAATATACATTAAAGCAGAATTCAATGCATTCAATCAGAGTGGTATAAACAGAGATATACTAATTAGTATTATTGTACCAGTATCAGCAAGTGAAGATAAAAATAAATATGGAGAAAGTTTCATCAGTCACTAGAAACAAAAGACATAGGAGTTTAGTAATCATATAAGGAGAGTGAAGAGGTTAGGTTTATAGAGCAGGAACATAGCCAGGAAGAGTTGAGATGATTTTTCAGCATTTGTTTGAAGGTGGTGGTGCTGCCTGTGTTTCTTATAGAAGGCGGAAGTGAGTTGCATAGTTTGGCGACGGTGAAGGCATAGAGGAGTTGACCAGCAGGTAAGGTGGGCTTATCTACTTTTAGAAGTAGATGGTTTTCAGATCTTAGATGCCTGCTGGGATGGTATTTGTCAAGTAGAGTTGAGAGAGCAGGACAGTCTGTGGGTCTGTAGATTATTTTGTGCACAGTAGTTAGTTGGGTGAATGAGAGATGGTGGGGGAGTTCCAGCCACCCTAATTGTTTCAGTGACTTACAGTGGTGGGATGAGAATTTGGCCTTGGTGGCAAATTTTGCAATTCTGTTATAACATATAGCAGGTTTGTATTTTGTAGAATTTTGGATATTAGTGAGGAGATTTCTGATTAAATATTTTTATTTACACATATAGTGAACTGTGAGACAATACTGCTATAGTGAACTGTGAGACAATACTGCTATTATTATTTTTTTGTACTTTTTCTTTCCTAATTTTTCTGTGTTTAAGTGAAAAAGATTATATGCTTATATTATTAGCTTGTTCTGGTACCTTAGCATTGCAGCTTCATTTGCAGTTTTGGGAGAATTGTCAATTACTGCAACATCTGAGCATCATTAATGCACTTTAGAGAATGGGTGATCTGTAGATCAGCACCTGACTGTACAACAAAAGTTCTCCAGCAGGTTGTTAATCTATGGATAATACCCACTGAAAAACAAGTCTGCTGATAGCATATCAAGCTGCCATGGAGCTCGGACTGAAAATAACCTAACGGTCGCCATTATTTTATGCTCATTAAGTACTGCTTTTGCTGTTCAGCACATGTAAAATATATATAAAAAAGAGAAAAAAAAGTTTATGCGTTTATGTCGGTGTGTATGAGTATATGCGTCCGTGTAAATGACAGCGAGATAATCAAGCCATTATTTTATACTCACTAAGCAGGGCTTTTGCTGTTTAACGAATGTAAGAACTAAATGAAACAGAAAAAAGTGTGTGTGTTTATGTTTCTATCTGTGTGTGGCTGCATTTATGTTTCTGTCTGTATGTGAGCGAATGCATGCTTGCATGCATGAAAGCGAGGTGTGTGCGAGTGAGAGAGTGTGAAAAGTGAAAGTAATTGAGCACTGGCAGCAAAAGCAGATAAGAGGTTTACATACCTCTCGACCTTTTAGATCAAGATATCTGGATAAAGCCTAAAATAAAGGGGGAACAAAGGCACAAAATAGGAATGCATTTTAAATATTGCTGTTATAAAATCACAAAGTTGCTTAAATAATAGGATTTGTGTTAGCATGCATTTTCTGAAGGGCAAGTGTGTGTGTGTGTGTTTGAGAGAATGAGATCAATTGACCAGTGGCAGCAGCAGATAAGAGGTGTGCATACCTCTCGACCTCTTAGTTCAAAATATCTGGATAAAGCCTAAAATAATGGGGGAACAAAGGTTCAAAAATAATAACAGATTTTAGATATTGTTCTTATAAAATTACAAAGTAGCTTAAATAACAGGATTAATGCCGGCATGAATTTTCTGAAGGAAATAAAGCCTGAAAGTCAAATCTATGTCATTATTTAGTGACTTCAATCCCAATGACTGACAGCAAATTTTAGGAGTAAGGGTTCAAAAGTAAAGTAAATACCTGGATTTTTGTAAATGTTATATTTTGAATGTGAAATGCTTCCTCCAACACCCTATATATACTACAGCAATTTTGAAACATTAGATGGAGGAACTATTTTACATAAAAAATATATAAATATATAGTAATAAAAAATAATATGTAAGCAAGTAAAACACAACACTTTTTAAGAAAGCCCATTCTCTAAGCACAATGCCCTCCAGGGTATGTGTTATTGTTAAAATAACACCCTTCCAGGGGTGTAGACACCCTCCACCTGTAGTTCCAGGCCTCAGAATGCTACTAAGTGGGCATTATTTCCACAATAACACACACCCTGTTGGGCATTATTGCTTGCATACTGCACTTCTATCTTCAGAAGTAGAATTACTTGAAAAAGTTAGCGGTTTGCATTTTTAACTCTTGTAGTGTCATTCATAGTTGTGGGAGAACTGTGAACAACTGCTGGATGTTGGCCTCATTTAGTCATTCATTAAGGCATTTTACATAAACAGTGTTACTTGTAAATTTCTGCCTAGTCTGGTGCTTAGACTATAGTGGAATTGCAATAATGACAGTATTTTAATTTTTGTTGCAGGATTTGTGTTTCTACAGCTGTTCACATTCCAGTTTTGCTGCTAGAGTCTTATATTCTGCTTATCATCTGCCTGCCAAAAGTCGCATTCCAGTGCCTTTATGCCTGTTACATTGCTCTTTTCCCCTTTTCTTGCCCCAGCTCACTGATATATTACCTTTATGAATTTGTCAAGTTTACGAAAGCTCTTGGATAATTCTCACAGACCTCACCTACACCTAGCATCCTTACCTGTCCTAGCATCCTTATCTGTGTACTTGAGTATTTTTGCAGCATCTAGTGCCATCCATGCTGAGATAAGTACTTTTACTTGACAGAATGTACTTCTCTAAGTTATTTAAGTGTACTGTTGTTGGTTTCCTGAATTAAGTATTGCATTTATTTTCATTTTTAAGACTGTAAAGTACATTTGTTTTCCATTATCCTTGCTTGAAAATCACCATAAAAGTGTTGTCCTAGCTAATTGTTGAACTGGTTTCTGTTAGTTTTTTTTACTTTTAGCTAAATTTTGTGTATAGCTAAATTTTGTGTATTTTTACACTAAGAAGAAAGCCTTGTCTGTCCGTGTTGGTTAACACACAGGAAGGCCTATAGTAAGATCATTATATTGGCCAGAGGGATATTGGTGTTTAACAATCCTTTGGTTAGATGCAGGCACTTAGAAACTGAATTTTCCCTATAAAATTATGTCTGAAACTGTAGCCAGTTGTGCAAGGAGAAACTGGTTTGTACACTGAGGAGTACTGCTCCACATATCTACTCCTACACAGCCTATTTTTTGCTTCTAGCCTCAAAAGCACCCATTTTATCTTGCTATTAACCCCTCTTGTACCACACCTTTGTAATTCACCTAGAAGGACCTGACATCATGGATATGCACTTTTCCAGTTTCTATGTCACCAGTTTGGGGATTGTGAGACAAAGCAGCAGTTGTCTCATATTCACTGTCAAACAACTAATCCTTAGAGAGAAAATGTATATTATGTGAGAGATATAATTATACAGTGTCACTGGAGGCAAGACTCTGACATACGAGTACTCAAAATAACAATTAGGTTGTAAGTAATACACACCCTACACCGACTGCATACATTATTCACCAAACACACAAAGCAACATATACTGAGGCACTAAAAAAAAATCATCCTAAACCACAAACTCCTCCCAGACACTTGACCCACATTAGTTGTTCTCAGCAAACCCAAAAGCACTCTAGCAATGCCCAACATTACCCATACAGCCACACTCCATGAAGCTTTAACTACAAAGCCCACAAGGCAAGCCAAGAAACTACACAATATTATAGTCCCAGGAGACTATTTTTAGACATATGGATGCCCCACTCAACAGGCTGAAAAAGGAAAAATATCATGGTCAGTTGCCTGTCAGGAGCCAGGATCTGCCAAGTCATGCACATACACTCAGGTCACTGAACCATAAGTATCAGTATGACTCAGTCATAGTCCATGTTGGTGCAAATTACCTGAGATGCACTCCCCTGGACTTTATGAAGAGAGACAATATGGGGATCTTGGACTGTGTGCCCCAAGCTGCTATAAGCCCAGCATTGAGCAGCACTGTGCCTTCACCAAGGATGATGCCCCTATACAAACAGAAGATAATTGACTTAATAATTAGCTTAGTTTCTGGTGTCATTCAGTGGGGGTACAATATTTATCAGCATGGGAGGATATGGTCAACAGACCACATTGCTTTGTCAAGGATGCTCTGTACCTGTCCCTGCTAGGTTTTCAAATATTTGCTAAAGTATGCTCCTCCTGCATTGTGCCTTTTTTAAGCAAAGCCAAACTGTCAAATCTTTCAACTTACCAAAATCAACCCAAGGGAATCTAACGGTGTTACTGCTCAATGCCAGGAGCCCAGACAAGAAACTCCATTCCCTCCAAGCTCTCTCTCCTCACCTTGGAAAATGCAGAAATCTGTACAGTTACTGAGACATGGTTTAAAGAAGCATCAGCAGCCCGTCAGTGCCTTTCACACAGACAGGGCCTAAAGGTGGAGGTGTTTTGATCTATATCAAAAACAAACATAATTCAAAGTTGCTCAAACAGGATGATGCACATGAGCTTCTCCATGTCCAAATTTCCATAGGTAGAGTCCCATATCATATTCTTGCAAGATATAGATCACCCTCTATAACCCATGAAACACATAGCTCATACTTACACCTACCGGCGACACTTACTATTCAACCCAATAACATATTCATGGGGGATTTAAACTACTCCCTCTATAAACTGGGAGCTCTACATGACCTCAGATGTTCAGGCCCAGAGATTCCTGCACTTTCTAAACACAAACACACTAGAATAGTTAGTCCATTTACCCACCAGGGGTGCAAACATGCTGGATGTGGGAGAACGTTGCACCCCCCCCCCCCATGGGTATTGTCCTCTCCGGTAAGGTCAGACCATAAAGCTATCTCCTTCAAAATTAAAATCAATGTGACCCCAGCAAACAATGTAACATTATGGCAAACTACCTATTATTAAGCAATTACCTGGAAAAAGTTCAAGTCTCTCCAAACCCAGAGAACACAACTACCTGTGCAGATTTGTGCACAGAAACCCTGTAGAATTATGTTAATAGATGCAGAGAGAAAGCAGTCCATACAAGAAACAAGCCTATAATAAACTCAATTAAACAATCAACTCTGGTGAAATCCAAACATAAACAAATTGTACAACAAAAGTGAAAATGTCATAGTTAAAATTAGTAAATGCAACTCCCATCAGGATAAAAACTCCCTCATTAGGCCAAGAAAACACATAAGCTGGCAAATTAAGTCTACCAAAGACAATTTTGATATAAAGATAGCCTCCCAAGCCAAAGACAACCACAAGGTTTTCTTTAGCTATGTCCAAAACCTCAAATGCAGTACACAACAGTGCACAGAACTGATTATTAATTGCACTACTTACATGGAGCTGGAACATGTAACAAATCTGGTGACTGAAAAATTCAGCTCCAGTTTTAATGCTGTCCCCCCCAGCCACCTCCCTAAGTAATACTATTAAACATAACCTCTCCAACTATCACTAGGGAAAACATCCTAAATGCACTGTCTAAAGCTAAGAACACTGCATTGATGGGCCTGAAAAATAACCTATCTGGGTCTCTGGAGTCACTATTTAGCCCTAGCCTTCAAACAGGTTTTGTACCACTTGAACAAAGGACTGCAGTAGTCATCCCACTGCACAAGGGTGGTCCTTCAATGGATCCTGGGAACTATAGACCCATAAATATGACTAGTCCCATATGCAAAGCCAGGGAAAGTATTATCATGGATATGAAAAGGCACAGGAAACCTTCAAGATCTGGATTCAACCCAATTTGTCTTCATTAACAGTAAATCATACTTACTCAACCTGGTGGATTTCTTTGAAAAGGTCATCAAGGCGATGGATTAGGGTAAAATGGTGCATATGGCCTACATTAACCTGACTAAGGCATTTGATGCAATACCCCACTCGAGCATTGTAAACAAATGCATGGAATTAGACATTAACCCCTGTGTTATGCCCTGGATAGCCACCTGGCTCTCAAATAGAACCCAGGAAGTTAGGATATGGTAGACCACCTCCACAAAGAAGCTGGTCATTGGCAGAGTCCCTCAAGGCTCTGTGCTGGGCCCAATCCTTCTTGGTATTTTCTTCTTGGAAGTCAAAGCCAGTGTCAAACGTCTCTGACTGACAAACTTTGCAGATGACTCCTCCCAGGACACTAACTTCCTTCAGGAAGGACTAACACAAACCGATGACTGATGCCAAAGCCACAGCTTAAAACTTGATAAGAAATGTATAACAGTACCTTTTCGGAATGTGACCACCCTAGGAAACTGCCTCACTGATAATGCACCGCTAAGAGTGGACCCAGTAGTCAGGGGTTTGGGGATATATGTGGATAGTAACCTGGCTTTCAACCAACATGTGTCCAAAGGTAAAAATAAAATCATTCTATCTTGCTCAACTTATAAGAAGGGCATGACATCTTTGTCCAAGGAAGTAATTGTTCCTCTGTATTCGGCCTTCCTCAGATCCATCATTGAATACAACACCATATTCAGTATGTACCTGACCAGGCACATGTAGCAACTGGAACATCCACAAAGGTTCCTCACAAAATGAATACAGGGTGTAAAAAATATGCCCTATGCAGATTGCATTAAGGTCCTATCTATATTCTCAGTTTTCTACAGACTGTTAAGAGGCAATTTGTGGCTGGCATACAAGGCATCCTTGGATCCTGCTATTATGGATCGTTTGCACATCTTCAAAAAAAAATTAACATCATAATTACTCAATCTAGGTACTTGGACCTTGCTTGCAATATAAATAGGGCATGTTAGAGGGACAGGTATGTATTTCAGATAATTTCCCTCCTCTGGAACAAGCTTCCAATCCATAACAAGCAAAGTTCTTCTATATTCCTTTTCAAGCATAACCTAGGCCAGTGGATGGGAAACTGGAACCCCCCCTCGGTCTAGTACCTATATGTCTGATGGACAGAGACACACTGTAAATCATAAACTAGCCTGCAGATACTCCTTAAATAAACTCTAGGCTGAAAAATCTTGTGGGATACATTTGGGATGCATAGCTATGTTTATAAAAGACCCAGTGTTCATTGGCCTGTTATACAGGTATGAATCTATCTATGACCTAAGAACTTTAGGCTAAAGCAGTACAGCAAATTGAAAGTTCTAAAATATACACAAAAAAAAAACTACAAGCATATAGGAATGTGAACAGTAATGCATAAAGGACAAGCAGACTATCACATTTTAACAGGAATAACTATGAGACATTAAGAACAAATTAATTCAGATATGCTTTAGGAGAACAAATAACATTTAAGACAAAATACAAGACATAGTTACAAGCAGTGATTATAGCACAACAGTTGTTGAATAGCAAAAACAAACATTATTTGTAAATGTTGATACTGAAAAATCTATTCTTGAACCCCTCCCCGTTACACATGTGACTAAGAACTAGACATGGTTCTTTGCCTAGGCTAGTCCAGAGTATGTGCCAGATCCTCTGTCCCCAATATGGCCGAAACGTTGGCATTCCCAGTATGAGCTGTAATGCTGCATTTGTTGAGGTACTTTGTCTGGTAATGTACTTCCCAGCCCTCTCTTGTCTCACTGTGATGAACCCAGTAGTTTCTGCTGGGTATTGAAGGTGGAATCGACAAGTGGTCAGTGATTGGTGGGATGATTTTGGGCTTGCAAAAACTGCTGGATTTCTGGCACAGGTTGGGGACCCTCTCAAAAGCTTCAAGTCAGGCAGGCTAGTGTACCCCAGACAGACTCTTTTAGAGTCCATGACAAGCATAGTGAGCAGACCATACACTAATTGATTCTGCTATGTGCTGTCTTACAGATAGTAAAGAAAGCTACAATATGGAAATGGAAATATCACGAACCCCTGCATACTGGAGATCTTCAAGTTAAAATGAGTGAAATGGAAGCTTTTATGAATAGGATGGTCAGGGGGAAATGGGTTGTCTCTAAATGGTAGCAATATTGGCTGGCCATGTATACCAAATTAATGTAACACATGTTAAATGTTTAGCAATGGTCTCTTCCTTTCCATCAAAACATTAAGGGTGGGGAATGGCTAGGCATATAATTATATTTCCAGTCTTTCTTCTGTTTGAGTTTGTGTAGTGAGGTTATTTGTTTTCCCATTTCAATGCTTTACTGTGTCATTCTAGAGATTATTTGGAGTATTCATGCATTGTTTTTGATATGTACTTTGTGTGTCTAGATACAATGGCACTGGCATTAGGTGTAATCTGTAACTTGCCATTTGTAATAAAAATAATTGGATTAAAAAAAGTATTTCAGCAATATAACCCTTTCTGCTTTCTATACTAAAAAAAAACATAAATGTCCTGTAAGAAAGGATAATGTATTGCAAAAGTACTGTAGAATACATTTGAAATGTGCACTGATATCATAAATGCAATGCTGATGAACATGTAAAACAAACAACTATGACATCAGATTGAACAGAGCAGAGTTCAGAGAAGCCTAAAATACTCACATGAGCAGCTGGGTTGGAATGGAATATAAGAAAAAGCTGGAGGACATTAACAATTGCCATCTGGATAAGGAAGACAAGATAAATGGCACTTATTGTGAATAATGTAGAAATCTGAAATGCAGAAGGCAACAGACAGTTGATGGAGACCACTTTTATTCATTCACACAGCTGCTACCTTTTCATCCTCAGAAGGAAAGTGAATGTGTGAAATGTGCCACTACAGGTTGTTTAGTTGTAGCAGAGTTGAAAGTGGTATGAGACAGATGCTGAAGCAGGAGGTAGGATATGAAAAGGTGGGGGCACAGCAGCTACACAAAAGGCTAGATGCAAAAAAACAGTTTGCATAAATGCATGTCTTCTTTAAATGTTAAATCGTATGCATGGTATTCAAATGAATTTCAGTTAATATGCTTTTCATCACACAGTAAACAAAATCTGAAAACAGCTAGCTTCCACATCACAGAACAAATAACTTTCCAGAGCTGCATCTTTTTTTTTCACATTATATAGTGCTGGAGAAGGCTGTTAGTGACCACAGTGGAAGAATTTTAATTTTCATTCACACGTGACTTCCCCATATCTATTCATGAGTCACAAAACCTAGCTTCCCCTTCCTTTATTCAACAGTAAATCCACCTGAATGGTCACATGCTTTAAATAAAGCTTATCACATCATTCATTGTTTTATATCTAGGTCACACACAAGTTTTAATAGTACGGACCTTTGGTTGCAAAACCAGTTAGTCTGGTAGGTAATCAATGCAGGGTTAGCACAAGCATTAACAGTAAACAAACTTTATTTTTTCTTCTCATGTATATTACTGCTGCCATAGGACATAGGTTCTTATATCTCGTATAAATTCTGTACTACATTTTCCAATATTATAATCTTTGCAAAGGAACATATTTATTAATGTGCAATCTAGCTTTAAATCACTTTTATGAATACAACAGCAGCTGCTTTTATTAGCAGCTGATATTGATTTTCTTGTTACTTGTTGAATCCTGTGGAACTCTTCATCTACACTCAAATAAGCACATAGTCATATGTTACACATTTTAAGAAATTCTGGAAACAGGCTGCTATTTCAGTATAGTGGTATTCCACTAGATTTCTTCATGATGAACTTCACCACAAGATATTCCCTGCTTTCACTGAGCATTTATTTTTTGAAGACATCATTATTAACAAAGTCTGTACTAACTGGTAACAAAATTAAAGTTATACTTCTTAAGCAAAAGTCACTGAGTACGACTGATATATGAAATGCCTTTTACTAAAATGGTATACATTATAGGTTAAGCAAGTATGCCACTGGATGCAGTAACATTAATCAGAGACTGTACATGTGCATGTGTGTGACCTCACATGAACACACGCACATACGCATGCATGTATACGTGTATGTGACAGGATAAGGTTACTCAATTAAAAATAAAGGACTTTGTAATCCTTTATTCAGCTGTTACTTTAAAACAGAAATGCAAACTTATTCTTATGTTTGGTTATCAAAGTGATAAGGAATGAGTGCCTCACCAAGCCTCAAAGCTGTACTCACAGGTAGACTATATTATACTCTTTTTTGTTCATCTGAACAGTTGTTTTTCAAAACACAAAAAAATATCAAATTTAACTCAGTATAAACATATTCTCAAAAGCCTTAATTTTCTTTCTTTAGAATAACTAAATATATAATTCCCCCATTGATTAACTTTGTACATAAATATAATTTTCTGTCCTTTGAAAGTAGTCGGTATTGTTAGTTATTGCGCCTTAGTTCCTAGAATAAAAATTGTATCATCCATTTGTTATTCTCATATTAACGGTTATTTTCTCCAGCTAAAACTCATTTTTTTGGATTTTGTTGCCCCATTGTTTGATTTGTGCTTTAAACAGAGCTAATACCTTAAGTATTAGGGTTGCTTTGCAAAACTTTTCCATACTAACAGGAACCTTTCTTTTTCTCAGCGTGCATCACACATGCCATAATTTCGAGTTTTTGTGACAGCACTTTAGATAAAAAAAAAAAAATGGGAAAAGAAAAAAAACACACCAGACTAGGCATACCAATGGTGAGGAAATGGAGAGAGGGCACGTTGCAGAAGATGGACCTTCTTGTTATATATCTATCATTACAGTAAATACATAACTTTTATATTTGCCAAGAAGAGGTCCATCTTGTGTATCACCCTGCTTGTTTTGTTTATTTGTTGATAGAGATCCAGGTGCTTGCCCATCTGTAGAGTCATTTGTTTGGTTGAGATGTATGAGATCAAAGATGGTTGGGTTGACAGATAGTCATTAGTAATGCCTAAGCTGTCCAATAACTGCAGGCAGGGCTTAACCAATTGCACAGCTTATTCATTACCAACTTGTTGACACCTCCTGAGATGGTACTCCAGCTTAATGAGTTAATCTAATGCCCCAATTCGATGCAATAAATGTAATATGTATTTTGGAGAAGAAACCACTGTTCCGTTTTTCTGAAACTGAGAAGAAGGCTATTTTGTGGGAGTCACTGAATTAGTTTTTTATGGTCATTTACATTTCTTCAACATTTTGGTTCGATTCTCAGCTAGAGCGTCTTCTGCATGGAGACATGCGTGAATGGGCATACCTTTGTTGAAGGTTGTGTGTCAGGGCTGGTAACTCGGCACGTAAAAATCAACTACCAATCATTAGCGGACAGGAGTTCCACTGTGGCGACCCCTAACCGGGAAAAGCCGAAAGACACAACATTAGTAAGTAGGATCATTTTTGCTTTGGGGAGGCCTGTGGGTAGGGCATTGATGAATACAAGGAATGGAAGACGTACAAGACAGAATCCTGGGTAGCAATGTAAAAAAAGAGGAATATAATTAATTATAGTAGACCTGCCACTGAAAGAGAAGAATCTGTTTGAGAGGTAGTTTGTGAACAAATGTAAAAATTCTGTAATTTTTTTTTAATTTCTTAAAGGTAGGTAACATGAGCTGCTGGTGAATTAGATCAAAGAATCTCTTCTGTCCAGTTGAAACAGTACCTGCTAAGTGTTTTTTGTCTATATGTCTTAGGATGTCATCTGTGAAGAAGCCGCATAGTTTGAATAGTCATAACAAAATGTTGTGGCTACTAAGTTCAGCATTGTCTTTTTAGCCATAGGAATCCCTAACACAGTAGTGGCAAAAAAAAGTTGTCCAGATGTCCTAACAAGTCTGAGCCTATGAACATAAGCTTCCTGTTGATTTTTGGAGTCTTATGTGATGTAACATATCTTTAAATTATGTAGTAGAGAATAGAAGGATGGCAACTAAATATCTGAATTTATTACAATTTATTAGGTATTATAATTGCCAAACAGGACAGGATGACGAGCAAAACCACCTGGTTCTTATTAAAAACTGTATATGCCAAATAAAGCTTTAATGTCTACATTTCCAAAACCTACTGGCAAAGGTACAAGAAAGCGGTCTTCCAGGTAAGACATTTTAAAGGAACTGTTCAACTGGATTAAATTCAGATAAAGACTTTATCCATTTTTCGAAAATAAAAGTGAAATCCCATAAAAGAATAAACACCACCCCTTATGCTTCAGATACAAAACAAGAGTAAGGAAAACCAAACTAATAGCTGAAATATCATGGAAGGTTTGCAACAGAGATAAAATAATAAGGCAGATGGAGGCTTTTCCAAGATGGCTGCAAACTGATCAACAGCTTAATTTCAACTCTGTCAGTGTGAAAAAAAGAAACTGATAGATAAGAGCCAGTCATTCTGCCTATTTTAGTAAAATTCAGTTACTGGTTAGTAAGTGCACTGCCTGGATGCCAGCAAAGAAACGTGGACAGCCTGAAAGAAAATCAACAAGAAAAGGTGAAGAGAAAGCACTGACTGGGAAGAATCCTGCAGCTGTTCAGCAAGAAGTAGTCCAAGCTCCATCAAACAACAAACCACAAAAGGCTGGACAAAGGGAAGAGCATTTAAACAACTATTCAGATGAACTGATAAAAACTGCTAAAAATTAAGTCAAAATGAAAAAAAAAAGGTGGGCTTAATATGAAACTGCTGAAGAAGAGCTGTTTAAAAAAATGGTAGTTAGAGGACACAGCATACAGAGAAAACCTGAGATTTTCTGCTGTACCAGGAATATTGGAAGGAGCAGACTGTATAAATTTATGAAAACCCAAATAACTAACTGGTCTGGTATTTCACAGCAGGAATTGTTTAATTGAAAGACCACATCATGTGTATGCTCCAAATCTGGCCATAAGAAAACTGTTAAGACCTGTATTATTAAAGATGCGATCATGCCAGCAGAAAGAGTTGATCATGACAAAACTATGGCAGAAGGCCAAAATATTAAAAACTGAAGACAGTAGAGATTTTGTGGAAAATGATTATTCACGGTACTCCAGGCAGAAGAGAAGCAAATTTATCACAGCAATCAGGGAATTTCGAGAGGCATGTGTGAGCTTCAAGCCACTCTATCCAGCTGTCTTCAGAATATTATTTTCCTGAAGATTCAAAGTCATTTTTTGATGCAGAACAAGTTAAGGGGGAAATACAAAAGTTTGTCCAACAAGGGCTGAGACATCAAACAGAAAGGGACTCTGCTTCTCATGCTTCTGATGGTAAGACTCATAGAGAAACTTTACCAGTGAGACATTTTCCAGTGTTTCAAAGGAAAATACCTGCAAGACAGAAAAAAAAAATGCAGGAGTTGACTAGAAGAATCTGGAGTACTTTGGACTTAAATTGGGGTCTGGGGTTGGGAAATGAAGATGAATAGGAAGAAGACAAGCAACACTGAAATTAGTGAATACGTGTGAGACTAGAAAGCCTCAATCACATTTGTGAAATATGGCTTTACAAGAAAAAGTGGCTGAAAAAGATTGGATTTTTGTTAACTTTTATTTATTTATTTTACATTTGTTAACCGGGAGAGTCCGACTGGATACATGTCCATTTTCAGCGGAGGCCCGGGGAGAAAAGCTCCAGGTACATAATAGACATATGAACATTGTTAATGCAAAAAAGGAAGATAGTTGAGTTCTAAATACAATATAAAGATACATCACATCTTGGGAAAAAAATAGCAGCATATAAAAAAAAAAAAAACATAGGTCAGTTATAAAGGCGAGGCACCTTGTTAAAAAGCGGTTAAGGATAGTGAGGTAAGAGAAGGGTAAATGATAGTGGTTAATCAGGTTTGGAACAGGGACATTGCCAGAGAGTATTGAGATGGGGTTTAAGATTTTTTTGAATTGTAGGAGTGAAGGTTCTGAGGTGAGCATGGTCGGTAGGGAGTTCCACATTTTACCTACAAAGTTTGAGAATAGAGAATCCCCAGCAGAATTATTGGCTTTGGTAGTTTGAGCTAAGATCTTATTGGAGGAGCGTAAAGATTGCAGGTTAATATAGGGGTGAATGATGTTTTTCAGAGCTGGTGTTTTCTCTGGGTGATACAGTATCTGGTGAGCCATTTTGAGTTGGTTGAAATGGAGTTGGCTGGAAAACTCTAACCACCCTAGTTGCTTCAAGTTAGTGCAGTGGTGCGTTCTAAAGGTGGAATTTGTGGCAAATCTAGCTATGTGATTGTAACAAGAAGCAAGTTTGTTAAGGGTTGTCTTGTTTAGGTTTGTAAAAAAGGGGGAGGCATAGAAAAGAGTTGATAGTAGGTGTGTGCTGGCAATTGTAATTTTAGCGTGAAGAGTGAGAAAGTGTTTTACTTTATAGAGAGCCAAGCTTTTATTGATGGTTTTGATGGTAATATTGAAATGGGTGTCAAATTTAAGGGAGTTATCAATGGTAACACCTAATAGCTTTGTGTGAGCTTCTGGTGATATAGTGATTCCATTGGAGGATGTAATAGAGAAGGTGGGGAAGAGTCTTGTTAGTGGGTGAGAAAGTAAGTAGTTTTGTTTTGTTGGGGTTGAGAACTAGTTGACGACTTGAGAACCATTTTTCTATTAGGTTGAAGGTGTCTTGGGTTGAAGCAGTGAGGTCTGCCAGGTTGGAGGCAGTGCTGATGATAGTCGAATCATCTGCATATTGAATGCATGTGGCATGGGGGGTCATTAACAAAGATGGTGAAGAGAAGAGGGCCAAGAATAGATCCTTGGGGAACTCCAAGTGTAACAGGTAGGCATGTGGATAATTTGTCCTGCCATAGAACAGCCTGTTGCCTATTGGACAGGTAGGATTGGAACCATTTCAGCGTGGAATTGCTGAGTGATAGTTTTTTTAATGTATGGAGGAGTTGAATGTGGTTCACCATATCAAAGGCCTTGGAGAGGTCTAAGAAAAGAGCAGATGATAGTTTATTATTGTTTCTGAAGTTATTGATGGTATTAGAAAAGGATAGTAGGGCTGATGTGGTACTGTGATTTGGCCTGAAGCCATGTTGGGAGTTGGCTAGAATTTTATTTTTGGTGAGGTGTTCCATCAGTTGTTTGTGGACACACTTTTCCATAATTTTGGCCAGGGGTGAGGGTATAGCTATAGGTCTGTAGTTGGTTAGCTCTAGTGAGCTACCACCTTTATGGAGAGGAATAATGTGGGACATTTTCCATATGGAGGGGATGAAGGCTTCTGACAAGGTATGGTAAATCTTTTAGGGGAATGAGAGTCATATATACCACTTCACATCATTAATGTTTGGAAGGACACTAAATGTGAAAAAGAGAGAGAAAGAGGGAAAAGGTAACATAAGTAAAACTTTTTTTCTCTTATTATTTGAATAAAACATTTTATTATATAAATTGCAAGTTATATAGCAAAGTATTTTTATTGACTGATATATATGATAAAGATAAAAGTAAATAGATTTTTTTTTCTTGTTTTAATTTTAAGAAATATAGGCATTACAATGTAAAAGAGAAGAAAGGCTGGACAAAAGCACATTTAACTCAATAGTTTGTAATCTTGGGCTGCTGTGGTGAGAAAATAGGTGTAAAATACACTGATTATGATATATGTAGAACTGAAATGTTTTCTTTTACTTTTTTTGTGAATGGAAGTGGGTTTAAAAAAATGAGAGACTACAATGTAATATATAGTTTTCTTTAAGCAAATAAATGTTCAGTGCTAGTTGACATACCTGGAGATGAGGGCAGCTCTACATTTTGTTCTGTGTTTCCATGGAAACAAGCTGACTAAAGGTGAATGCAATAAACTGAGAGGGCTGGACACTGTTTACTGAGAGAAACATAAAATTAAAAGATACAAGAGCAAGCAGTTCAGTAAAAATAAAATTTTAAATTATTGAAAGTGAATAAGAGCAGTTTTTTTGCTAACTAAATACATTAATACATTTACTAAAACAGCATAGCATATAATTTAGTTTGATTTAAAGATAGTCAGTGCACTTTTTCTTAAGGATAAAACTTAATGTTTTTGAAAACATACAAGTTGTTTTTCACATCTGAGAGTGGAGCAAAGATAAGACAAGAACAGGAGGCAATTTGTATATGTAGGAGCACAGGCTATAACATGTATCTTAGCACAGATAAGCTGTTGATTTGAGACAATTGTTCCTACCAGGAGGGTTAAACTTCATTATTTGAAGATGTATATAGTTTTGTGTGTTTGTTTTAAGTTAATAGGTTATAGGGGTGTCATAAGGGGTTTGTTTATTTTGTTTTTTGAGGGTTTTCATTAAAACAAAAAGTCTTCTAAAATGTGACATAGGTTCAAATGGAGATGACAAGAAACAACTGTATAAAAGAGCAACCTACCAAACATTAGCATTTGCTTGTAACACAAAAGCTATAAATAGGCATTTAAAGAAGCTGTCATATATAATAGGAAGTAATAATAATTTATTTTCATAATGACTACACTAACATATTATTTTGGAACATGAATGGCCTCACATGTATAGACCAAAAGGAAAGAATACTGACTAATAATAAGAAATGCAGCATGCAAATAGCAATGTTACATGAAACATTCAGGAAGGGTATTCGGCAGAGTAACAGGGAAAAATGAAAAGGGAAGTACCTATATTAATTGCAAGAGGAGCACCAACAATGATAGAGGAGGGGAAAAATAATTTTTATTTATTTAATTAATTATTTGCAGTTTGTTAACCGGGAATGTCCATTGGGCCAAGATGAGTCCTTTTTCAATGGAGGCCCGGGAAGAAAAGCTCCACACTGAAAGTGAACAAGAATCAACAAGAAATAGTAATAAAAAATCATTATAGTAATAGTTCAATTGTATATACAAAAAAAGGAGATATACAAGAGATTAATGCACAAAGCAAATAATCAGATAAACAGTAGTCAAAATATGAATGCAATAAAAGTCGTTACATCAGTAGTATAGAAACTTGAAAAAAATACAGTAGTCAAAACATATAGTAATATAGATATATTATGATAAGAAGATAGCAATGGTAGACTTGTGGTAGTAAGGGACTACTGGCAAGTGAAGAGGATTACACTGACGTATTTATATTTTATCTTAAACTGCTATTGTGGAACTTAGGAAAATTTTGGGAGAAATAATCATCTTTGATCAGTGAATATTACTTATAGGTAGAGAGTGGAACTTGATTTGCAGTGAGGATATATCTGGGAGACCTAGAATGGAATATATAACAAAAGAAGGTAGATTTCTGAAGAACTTTATGAAAATATTTGGTATATAAGATATGAATTCAGTACTAGGAACTCAGAGAGAATTTACATATTACTCCCCAAGGTACAATCATTTCACTAGACTAGACAGAAGCTATATTTCACAGGAATATGTGCATTTAATTGAAAGCTTTGACATGCATTTATTAACTATTTCGGGTCATACACTAATTATAGCTAAAATAAAAATGCAGGGTAATGATCCACAAATGAGACAGTGGTGCTCCTCCTCCTACCTGAAGTGGACATTATTCAAGAGTTATTAGGGAAGATAGAAATTTCTTTAGAAGTTATAGCTAGTAAGTGGGATAAAAGTGGTGCTTAAAAATAAAGGAGAAATAAAAGAAAAAGAGATCTGGTAAAGAAGTAACAAGAATTATTTAGAGAGGCTGACAAAGATAAATGTTTTGCAGAATAAGGCAGATCTCATAGAACAAGAAGAGGTATAATTACAGCAAGGGAGTATCTGGATCTGATGCATACGTTTAGAAAGATTGCTGTTAAGCAACTGTTTGTTTTTTTTTGTTTGTATTTTTGATAACAACTCCAAAGCACAAAAACTTTTAGCGCAATGACTTAGATGACTGATAGTAGAAAGGCTTGTTGCTAAACTTAGTGAGTCTATAACAAGAAAAATAACCAGAATCCTGTAGAGGTATTAGTGATATTTCAGAAATGATATGAAAATTTGTATAAAGGAAGGGAATGTGGAAATCAAGAAAAAGCACAAATTGGAATATTTATCAAAGACTGAAGTATGCAAAAGTTAGAGGTAGATGAGACTCAGCAATTAACAGTTAAAATAGGAGGAGATGAGATAAAAATGGTAATGTATAATCAAGCTGCAGGAAAATCTCCAGAATTAGATGGTATTCCTGTTTGGAAGCCTGTCTAGAATAAAATGATAAAGATCTAGAAGGTTTTGTTTAACAGTATTTTAAAAGGAGATGAAGCACAACATCTTGGAAGAAAGTTGTGGTGGCTTTAATACCAAAAATGGTAAAGACCCATGAGACCCAGCTTCGTATTTTAAAAGGAGATGAAGCACAACATCTTGGAATAAAGTTGTGGTGGCTTTAATACCTAAAATGGTAAAGACCCATGAGACCCAGCTTCATATCAGCCCACTTCAATTTTAAATCATGATTAAAAAGTGTTTGTCTATAATAGCTAAAAGAATGTCAATGATGTTGCCAAAATTGATAGGGAAAGATCAGTGTGGTTTTGTGAAGGGGAGGCAAACATTTGACAACATTAATAGAACAATGATGAACCAGAGGGAAGCAGCATGTACAAAAACACCACTGTTGTTGGTGCATCTTGTTACAGAGAAAGCACTTGACAAAGTAAGCTGGGATTTCATGAGTAGAGCAATGGAAGCATTTGCATTTCCTGATACAACAATACAGTTAATTAGGAGGATATATGAGGGACTGGAGGCAAAAATTAAAGTGGGAGGGCTCCTCTGTGATACGTTGTGCCTGAACAGAGGAACCAGGTGGGGATGTCTTCTTTCCCCTTTGTTAATTGTATTATAATTATAGCCATTGGCAAAGAAAATAAGGGACTCGGAAATTTAAGGATATAATTGGTATATGTGAGCAAAGACTGAACAAAAGATAATACAAAAATGAAAAACCAAAAGCTCTTGTTTATGGATGTGGATAGCAAGATACAAACAGTGAAAATGCTTTTAGTCCCTATAGTTCTATATCCAGGCCAGGCATATTTTTATCAAATGGAGGAGAAGCCATGGACAGTAATCAATAAAGATTTGAAAGATTTTATCTGGGAGTGGAAGAGTGCAAGGGTTAAGTGAGATAAGTTGATCCTTCCAACAGAACAGGCAAGTTTAAGATTATCTGATTACAGGGTTATTTTAGAACAACACAGTTAAGTCTCACATGCATAAATTACGCAGAAAGCTACAATTCAAATTGGAAAAGGAATCTGATGAAGTAGAGGGAAAATTCAAGAAATAAGGAGACAGCTGGATTTTGGATGGTGATCCTTAAGGAGAAAAACAGCCATTGATAAAGTAGTGAATGCAGCAAGTGTTTCTCTAGCAGACCAGGATTACAATATCATCTGACCACTCACAGGGCTGAAACCATTTCACTGTACTGAATGCAGCAAGTGTTATTTTCACAAAAGCAATTTACTATTTCACCAAAAGACTCACACGGGTGAAATCTGAAGAAGAAATATGGACATGTGAAAGAAAAAGAGATTCAATATGGTGTAATACTTATGCAAAGGAGAAAGCAAAACTAATCAATACAAAAAGAGCAGCACCAAAGATATTTGAAGAGAAATACAGGCAAAGGAATCCAGACATGGAAAACTTTACAAATACAAAAAATAAGAAGACAAAGAGGAAAAGTAGAAAATAAGATTAGTAATGAAGAAATTAAAGAAATAGAAACTAAGGTTATGGAGTACCTGCAAAGTGAAGGATTTAGTATAGAAAATATAACTCAGAAAAAAAACATAACAGGCTAGAGTAATGGACATCCAAATTAAGGAGAAACCAGTGGAATGGGAAGCAACTGATCAGCTGCCATATGAAGATATTTTGGAGACTTCTACAGGAAACCAGTATAAACTTTCAGTTGGAGCTGGACAGCACGGAAAGGAACAGGAAACTCGGTAACTGTGATGCACTCAATGTTGAAAAGAGATAGGCCAGTAAGTTCCCATATGGCAGAGCAATGGATTACGCAGGACAAAACTGAAGAGAATGTGCCACAGGAAGATGCTATGGAACTTTCTATAGAGTGCCTGCATAAATGGAGAACAAAAAATGTGTCCTCAGTTTAGAAGAAAATGAGCTAAGAGAAGATAAGAGTTGCCTGATTTAATATAGGTAGATAGACATGTTAAGATCAATTAAAGAAATAGGCTGCAGAAGGTCAATAAAACCCCCAAAGTTTGAAGTTTGATAAAACAAATGGACACAGTAATTAGGACTGTCCATAGAGATCCATGCGATATAACAGAAGTAAACAGAATATATTACTGTAGAGCTAAATTAATAACAGATAAAGTTCTACCACAACAACACGGGTTAGTAAGGGAAAAGAAGGGGAGAAATCTAATACGATCATAAAAGTATTGAATAGAGAAAACAATTAAGACAAGAAGTGTCCCTGTTAGAAGAATATAGAAGAGGGAACAGATCAAGAAAAATACTCAGAAAGATGGATGTAATAAAAGCAATGCACGGTATAAGAATAGATCAGGATCAATCTTGCACCATTGCAAATAATAAACTAAAAATCTCATCACAGGTGGAAAAACTTCGAAAATATGTAGCTAAATATAAAGGAAAAGTATAAAAATAAGCAATTTATTGATGACCCCAAAACGTTCTATGGAGAATTGGGAAACAAGGCAAAAGGAATTGGGAGTTCACCCAAAAAAAAGAAATAGATACATTTTGGAGAAATATCTATGAAGATCCTGTGGAACATAACACACGTTACATGGATAGAAGAAGTAAAAGAAAGAATAAGAAGTTTAAATGTACAGGGTATGAAATGGGATGAAGTAACAGCCAGAGAGATTGCAATAAAGTTAAGAAAAGCCTCCAGTTGGAAAACTCCAGGCCCAGATGCAGTACCTAACTTCTGGCTAAAAGTATTTTATATCTTTGTATGAAGATTTAGCCATGAGTAAGAACTATTTATATGCACACCCCAAGCAGACACCAGCCTGATTAACAACAGCAAAAAAAACAATACTCCTACTTGAGTGAAACTGCAAGTTGTCTTAAAAAAATATAGACCAATAACTTGCCTTCTGACGATGTATAAACTATACACTGGAATTAATGCTGACAGAGTTTATAGTCATTTAGGAGAAAAGTCAATCATGGCAATAGAACTGAAGGGTAATAAAGGAAAGTCATATGGAACAAAGGATCATTTTATTGCTAAATAAAGTCATAATGGAGAACTGTAAAAAGGGGAAAAATCTTAGTATGACATGGATTGACTGCAAAAAGAATTTGACAGCATCCCAAATTCATGGGTAAAAGAGTGTTTAAAAATGTATAAGACGCACACTACACTGATCGATTATGTTACAGTGACCATGAAACAGTGGCAGACCATTTTGCAATTAAGCCAGGATAAAGGACAAATTATTATTCCAGGGATAAAAATTCAAAGGGGGATATTCCAGAGTGACTTCCGGTCACCGCTGCTATTCTGTCTTGCCCTTAACCCATTAAGTTGTTTACTTAACATATTAAGCCATGGATAATATTTGGCTCCTGGAAAACAACAAAGTGTAAAGACTTCTCATGTTCTGTTTTTAGATGATATAAAACTGTACAGCTCATCAGATGAGGAACTGAAATCACAACTGCAAGTAGTCAAAACTTTTTCAGATAATATAAGAATGTCATTTGGTCTTGATAAATGTGCAAAAGCAACCTTTATAACAGGAAAGCTGCAGCAGCAAGAAAACATTGGTTTGTGACACAAATGTGATATAAAAGAACTTGAGCAAGAGGGAGTGTATAAATATTTGGGAATTAATGAAGGATCAACAATAAAACATGAAAAAATACAAAAACACTTAGTAAGGAATATTTTAGAAGACTTAAATTAATTCTGAAAACAGCATTCACATCTAGGAACAAAACTCAAGCTACAAACAAATTTGCACTTCCTGTCCTAACTTACGGTTTTGGAGTGATTGACTGGCTTCAAAAGGTACTGGATACATTAGATGGGAAAACAAGAAGGATATTTCATACTCCTCAGATGATTTATAAAAATCAGTGCATACCAAGATTATATATCCCCTGTTCCAATGGAGGCATGGGCCTCCTTGAAATTGACTACATGTATAGTTCGGCAATCATGGGACTGCACACATACTTGCTGACCTCACAAGACCTAAACTTAGTGAAAGTTTTGAAATATGAAGAGAATAAATCTAAGATGACTTCCCTGCCTAGTCTAGCAGAAACATACTGGCATCAAGCAGAAATGGAAATTAAACCAGAAGTAGATAAAATTCAGGTAGCAACTGAATGTGGTAAAAAAACAAAAGGAAGAATATAAGATAAAGGGTCAGATGAGAAAGCAAGAAATGTGAAAAATGCATAAATATAGTTGAAGTATAGAAAACTCCTGGAACAACCTCATGTTGATCAGGATCAAATGCAGGAATGGTTAAGGAGAGGTGAATTTAAACCAAAAGATGAAAGGTTAATATCGGCGGCCCAAGATAGTGGGTTACGTACACATTGGTTTACAAAGTCCATTGAACATGTGGGGAAAAACAGACAAATGTAGGTTTTGTAAAACAGAATTGGAAACAGCTGTACACCTTGTTACTGGTTGTAACATACTAATGGCAGAAGGACTGTATACTGAAAGGCATAATAATGTGGCAAGACTGTTGCACTGGGGATTGTGCAAACATTATGGTATTGAAGTGGCTGAAAAACACTGGAAACATCCACAAAGCATCATAGAAAATGATGAAGTCTACATCACATGGGAACACCCATTACCAACAGTTCAAAAGACAGAATCAAGAAAACTAGATATAGTGATCTATGAAAAGAAGACAGAAGTAGCATTTATCATTGAAATTGCTACACCCAGTGACTACAGTGTCTTGCATACAGAGAGACACAAAGTCATAAAATCTCAAGATTTGTAGGCAGAATTGAGAGCAATGTGGAAGGAAGATACCCAGATAGTTCCAATAGCTGTAGGAGCAACTGGTCTTATAAAAAAGAATCTACAATCGTATTTAGATATGTTACCAATATGTGAAACTCCATACTAATTGCAGAGGGAGTCATTACTGGGCACATTTCAGGTGCTGCGAAAAGCATTTCTGGCTGACAACAAAGATTGAAACAATACTAATTTCATGAAATTTAATCGTACTTTGACTTAGGAATGGGGTCCATTCCCAGCATGGTATTAGAATCCCAAAAGACTTGGAGAAATTAAAATGGAGACACCATATAAATGTACTGAAAGCAGTATGAGTTTCACATGAAGGACATATTTGAAAAGCCATTTGAATAGGGAGTTCAAATGTATAGGATATGCAAGGGGATGAAGTAATGGGCAGAGAGATTGAAACGAAGTTAAGAAAAGCTCCTAATTGGAAAACCCCTGGTCCAGATGCAGTACCTAACTTCTGGTTAAAAGTATTAACATCTTTACACAAAGATTTAGCCATGAGTTAAAACTGTTTATATGTGCACCTTAAAAGGGTATCCAATTATACTAAATAAAATTAATATTAGTACAAATGGTAATGTTGACCAAACAGCAAGGCTTTCAGGAGTGGCCAGAGTTATCATCAAATAAACATATGTAAATACTCTCGGAATTACATATTTTTCTAAAAAGACCAGCCACAATGAGAAGTTTAAATATATTTAATAATAAATAAAATAACATGGAAATACTAAATATCTGTTTACAGTAAACAGCAGAGTTTGAGTCACAGGAAATATTAAAAATAACACAACTGGAAAGATTCACACAGTTACAGAAAAACAATGCTTCACTTTTCTGACTATATTTTCCTAACTGATTTAGAGAATTACTATCCCTGGTCACTTCCTAGTGCAAGGCAAGATGAAGTGGGTAAGTGGTCCTTGTTGTCAGATCCAAGACAGAATACAGAATGTTGAGAGCAATCTCCTCCCAATATCCAAATATTATTTCTGGCTTACAGAATGGCATCACACATATCTGGTCATCTGACTCTGTTTCCTGCACTATCACCTATCACTAGAAGCTGCCAGGGTTTAGCACCCATATGCTACAATACACACTAGACCTTTAGTTAAGTTTTATTAAAGCATCTGGAAGCCATGAAACAATAAAACCATTCCACTCTTCCTATAGAAGCTACAAACTATTCTCTAGGACAGACATTGAGTCTCTGGCTCCATTCAAAACTGTGGGATAATATTTTTATGGCTTAACCCATAAAGTAATTTAATGTCAGATATTTTGCAAAGTTTGCTGCAGTTGGATTATGATTAATCTCTGATCTTCCAGTATCCTCTGCTGAAACACACAGATTTAATTCAGTTACAATAATGCATGTACATTTCTTTTTCTTTCCGGCAGGGCACACTGTTGATATATTTTAACACAAGCAGCTTTACAAATACATTTTTTACACAAGCATCTGTAGAAATCAATTTGATATACAAATGACATATATTTTTTTACAAAATTCCAGCTAGCTGTGCTGGCATATGTTACATATCCACTGCGCTACTTCTCCTGGCATGGCTGGCACTACGTCCTATCATCACAGTGATATACTAATGGCAGAAGGACTGTATACTGAAAGGCATAATAATATGGTAAAACTGCTGCACTGGGGATTGTGCAACATTATAATAATGAAGTAACTGAAAAGCACTGGAAACATGACCCACAAAGCATCATAGAAAATGATGAAGTTTATATCACATGGGAACATCCATTACCAACATTTCATAAAGTAGATGCAAGAAAACCAGATATAGTAGTCCATGAAAAAAGACAAAAGTAGCATTGATTACTGAAATTGCTACACGTAGTGACTACAGTGTGTTACTTGCAGAGAGACATAAAATCATAAAATACCAGGATTTGTTGGCAGAAATGTGGGCAATGTAGAAGAAAGATACCCAGACAGTTCAAGTAGTACTTTGAGCAACAGGTCTCATAAAAAAGAATTTACATTCGTACTTAGATATGTTAACAATACATGTAACTCTGTACGAATTGCAGCAGGAGTTGTTACTGGGCACATTGTGAGTGCTGCAAAGAGCAGTTCTGGCAAACATCAAAGATTGAAACAGTGCTATGAATATAAATCATACTTTGACTTAGGAATGGAGTCCATTCCCATCATGATATTAGACAAGCAAAATACTTGGAGAAATTAAAAAAAAGTATTCTAAGAACTAAGCCAACACAAGAATGGAGAAATGAGATTCTGCTGATAGGAAAGACTGCAATTAGGGGTACAAAGAATAGGCAAGAGTGTTCTGGAATTTACTGGAGAAAACTGGAAAAGGAAGAAAGGTATTTGGAGCAAATAACTAAATAGACTAGAGACTGTTTTCCCTATCATCGGGTCATAGGTGTGTAGTAGGCTAATGGCCCTGTGGCCTTTACAAGCCTAGCCCATAGTATTACACTGGCATTGTGCCACCTGACCTTAGTTCCCAGTGCCTCTGTTGAGTAGAGAAGTACAGGCTAACACAGAAGGCCTTTGGCTAACAAAGTTCGCAGATGACTGCAAACTAGGAGCCATAGTTGACTCCCCAAATGATGTGGACATCTAACAGAACGGCCTCATTGAGACAGATGCCTGGTGTCAGAGCCAAGGACTCAAGTGCAATGCCAAAAATTGCATTGTTATCCCCTTTGGTAAAAACTCTGTACCCATGAACTACCACATAGGCAGCAGTCTACTTAATGCCGAATGTTTGATAAGAGACCTGGGGACCCAGGTGGACAGTAGTCTCTCCTTTGATAATCACATCGCCACAGTAGTGAGGAAATTCTTCTATGTGGCACACCTCGTCAAAAAAAGGTTCTCATCCAGGAAAAAAGAGGTCATTGTTCCCCTCTACTTGACACTCATTAGACCCATTATAGAGTACAGTGCCCCTTTTGGAATGTACCTCTCAAGATATCTGCAGCAGCTGGAAAGGCCACAGAAGTACCTCACAAAGAGGATTACTGGCCTCAAACAGATGCCCTACATGGACCATCTCAAAAACTCCAGCTTTACTCCGTAGCATATCACCTACTCCAAGGTGATTTCTGCCTAACATATACAGCTATGTCAAACCCAGAGCTGTTGGACATGCTATACCCAAAGAAATCCCAATCCCTCCAAACTACATGCTCTAGGGACCTAAACCTTGTCACCACAATAAACAGGACATCCTAGAGGGATAGATTCCTGTCCCAGAGACTTCCCATACTCTGGAACAAGCTACCCATCTATGTCAAGCAAAGTTCCTCATTAGCACTCTTCAAGAAAAATCTTGATGAGTGGATGGGAAATAGGAAATACACCCTGGGGATCACTTTGGTGGCTCTGCTCGACAGCGGCACAGGAAAATAATTTTCTTGGGTGATGTAAGCCAGGGAACCTTGTTGGCTAGGCTTACTTAGGCCCTTGGGCTGATAGCCTAGTACCTACCTATGAACCTATAATTATCCCTGGGGTGAATTTTCTATTTCCCATCCACTCATCAAGATTTCTCTTGAATCAGGTCAGCGAGGTGCTCTGCTTGACATGTATGGGAAGTCTATTCCATAGCATGGGCAGTCTCTGGGTTATGAACCTATCCCTCCAGTACATTCTGTTGATTGTGATAATGAGGTTGAGGTCTCTGGAGTGTGTGGTGCAGAGGGACTGGGATTTCTTTAGCTGTAGCATTTCTAACAGAGCTGGGTCAGAAATGGCATTCTAAGTCAACAGAGATTGCCTCTAAGTAGGCGATATAAGACAGAGAATAGTTGCAGTTTTTTGAGTCTGTCCATATAGGACAAGTGTTTAAGGCCTAAAATCTTCTTTGTGAGATACTTTTGTGGCCTCTCCAGTTGCTGCAGGTGTCTAGTGAGGTACATGCCAAATGAGGCATTGTACTCGATGATTGGCCTAATGAGGGAAGAGTAGAAGGAGACAATCACCTCTTTCTTCCTGGATGCAAAACACTTAGTAATAAGATGTGCCACATAGAAGGACTTTCTGACCACAGTGGCAATGTGGTGATCAAAAGAGAGGTTGCTGTCAACCTGTGTTCCCAGATCTCTTATAACGCCTTCTGCAATCAGTGGACTACCATCAATTTGGTAATTAATGGGAACCGGGTTTTTCCCAAAGGGGATGACGACACATTTTTTGGCATTGAGCTTAAAGCCATGGTTCTGACACCAGTCGTTGGTCTCAATGAGGCCATTCTGTAGGACGACAACATCACTTGGGGAGTAAATAATAGCTCCCAACTTGTAATCATCTGCAAACTTTGTCAGCCAGAGTCACTTTGTGTTGGCCTGGATTTCAGAGAAGTAGACACCAAACAGGAGAGGACCCAAGACCAAACCTTGTGGGACTCCACTCGTGACTAGCTGGCAGTCTGACTTGGAGTCAGCTACTTTCACACTGTGGGTTCTATCTGTGAGCCAGTTTGCAACCCACCTAGTGATATAGGGTTTGATGCCTAGCTTAGTGAGTTTTTCTATGATTCCTGAGTGGGGAATGGTATCAAAGGCCTTGGCCAGATCAAGGTAGGCTGTATGAACCACCTTGCCTTCATCCACAGCTCTGGTGACTGACTCCAAAGGAGTCGACCAAGTTGAGCAGGCATGATCTACCCTTCAAAAAACCAAACTGTGTGGGATCCAGAGTTTGGAGATTCCCTATATCCTTGTTTATTAGGTCCACGGTGATACATTCCATAGCTTTGCATATCAGACTCTTCAGGATAATGGGGCAATAGTTCCCAGGGTCTGTACTCGCTCCTCCTTTGTGGAGAGGGATGACTATAGCAGTGCACCATTCGGTAGGGACAAAGCCTGAGGTGACACTGTGATTGAAAAGGGCACACAGGTGAGGTGCCATTTCACCCTGTAGTTCATGTACAACACAGCCAGGGATATTTTCAGGTACCATAGAAGCTGTATTCTTGGCCTTAGACAGTGCTGTTTTAACTGTGCAGCAGTAATATTGAGTGCCTGGCAATATACTGGTATTGTGATTGGTCCTGGGGGGGGGGGGTAAAACTGGCACTAAATCTGTCGGCTAGTATATTGGTAATATCTGTTGGCTCAGTATAGGAGGTACCATTGTGCAGTAGCTCAGAGCAAATCTGGGTATTGCCATGGAGATTCTTTACATAACTACAGAAGGCCTTGTGGTTGTCTTTACTGTCTGCTGCAATTCTGTTTTCATAGCTTGCTCTAGATGATTTGATGAGGCATCTCAACTTATTGTTGAGGCTGATAAGGGAGTTTTTCCACTCTTGGGACTTCATCTTATTCCACATCAGTTTTCTCCCTCTGTTGTAGAGTTTGTTTATGGCAGGGGACCACCAGATTCGCTTCCCTTTTTTGGAGGAGAGTGTCTTAGCTCTATTGCGTATGGCGAGATCCATGCATTTGTGTATGTGTTCATTGGTGTATTATTCAGATTGATATCAGAGTATATGCAAAGGGAAAGGGGAATCCTAAGTGAAAGACCTAGTCTGCTAAGAGTTTTTAGTTGAATCTATAACAAAAGCTCCGATTATAAAAGGGAGGATATATAAAATATGTTACAATAATTACAGGAATCAGTCAGATGAGTTTAGAAATTATTGTGAAGAGATTGGTTAAACATTTCATAAGGAAACAATGGAAGGACATATGTATGGCTCTGAAATATGCAACAAAGTCTAGACAGATTAGAATTTTTGCTTGGAAGTGTTTGCATAGGTATTTTTATACTCCCAAGTAAACTCTAAACAATCTTTCCTCAGGTAGATGGCAAATGTTGGAGGTGTGATGGGGAAGAAATAGTTATTTGGGAACATATGCTATGGGAGTGTAATGAGCTGGTGGACTTTACAAATGCCCTACTCTCTCGAAAATATTAGGTGAGCAAATGGGTGTAACTTAGGAATTTTTTTTTTGAGCTGAGATTTAGGATTTCAATTTTTTTTTTTGAGCTGAGATTTAGGATTTCAATTGCCTAGACATAGTAAGGCCTTGTTGTGTTTAATTCTGGTGGCTGCCAAAATGCAATCACTAAAAAATGGAAATCAAAGTCTAAACCAACTGTATTTGAAGTAGTGAATATTGTAACAGAAATAAAAGAAATAGACGTGAAATCTTTAGAAATAGGTAGGAGCAAATTACATACAAAAAAATGAAAATTGTGGCAATGATACATACAGAACAATGTTTTAGAGAAAGAGTGAGGTTTAAAGGAAGACAAAATTGATAAAATTATGTAATGTTGGATTGATAATATTTGTATAAAGGTATATATAGGTTCATAGATTAGTACTAGTCTAACTGCCCTTGCGAGCCATTTTAAGCCTAGCCATTTATCCCTTGTGAGACTCAAACCCCGCAACTTGTGTTTGTAAGGCAAAGACCTTAACCATTAGGCCACCAAAATGTAAACATGGATTGTTTTCTTTTATATAAATGTATGTATAGATTTTATACACACAAACACACACATACAGATACAAACACATATATACATATACATATATGGATCCCCTTCAGAAGGCTCGAAGTTTCAAAACTTCAAACAGCTGAGACCACAAGATCGAAGTTATGAAAAATCAAACATTTTGAATGGAGATTGATGTACACTGCAGAATGGGATATTTGCCATTTTCCTCACTGTAGTGAGATCTCAGAGTTCGTATATTTATTTAGCAGGGGGTAAAGAGGTGCAGCGGGGTTTTCACCCTGCCAAAAATATAAAAATAATTTTTTATTTCGTTTTAAATCG
>NC_056726.1:617678902-617713902 GCF_019279795.1 Protopterus annectens
TATTATATATGTGATATACACACACACACACACTATATATATATATATATATATATATATATATATATATATATATATATATATATATATATGAAGTACTTTTATATCATGTGCAGAGTATGTCGATTCCAAAGAACATGTATTCCAGAGAAAAAATAATCATGAAAATAAAAAATAAAAACTGAGGTAGAAATGCTAATTACTACTCCATTATAACCTACGAAATCCTAAAACCATCAGTGACCAGTTCACACTCATCTCATTGGGTAGACACCAAATATCTTACTGCATCACCAAATGATGTGCTAATCTATCTTTAGGTTCATCTGTTTGCCCATTAGGAGGCCTTCAATCATTCCAAAACACTGCAGAATAGGGTGGGCAGTTTATTTGCATACCCCTGAGGTTGGTTTCCTGAAAGTGCTGCTGCTGAACTGTCTGTGGTACAGATTGGCCTAAAAAATATAAAACTACATAGAACATAATGTACACATCTGTCTCATGCCTCAACACCATCTACAGGATGACTAGTAAAGCTACATCTAATGACAATGACACATACCTACATAATCAATCACAGCAAGAAACCAAGGCACAGAAACAATATTCTCAATATAGCAAATACCAATAGGGATAGTTGCACCATATGGCACTATTCCAAGCATTCTGCAAACACATACCACCTACTGTCAGCCAAAATATACATAACGTAGCAGCAAACAGCCAACCAAAGTGGTGCTGGCATAGCTTTATATCAACACAAGCCATCCTGTGACAAAATGCAAAGGGCTGTAATGCACCATGGTATTGACTTGGCACTGCATTTGGTAGGTGTGATATACATAACTGACACTTACACATATATCTATCTAGCTATATATATATATTTGTGTGTGTGTATTGGTAGATAGGCGTACATGTGTGTATGCGTATGGTTGCAATATACTCTGTCAAATGCATGTATTTTTGGCAGGCTATATCGCTATATATTTTCATTTAAACTTCCATTTTTCGATTGTAGTAGATTTCAAACGTCATATTGCTGACTGTTTATGTGGTATGTGATCTGTGTTTGCCTTAAGGTAAGTAGGGATTTTTTGTTATGCCAATGCATTTGGATGTGCTAAAAGTTATTGCACTGGGTGTAAGTGTTTGTGTTTTACGATTCAAATAATGTTTAGGTAAGGGGATAGATTTAGTGGTACTTGTTTAAAGGGTTTGGAATGTGTATGACAGTGTTTGCAAGTTAATGCTAGAGTAAAGGCTAGGTAAGGTGATAGTCTACTCATGTTTTGTGCACATGATTGTGTGTGTGTGTGTGTCTGTGTCTGTGTCTGTGTGTGTGTGTGTGTGTGTGTGTGTGTGTGTGTGTGTGTGTGTGTGTGTGTGTGTGTGTGTGTGTGAGTGTTTTGTGTAGTGGTACTGTTAGGGAAAGGATTTTTGGTAAGGTAATGTGTAGGGCTGGGTTTAGGGACAGTGGCAGCGTTACTGCAGCCCTGTATGCTCTGCATGCCACCATGTTTACAAATATGTCATAATGGACATACATGTGCCTAGGTAGATAGTATCCCTGCCATTGTGTGGCCTATCAGCTACTCACTCTACAAGATCTACAGATTTGTGCAGGGTCGTTCCCTGGCAAATAAAAGTGAATATGTAGTTATATAGTGTATGTGCTGAGGGCCTCACAGATATACAGCTTTGCATATTGCTATTTCTCTGTGCACTATTAATCATCATATACATCTTATGGTGCCATGTATAAGTGAGGTATTTGTCCACCTCTTCCACCTGCCACTTCCACTGACTGGCATTGCTAGCATAGTTCTTATCCAAACAGAACCTCTCCAATTGCTCCAACTTTTAAAAACTAGTGTAGATGATCTGCAGCCTAAAGTGCCCCCTAACACAGTACGACATCAAAGGGATATTCTTAATAAAGATCTGCACTAGCAGTGCATGTAGATACCAACGTGACGCATTTGTTCATCTAAGTTACTGAAACTATTTATGTAGGAATACGGAAAGGGGATATTGAAAATCGCACTGAATTGAGAGTGGCTAAATGGATTGTTAATCTACGAGCTGATCAACCTCCTGGTTTAAACAGTGTCATCCCTCTAAAACCTACATTGAAAGCTAGGAGACCTACCATTGGTTAACATGGAGGCGTGTCAACCATATGCTCTGATGACTGGTTATCGAACCTCTGAATGAAAAGTATTCTTAAATGAAAAGACTAATCTAACGTCATAACCGCATTATTGGTCAATTTGGAGGGAGGACCCAGACCTAAGATTCCGATAGGTAAAGGAAGTATGAATTGTACAGCAAACAGAAATTAGGTATGCCTGAAAAAGGCGTTCAAATTCCCATTAATCACACGATCTGAAGATGATTAATAATCAAAAGTGCTTATTATATGTCATTTAGAGGGACTTCATACATTTTAATCTACCTTGCATTAAAATTGTTTTTAGCAGTTTTTACCGTTTTTTCACAGATTGTTTAGCCATGGATGTACAGCTCGTTGATTTCTGTTTCCTTTTCTGTCTTTGTGACTGGCTGTACTCGAGCAGTGGGTGGTATACCATATATATTTTTTATTTTGCCTGTTTATATTCACCACCTCTGCACATGGCGAATGAAGCTAATAATCATACTAGTAAAGGGAATACTCTGAACATTGATTTTTTACAGAGTAAAAACTCTGAACAAACGGAAGTTAATGTAAATCCGTTATTGAATATGTGCTCTGATTCAACCGAAGTCATTGAAAGTAATGAGGCAATTGACAACAATAATTTTGATGCGATCTTGCATTAAGTGGAGACAGCAGCTTTTAAATTAAAAAGGTTAACTTGGCAGTGTTTTCATTTGAAAGCCAGTTTGCATCACCAAGTTATACCTAGAGGGATGCGTGTGAAATGCATGCCCAGTTATGGAAACTATCATCCAGATTTACTAGCGCGCTGGCAAGCCATCAATTTAGAAATGAGTTTTCATTATATGAAATTAATAATTGAATATTTTAAGCCAGAGGAAGATAACATTGCCAAGCAAATAAAAGAAAAATAAACAGAGTTAGAGAAGGTGAACTTGAAATACCTATCAAATAAATAAGCTAGAAACGCTATAATTTAATTTGAATGTTTATGAGTCAAAACTGAAAGACCAGAAAATAAAGAAATTGAGTAGAGATGTGGAAGATTTTAAACATGGCTGTATTTTCGAATGGCCAAGGGAGGAACCAAGGGTTACAGCTCGTGTACAACATCCGGAAAAGAGATGTAATTCCTCTGTACACCTTTGTTAGAACTACTACTGAAAGTGAAGAGAACTTACTGACTCCTTCTACACATGAAATTTTACCTAGCACATCATCTAACTCAACCCTAGCAGGTCTGAGTAATATATCTGTCACAGGGACAATTCCTAAGAAAGGTGCGGAACATTTTCCAGCAGCCACAAAACTGCCGTTTTTTTCTCAAACAGTCGTTTCACAAGAATCAACAGTTTCACAGTCAAGAGTGAAAGAGAAAGAAAACCTTAACCTAAAAACCCCGTTGGTTGTAAATATTTCTAAATATGAATTAACTGCAGCAGAACAATCCCTCTTGCAAAAGGGGTTGACTTTCATTCCTGCTTTGAAATCCGATCTGAGTGAATTTGTCATGGACTTAAAATGTTTTGGACGAAATGTCACTTTGAAGAGTATACATGGGAATAATACTGACCATAGCAAGTCTTTAAGGAAACCTAGCACATTTGTACCACTGAGCCATCCTGCAGTAGAACTGTTTATCCGTCTATGTAACAATGAAGTGGAGAAACTAAGAATGGATACTAATACTAAGCATTATCAGAATATCAGCTTTGAAGAAAGACAAGCACTATATAATCTACAACATAATGAAAATATTATTATCAAGCCAGCAGACAAAGGAGGAGCCATTGTGGTTGCTGAAACTGCATGGTATAGAGAGAAGATGGAAAAAATGTTACGTGATAAGAAAACATATAATAAAGTAACTCCAGTGACGCTCAATCAAGCAATACAGAGAGTTAATGGTTACCTTCAAGACATGTTACTCGAAGGACAGATTGATTTAGAACTTTTTAAATTCATAGAGGTTTTGAAACCTTTCATACCAACCATAAATGGATTACCCAAAATACATAAGGATCTTCATGATCCTCCCCCCCTACATCCAATAGTATCAGGACAGGGATGGATAACAGAGACTATGTCCCTGTTTGTAGAAAATGAGTTGAGGAAAGTATTGAGTCTCCATGAGACAGTTTTACAAGACACGGATGATTTTCTGAACAAGATAACAAAAGCTATGAGTAAAATTACAGATGACCAAGATTTGCTATTAACTACTTTAGATGTTAATAGTCTATTTACATTGATCCCTAATGACAAAGGGATAGAATCTATAAGGAAGAATCTAATGGAAAGGAAAACTCCTGCTGAAACTAACAGGATATGTGCACTGTTGGAACTGATCCTGGAGAGCAACTACTTTGTTGTATGGGGACTCTGTATATTGGCAGAAATGGGGGGGTTGCCATAGGCACCCCCTGTGCCAATTGCTACTCTAATTTAGTGCTGGTGGAGTGGGAGGCTGAATATCTTCTCAGCTCCAACAATCCCTGGTTTGACAGTATTTTATACTATGGCTGTTTTGTGGATGACCTGTTCATTTTATGGAGAAGAGATGAGCAACAGTTCATGTTGTTCTGTGACTATCTCAATATGACAACCTCATTTTTGAGGTTCACTGCAGTATGGTCTCGTGACACAGTTAGCTTTTTGGATGTCAATATTGTATTGAATGAAGGAAATAAAATGGATACAGAGTTACACAGAAAAAGCACGTGGAGGAACCATTACCTTTTGAAAAGTACTATGCATCCCAGACATGTTGTCAGAAACGTTATGAGAAATGAAACCACAAAGATTCATAAGAGATGCAGCCAAGACACTGTTAGAGATAAAGAAACTGAGTTCTTGCAAAAAAAACTTAAGGGAGAGAGGCTACAATGAGATAGATGTATGTGTACCTCCATTAGATCAAAGGGAAAAGTCAGAACATACAGGAACTACTAGAGTTATGCTCACTTATATTACCGATAATAAACAGATCCAAAACATGATAAAACAATTTTGGCCCGTCCTAACCCAAGATCCACAACTGAAAAATATCATAGGTGAGAGACCGAGCTTTAGTTATAAAAATAAGAAGAACATAAAAAGACTTTTATGTACCAAAGATGGGTTTAATAAACCTCCAATCACAGGACAAAGAGGAACGTTCAGATGTGGCCATTGTGCAGCTTGTCCATACATTGACAATGGCAACTGTTTTGAACATCCCAGGACAAAGAAAAAGTAAGTTTTTAATGTAAAGGCTACGTGTATTACTGCCAATGTTGTTTATTTGGCTACTTGTAAATCATGTTCAGCCTATTATGTGGGAAAAACCAACCAACCCTTTAAAAAACGTATTTTACGACATCAAAGGGATATTCTTAATAAAGATCTGCACAATGCACTAGCAGTGCATGTAGATACCAACGAGACACATTTGTTCATCTATAAAGTTATTGAAACTATTTATATAGGAATACGGAAGGGGGATATTGAAAATCATACTGAATTGAGAGAGGCTGAATGGATTGTTAATCTATGAGCAGATCAACCTCCCGGTTTAAACAGTGTCATCCCTCTAAAACCTACATTGAAAGCTAGGAGACCTACCATTGGTTAACACGGAGGCGTGTCAACCATATGCTCTGATGATTGGTTATCGAACATCTGAATGAAAAGTATTCTTGAATGAAAAGACTAATCTAATGTCATAGCCACATTATTGGTCAATTTGCAGGGAGGACCCAGACCTGAGATTCCGATAGGTAAAGGAAGTATGAATTGTACAGCAAACGGAAATTAGGTATGACTGAAAAAGGCGATCAAAGTCCCATTAATCACACAATCTGAAGAAGATTAATAATCGGATGTGCTTATCATATGTCATTTAGAGGGACTTCATACATTTTAATCTACCTTGCATTAAAATTGTTTTTAGCAGTTTTTTAGTGTTTTTTTTCACAGATTTTTTTAGCCGTGGATGTACAACTCATTGATTTCTGTTTCCTAACACAGTAACATTGCTGCTTCTCCTGCAATGGCAGCACTAGCATTAGCAGCAATAATATGGCTTATTATAAATGCTGTATCCATTTTCACATTTGTAGTCACATGCACGTCTGTGGTTCTTGGTTTACCTTGACTTACCTGTGACACGCATTTCCTGCATCTGAATCTGTGCATCACTTTCTACATTTATACTTGTTACTTAAAAGAAAATCATATAACTGCTATATATTTTATAAGTAGTGTGCAAACACAAGACTTCAGTTTTTTTGTTTTTTATCTATTTCTCATGGAAGACTGTAGATACACCACTCATGCTAAGTACATCTGCTGATTTTCAAGTAATGAGAAATCCCTCAGGAAGCAGGCAGGAGGGGTTTCAATATATTTTGAGAGCTTCTTATGATATAGGTTCATAGGCTTTCAGTATGCTAATGACCACAAGGACCATTTTAAGCCTAGCCATGCATTCCAAATCTCTGACAAGTTTCATACCTTCGATAAGTGTAAGCAGGAGCTTGGGAGATGAAACATTTACAAGCAGATGTCTGGGAAATTAATAGTGTACAGGCTGTCTGTGTCCATTAAAGACATAGGTGCCAAACAAGGTATGAATTTCCTGCTCCCCATCCAATTGTCCAAGTTACACCTGAATTGAGTTAAGGAGGAATTCTGCTTCACATGGATGGGGGAGCCTGTTCCATGGATGGATTAGTCTCTGGGATACATACCTGTCTCTCCAGCAGGGCCTACTTATGTCACAGGTGGTTTAACTCTTTAGAATGGGAAATTCTGGTGATGTTTGTTTTGCAGATATGCAGGAAGTCCATCACGGTATGGTCTGAAAATACCTAGTGTGCCAGGCATAGATCTCCCCTCAACAGTCTGTAGGAGACAGAATACAGGGGTGGAGCCTTGAGGTGGTCTGCATAATACGTGTTACTTCTGCCCTGTATTCTTTCAGTGTACAACCTCTGTGCACATTCCAATTGCTGGATGTACCTGATTAGGTACATACCAAAGGGGGCACTGTACTCAGTGACTGGTCTGATGAATTCTGAATACAGTGGAATAGTGACCTTCTTGGACCTAGATGCCATACTTTTGTTTATAAGTTGCACAGCATAGAATGATTTCCTCTCTACTGTTGACGCATGATGGTCAGAGGCTAGATTACTGTCTATGTGTGTCCCCAAGTCCCTGACTATTACGTCATCTCTTAGGGGTGTGTGGTCAATATGATAGTTACCAGGGGTGGGTGACTTCCAAAAGGTTACTATTATGCATTTCTTGGCATTTAGTTTTAGTCCATGGCTCTGACACCAGTTATCAGTCTGTATCAGTCCTTCCTGGAGAACATTTGTGTCAGTGGGGGAATTCTGTGACTGTTCCTAATTTGCAATTATCTGAAAATTTAATCAGCCAGATGTCATTGACATTGGCCTTAATTTCAGATAAGTAAATGCGAAAAAGGAGTGGTGACAGGACCAATACCTGAGGGACTCCGATTCCCCAGTACTAAGCAGTGTGAACTGTTTGCCCAAATCCATTGCTTTGGTGATCTTCTCAAAGAAGTCCACCATATGATATGGGGGATATTTTATTAGTTTAAATTTATAAGTTTTATTAGGTTTAAGGATTCATGTAAAAAGAAGTGCTTGAAGTACACAAAATTGACATATTGTTATTTGATTATTTTGTCTGTGATTCAGAACAAATGCCTATTTGAACTGTAATGCATAAATGAAGACCTGTACTCATTTCAAGACACAACCAAGAAGTCACCGTCACTTAGGTGGAGTTTTCTGTCTTTTTTTTTTCCTCAATAATTCTTTCAGCTTGATTCTATGGAGAAATAAGATTATGTGTCTTCATCACATATCAGGTCATACCTGGTGAGACTTTCAATTAATAGCTTTGATTAACATAACAAATGGCTAATCCTGTTATTCTGACAATATATTCTTTCAAAATCAGTGGCTTAAATAACTCTGTAAGATGTGCTAATTTTCTCTACAATTCACTACAGCAAAAAGTTGATAATGTTTATAATTAGTCTATATAGTTCAAGTAGTTAAGTAGAAAAAAAAGAAAGATAATGTTCTTAACTGTCATAAGAAAATGGAAAGTTATTTTGCTCCTAAATGATAGTGACAATTACAAAAACTGTACATAGCATCATTACAGCACTCTTTTTGCTCATTTGTACAGAATAAGTAACTTTTGTTGACAGCTTCAGCTTAGGCCAAATTTTCAGATTAAGATGCTTTTCAACAAATCTACAAAAAACACTGAATTCCCAACCATTAGAATACATTCTACTTTTGAAAGATTTTAACATGCTATTAATCCGCGGTGGTGGTGCTGCGGTAGCGTTGTCACCTCATAGTAAGACGCTGTCCGGTTTGATTCTCAGCTAGAGCGTCTTCTGTGTGGAGACATGCGTGAATGGGCGTACCTTCATTGAAGGTTGTGCGTCAGGGCTGGTAACTCGGCACGTAAAAATCAACTACCAATCATTAGCGGACCAGAGTTCCACTGTGGCGACCCCTAACCGGGAAAAGCCGAAAGACAGAAACAAACATTTTGCAGTAATATTGGCAAACCTAATTCACTTATATTACTACTTTATTAGACGCACAGCCGAAGATTAACACAATTTATGAAAGCAATCAGACTGCTTTATAGTTGGAAAATGTAATCCTGACCTGTGCAAATATACTTACCTAAACTGTAAAAAACTTCCCAAAACAGTTTTAGCCCTGATATCACAAACACAGTAAACTCCTATAATACAGTCAGAAGGCTCTCCAATGGCTAGTGGAACCAAGTTTCTCTACAATTGCAGTAAAGCATTTGAACTAGAATAGTTCCAAGATTCTAAATTCATATACAGAATCTTTTCAAATATTCAAGAGTTATAAATTCAACAGGCAATTTCCTTTCCAACAAAATGAGCTTACTTTAAAAGTTTCATAGTCATAGAAATGCAAAACGTGATCTCAAGACAAAAAAAAGTCTAAGCTTGAAACATCACAGACCTTGCTAGAGAATAACCTTCAGAAATATTATCAAAAATGGCTTGACTTAAGGTAGGAATATGAAGAGGTGTCCTACTAGAACATGAAAATCAAAATCCATTTGCATAAGTTTTAAACATACTATAATGCTAATGCAGCAAAAACATTACAATTGAAGCAGCTTAAAAATAAAATGTGTAAAAAGGGTCTTACATTACTAAACTAATTCCTAATATTCTATATATTATATATTGTTTATTAATGTAACAGATAGCTCTGTGTAGTATCTCAAATTTACATCTTCAAGTGTCTTTACAGACTTTGCATTACAGGATGTAACAAAAGTAATTAATAAAATGAAAAATAAAAACGTCCTAGGACCAGGCGAAATCCCTGTAGACTTCTGTAAAACTTTTCAGCACATATTAAAACCTTAATTTTCCTAAACTTATCCATGTAGGTATGATCCCAAACTGGCCCTAGGTCCCCTTTCATAGTCTAAAATGACTTTTCAACTTAAAGACAAAGACAATCACAACACTAAACAGTACTGATTTATTTTTCTGCTTAATATCAGTTACAACATTCTAGCAACTATAGTCAACTCATGTCTTCTTCAGGCTATACCATATTGATAAGAGGTGATTTCCACATATCAGTATAGATGTCCTTACATTCACAGCTGCAGTATTCTTAACACATGGTATTCTCTGCCATGAAAGCACAAACATTCTGCCAGTCTACCAAAGACTACTTGTTGCTTTTAAAAGGTATGCCAGATATCACCCAAATGCTCCTCGCATAGCGTAGGGCTTAAAGGTGATGTTCAGGCTCTTCTTTTGTTAGCTCTTACTTCTGTCAGATGGGTATCTGAGTTCCAGGCCCTTATGGCTTGTCGTCCTTTTTTGGTGTTTCATGACGACAGGATGTCCTTGCGCGCACTAATCCTTCTTTTATACCTAAGGTGGTTAATGAGTTATCACTGAATCAGTGTATTAATCTGCCTGCTTTTTTCCCCTGTCCATAATCGGACAGTGAGAGGGTGCTGCATATGTGCATAGGCAACTAAGGGTTTATTTGGATAAGAGTACGGCTATTAAAAGACTATTAGAAAATCTGATCAGTTATTTGTTTCTTTTCATCCTAGATCTACAAGACTTGCTGTATCCAAGCAACCTATCTCGTCTTAGATTTCTAAAGCTATTTCCTTTTGTTACACTTTTCATGGCAAGAGTCTTACTTCTTCAGTTAAGGTTCATTCCACTAGAACTGTGGCTTCTTTGGGTGCTATTTTAAAGGGCTTATATACTAAGTCTATTTTTGACAACTTCTGTGCATACCTTTACCAAGCATGAGAAGTTGGATAGTATTTCTAGAGCTAGGGCTGGTTTTGCCATTCTTTGTGGCTTTTTAGTGGACTCTTCTGTGCCTTCCCACTCCCTAGTTTCCTCTTAAGTTTTGGCACTCTCCCATTTATTAAGAATACTGCATCAGTGAATGTAAGGACATAGTATAGTTGTGTAAAATCTTACCATAACGATAGATGTCCTTGCCTTCACTGCTGCAGTATTCCCTCCTCCATCCTCCTAGTCTTTTGGCTTCCTGGATGTACAGGTTACCTCTTGGGTTTCTTTGGCTGTGCTCCTACTGGAGAATTCAGTTCTGATTATGGTAGGCCTGAACATCAACTTTATGCCCTACACTATGCAAGGAGTATTTGGGTGATGTTTGGAGTACCTTTTAAAAACAACAAGTAATCTTTGGTAGACTGGCTGAACGTTTGAGCTTCCATGGCAGGGAATCCCATCTGTTCAGAATACGGTAGCAGTGAAGGCAAGGACATTTATCATTATGGTAAGATTTTACACAACTGTACTATTTTTCCTGGAAAAGAATTATAGGTTCATAGATTCACAGGAAAATGCTAGGCTATCATCCCTAATGGTACATTTTAAGTGTAGCCATGTTACATGTTTGTTGTCCAGATATGTTATCCCATAGGTATTTAACTATTCTTGCCATAATTCTATTTAAACAGTTTTCCTTTTGTAAAGGATTCATTCTTAGAGTCATACTTTAAGTTTATTAGGGACCCTACTATAAGGTACGGTATATAAGCATTACCTCTAACCATTAGTTGGATAGAGGACAGTCCTGGAGTAAATATCCAGTTTCCCATCAACTGGTCTAAATTACATTTGAATGGGACATGGATGTGCTCTGTTTTATGTGGTTCGGAAATCTGTTTTAGAATAATGGTACCCGCTGAGATATAGTTGCTGTTTATGTTGTAGAAGATGCTTAGATACCTGGACTGGGTGTTCCTAGTATCATTAAACTTGTAGATGTGGAGTGCATCCATAAGTACTGAGTCAAAGATGCCTTAAAAAACAAGACATATCTCATATCAGTCTTTGCTTACAGTCAGTTTTAACACAGTACAGATCTGCATTAAACAATTAAAGGTTATAGATGTTGTTTTCCTGATCACACACACACACACACACACACACACACACACACACTATCTGAACTTTGCTCAGAAATGTATGTTATCATTAATGGTCAAAAATGACTCCATTTCAGACAATCAGACAGTATCACTTTATCACACAGAGGTGCCCCTCAGCTCCTTCTCCTTTAATTATGCAAAAAAAACCCATACATCAGACTCATGTCAACAATCCTACATTCAAGTTTTATGTCTGTGCAAGTGGCCTCTTATCCATCCTGAATGCCTGGAAATATGTACAAGTGTTCCTCAGTTTAATTCATAAAGTTCAAAACAAAACTTTCCTGGCTACTGAGTCAACAAATTAAAGTTAGAAAAATGATGCATAGTCTTGACCAGTTTTAACTAGTTTTACAGTTTTAGTAACATATATATGATTAATTGCTGACAGCTGTCCTCATAAACTTCAAGCTTAGTCCCTTAAAGGGATTGTGAGTGATATTGCTGATTCTCATTCCTAGCAATGTCTTGATTCATAAAACTGAATCATGGTAGTTCTGCCATAAACAGTCAGCAGGAGCTGAGTGCAATGTTTCTGGATAGTCACCAACTTATTGTCTTTTACAAATACAAACTGCAACAGAGTCCTGTGTATGCAGCTGTTTTGAACTAAACATGATGCAATTAAGTATTCTTTTCTTTACTATCTCACATTTCCTTTTGCGTGTGTGTGTGTGTGTGTGTGTGTGTGTGTGTGTGTGTGTGTGTGTGTGTGTGTGTGTGTGTGTGTGTGTGTGTGTGTCTTAAACTTGCCTGAAAAAGCAATCAAGATACTAAGATAGAAATTAAACCAAGAAGCATAGTCACAGCATTTTTGCTAAAACTATCTACTGTTGGGTGATGGCAGTGTACCATGACTGCTCCCTGTTCTACAATTATGGCTGGAAGTGATTCATAGATCTGCAGTGTCCTTGGCATAACAGGTAGCACACTTGCCTTTAGTGCAAAAGGCTGTGGGTTCTGTGTCCACTCCAGGTAGATCAATTGCGAATACTGTAATGCAGCAAAAAGGGGCACTGCATTCCTGAGTATGAAATCCTTTGGATGAGATGTTAACTGAGGTCCCACCTACTTGAGTTGGTAGTAGCACAGGTGGATGTAAAAGATCTCATAGTTTCATAGTTTCATAGTATAGTACTAGACTATCTGCCCTAGGGCATTTATAAGCCTAGCCAAAGTGTATGTGGCTTTCGCCACCCCATGTAATGATACAAAAGTATACAATTTAAATTAAATTTAGTTTACTGTGCCTCTATCTAGCAATGACACAGAAATGACCCCCGGGGTAAACCTACTATCACCCATCCATTCGTCCAGATTTCTCTTGAAGAGAGTCAGTGAGGGGCTCTGCCTAACATGGACAGGTATCCTGTTCCAGAGTGCAGGAAGCCTCTGGGTTATGAATCTGTCCCTCCAGCATGTCCTATTCATATTTGTGCTGAGGTTTAGATCTTTAGCTCTCATGGCTCTGATAGATTTGGATTTTTTGAGGTGGAGCATGTCCATTAATTCTGAATTGGACATGGCCTTGTACGTAAGGCACAGATCACCTCTGAGCAGGCGGTATGCTACTGAATAGAGCTGGAGCTTTTTCAGTCTGGCAGCATATGACATATGCTGGAGGCCCTTGATCCTCTTGGTAGGGTACTTTTGGGGTCTCTCCAACTGCTGCAGGTGCCGGGTGAGGTACATACCAAATGGGGCATTGTACTCAATCATAGGCCTGATAAGGGAGGAATGTAAGGGTACAATGACATCCTTTGATCTGGATGTGAATCCCTTCATGATAAGGTGGGCAAGGTAGAAGGTCTTTCTAACCACTTTGGCGATGTGGGTGTCAAATGAGAGGTCACTGTCAACTTGGGTCCCCAGGTCTCTGATTACTTTTTCCATTCTTAATGGATTACCACCTATGTGGTAATTTGTGGGTACTTTGTTTTTTTCCAAAGAGGATGACTATACATTTTTTGGCATTTAGTTTAAGGCCATGACTCTGGCACCAGTCATCTGTTTCTGTGAGGCCCTTCTGGAGGATGCATGTGTCAGCTGGTGTGTCGACTATGGCAGTCTGCAGTCGTCTGTGAACTTTGTCAGCCACAACCCCCCTATGTTTGCTTGCACATCTGAGAAATAAATGCCGAACAAGAGGGGTCCCAAGACAGAGCCCTGTAAGACTCCACTTGTGACTGGCTTAGAGTCTGACATAGCTCCAGCTATTCTGACTTTGTGGGTTCTGTCCTTTAGCCAGTTTGCAACCCATTTTGTGACAAATGGGTTTACATTTAAGCTGTTGAGCTTGTCTATGATGCCTGAGTGGGGTATTGTGTCGAAGGCTTTTGCCAGATCCAGGTAGGCTGTATGAACTATAAAACACAGTAGGGAAGTTCTTGATGCCCTTGTCAAAATTTCCCTTCATAGTATAAACGCCACTTCAAGTCTCCCCTGAAAAGAGGCCACTAGCCTAATTAGACAAGCTCCATTAACAAAAAATAAATAAAATAGATGTTTTTCCCCCTTGTTAGGGTACATTAGCATATGTTAATGATAGGATCCAGTAAACAGAGTGCTCTCATTGGTTGGGAAACTACTATCCCACTGCCGTAGTGGATTCTGGGTTTGATTGTGATAGCAGGTTAGCCTGAACCATGAGAAACAGCAGAACAAGTACAAAAAGTGTTTTTAGGGATTTCCACATTTTTGCTAATGCTGTTACTCAGCTATGTAATGTTGAGCAAGACAGCATAAGTGGAAGCTGCCATCTTTTTGGGCTGTTGGGGCACCTTGGCACATGGTTCATGACCCACAGTTTATGGGGATAAGAGCAGTCTGTAGACAACTGTCCATATGTCTATGAATTACAAGCTATTGATGGGGAGGGGGTAATCATTTGTATAGGTGCTCCAAACAAAGAGAATTGTGACTACAAAATGAGATTCGATGATATACAGGAACTTTCCTCATTGTGTATCTTTGATTATGAATTGCCCTGGACTTTGGTACATATATTTAACTGTGCACCAACCCTACAACATGATGTATATATCTTTATGAATCATGGTCTAGATTGCTGGCATATGATAGATCCCTTTGTTGTTTTGGATCTTAACTCAGAACTAATTTGTCAATATTTCATGAACAAAATCTCAATATAGAAGACATAACCCCCTTTTTCTAATGGGTCAAATTAATGTCAAAATAATGCTGTTACCTCCTGAATGTCTACCCATTATTGTAAATGAGTTAATTTCATTAAAATTTAAGTTTAATAAAAAATCTATTTGGAAAAAAAATCTTTGGAGGGAAAATTCTCATTGTATCCCTAGATCTGCACTTGTACAGAACAAGTTTAATTATGGGTCAAATTAAAAGGCCCAGAATCTTATGATGCAGCATTATTTGTAGAAACAAATAATACCGGACTGTCTTTGCAGAGGCAAAAGTGAAACGTTTGCTTCCATAACTGTATTGTATTTATCTAATTGTACTTGACTAGAGACAAGCTCAACAGGGTCTTCTTTCCCAGCTGGTTCTGCCAAGCCCGTTCCCTTGGCTGTGGTTTTGCTAGATAGTAGGTAGGGACAGAGGGAATCATGTTCATCCATTCATGCACATCACTAATTAAATGATGAGGCATTTGGCTACCTTAAGAGAGTCAGAGATACCCCCGCCATTTACCCGCTCTTCATTAAATTTCTTCACTATGACATTCAGAGCACTGGGAAGAAATCACATCATGTGAACACCTATCTCGGGCCTTCGCTGTGCTTTGCTTTAATTAAACAGCCAGATTCCCCCGGTCCGCACCAGTTCCAAGTCAGCTGCTAGCTGCCAGGCAAGGTGGGCTGCCGGTCAGGGCAATCCATAGGAAGGGCCCATTGTGTGTCCAAAGTCACCGCTACCATTCCCCCTGGCCCCTGGGGGGGTGGTGAGGGGGCAACGCCTTTTCCAGCCACAGCACCCACCCAGCCTGGCTTCACACCCGAGCTCAACCAACCTTAGAACTAATTTGGCAATATTTCATGAACAAAAGCCTCAATATAGAAGACATAACCCCTTTTTTCTAATGGGTCAAATTAATGTCATGAAAGTGCTGTTATCTCCTGAATGTCTGTACTTTATTGTAAATTAGTTAATTTCACTAAAATTCAACTTTAATAACAAATATGTATTTGGAAAAAAAATCTTTGGTGGGGAAATTCTCACTGTATCCTTAGATCTGCACTTGTACAGAACAAGTTTAATTATGGTCAGATTACAAGACCCAGAATCTTATGATGCAGCACAGATTGTAGAAACATCCAATACCAGACTGTCTTTGCAGAGGTAAAAGTGACAATTTTGCTTGCATAGCTGCATTGTACTTATCTTTTTTTTTTCACTTCTAGCAAACCATTCTCCCAGGATAAACTAAAACACAATTTGGAAAATACTATTCAAGGACCATAAGATAAGAGATATGTTATTAAACATCATACTGAATTCTCAACCTCAAACTTTCTACATCTCTGAAATAAAGTTTTCTTGGCTAAGCATAGTCTCAACAATAGAAAAATTCCTTTTACAACATTATTGTAAGATTTTTTTCTTGAAAAATATGCCTGCCCAGTGACATAGTAGGAAAGGACCCTGACTACTACCTGGGTGACTCATGTTCAATTACCATCTCAGGTGCTTGATGGGCTAATTCCTGGCTGAAGCCATGACTAGGAAAAGTTTACCGAGTTGGGAAAAGAGTGGTGAGCCAAAGCAGTTTGAGCATCTAGGACCCAGGACAGGCACAGCCTCACAGGCCATACTGCATGACTTACACTGCTTATGTGAATGTTGTCAGCTCACAGGTTAGGAGTAGGGTTTATTAAAAGCCTTGTTGCCAGCATATATGACACTGTTGGCTGCCAGGTCCTCTCTATGTCTGCTCCCTGGTTGCTAATGATGGCATCAACTAGGAGATGATACTGGTAAGAAATGGGGATGTCCTTGTTCCTTTTTCTCCTTCTGGGCTTTTTTTTGGGGGGACAAGAGAGCCATGGGAGGTCAGCCAAGCACCAGATGGCCAACTAAGGCAAGGAGCCAAAATAAAAGGAACTGAAAGATGTTACTTTATCTGAACACTCTACTTCTATCATGTTTATATCAGGGTAAAACCAAACTCTTACCCCATTTATATCTTTCTTTCATAAAGCAAATTTCTTCTGTGAAACCTAAATGTTTTGCTTAGATTTGGAAACTTAAGAGTATACTTATCCTTTCTATGCAACAGTAGTAATCCAGCCAGTAGAATGTATATAAATTTAAATCACCCAGAAATACAGCACTTCTGATAAATACCTTCAACAGAGACCTCTGGTATTCTCAGAACCTTCAAAAATCAAAGTAAACTCAGCTTTAATGCTCCATATGTGGACATCATAGTAGATGCATAAGATTATGGATTCATTGTTAGTGGGACTGACAGTTTATTAGAGAATGGTGTAGTCAAACTCAAATGATTTTCAATCATTTTTTTTTCTTTTCTGTTTCCCCTTCTTCCCCACTAAATGCACCACACTGGCCCTCCAGCATAACTATGCAACCCCCACTATCCCTAGCCACCCCTACAACTCCTTTCTAGTAACTCTGGGTGTATCATTTTACCAGACAACTCAGAAAGTCAGCCTTGTGGATGAAGTCAGAATAGTCCGGGAGCCCAACCCACCCCACATAACAGGGCAGCCTGACTTTGATCATTTCATCTTATTCCCTAGCCATCCCAGTCCGTTCTTAAACTTTGGTAAAGACTGATACCTTAAATCTGTAACATCGGGAGGACATTCATCAACTTTTTGAACACATACTTTTTATATCATGTAACAGTTCTCATGACTAGTTCCTCTTATAAGTTTGTGAAGACAGTAGCAAAGGATCTTTAACACCACTTTTATTACATCTGAAAGATGCAGTTTTAAAGTACAGAATTATTAGTTCCTATAAATTTGTCTCTCAATCGGCAAAGGAACTTTAACGTCGCCTCTATTACAACCAAAGCACGTAGTCTTAACGTATGGAATCAGTTATTTCAGCAGTTTCTCATCAAATACTGGTGGACAAAATTCATCTGAAAATAACTAAGAATAACTAGTTTCTTTTGTTTTCTTTCCCTCTTGATAGTTGATATTATATGTGGGTGGAGGAGGGGGTCTAGGATGGTAGATGATGAAGTACTATAACTACTATTTAATTTGTATCTATCTATATATATATATATATATATATATATATATATATATATATATATATATATATATATGCATTTTACAGGAAATATTGAATTTATTATAGTTATTTTTATATATTACTTTCGTGGACCATTGTGCTCTTAATGAGTTATATTTCTGTCAAATGAGCTATTTTATGACATACCATAGTCAGAAATATAATAAAATGTTTGAATAACAAATAACAACATCTACTAGCGAAGAGTTAACTAAGTGTGGTCAAGTGGGTCTTGGAACACTAGGATGTACAGAAAAGTAATTATTGTTTGCTTTAATTTGGTTATTACACTTAGCTTTTCATATTATGGAATAAACTGTTGAGGAGAAGATAAAGGACTAGGTCCTATGGGGTGGAAACACTTTCCTGCGTAAACGTACACGTTTTAGAATGGAATAGCAGACATATACTATATTTATAAAAATAATTACAAAGCTTTGAGGTAGGATTTAGAGATATCTGTTGTGTTCCAGATCTGAACCAGAACAGATTATTTTCAGTGTGTCCAGAAACTGGAGTATGGTTTATATTTTAAGAGACATGTCAACAAATTGCATGAAGTGCACAAGAATAAAAATAAATTGGTGTACTGAAAGAATGGCTGTTGAATAATGTCTTCTGCAATGGTATAATCCATATGAGTGAAAGGGGAGTAGTGCATTCCACCCCATTATCCTAAATGTGTAAATGAGATGTTATGCTGAATGCTGAGACTGCAGACTGTATTCATACATGGAGCTCGACAGCAGCATAGCACTGTTTAATGTAATCTTCTATAAAAATACATGTGAAACTCAGAAATCATGGTCTCTTAACCAAAGTGGGCTTGCAAGCAAAATGGCCATAGTAGTGCAACTTCTCAGGGTACCACTGCTGCATGAAATATGTGTTAACACAAGGGGATGTAGCATATCTACAGAATACTTGATTAAGGTGAGAGACAAAAAACATAAGAAATGGAAAACAGGTCAAACTATAACTTTGAAAACTGAAATAAACAAGCTGGACAAACAAATTAAACATAATATTGGATAAGATTAAGGAAAATTTGAAGAAAATGTACATAAAGATATTAACCATAATAGGAAGCCCCTGTCCACCTTTACTCGTGTATGCTACCCCAACTTTAATCCTATCCCAGCTCCAGCCCTACACATTACCTTACCAAAAACCCTTTTTGAAACAGTATTACTATTAAACCAAGTATGTCTGACAGTACAGTTATTTGTTTTCCTTTTCCAATCACTGTAGTTTTGTCTATTTTGTTTTAACTTTTTGTTAGTTTTGACATTCAGAAACTGGTGTAATGTGCATCAATGTCTTGTCTGTTGATGTATTACAATATATTCAGAAAAACATATATAACTTGCCATTGTAGTAATCAGAAAATGAAATACATTACAGAGTTCTGATTATAACATCTTTTTCAATATTTGATATGTGCCAAGCATAAAGGAATAACATTCTTTATCTTCGTGTTCATCAAAATGTAAACAAATAATTGCAAGAAAGCAGAACAGGAAGAGCTCTTCAGCAAAAAATGTAGATGCATAGATTCTGTAAATCTTATAAGAAGTACTGCAAAAGAACAAATGTTACATCCTACAGCTAAAATTACAAGTCTGAACACTGAAAAAATTTAAAAGAGAAACCTTTACTATTGCTAAGTCATTGTTTATATAATTTAGTGCAGGTATCTGAAAATTATTTATTATTTATTTACTGGGAAAGTCCAGCTGGGCACAGGTCGCCTTTTAAAGCAGAGGCCCAGGGAGAAAATCTCCAAGGGAACAAATTTACTGCAATCGATATTTACAATAACAAATTTTATAATGCAGTTTCAGTGAATGCATAGCATAGTAGTCAGCATAATAAAATTTGTAGCCAAAAATTAAAATACATTCATTGCAATGAGAATTTACAGATAGAAGAGTGGTTCTGTATAAAATAGGTAAGAGTAATTTAAGAAATACATTAGAATGAAGTGTTAGAGGGGATAAGCAAGCTTAAGTGTTAATAGAGAAGTACAATGTAATGGTAATTTCATAATTTGGTAATTTCATTGTGCTAAATTAGAATGATAGTTTGCACTAAATTAGTAGTTTCCCAACCAATGAGAGCACTCGGTTTACTGGATCCTATCATTAATATATGTTAATGTATTCTAACAAGGGGAAAACTTCAATTTTATTTATCTTTTGTTAATGGGGTTTGTCCAAATAGGCTAGTGGCATGTTTTCAGGGGAGTTTAAGTACTATAATAAGGTGAAGTATTAGAAGGAGGCCAGCAGGTTAAGTGATTTAGTGCTTTAAAGGGAAGCATAAGAAGGTGATTAAGGATGTTAGGAGATGCTATGTCCCAGATGAGGAACAGGGACAAAATCAGGAGGCAGAGAGGAAGTCGTTATTTTATTTTTATTTATTTTTATTTTATTTTATTTTACATTTGTTAACCGCGAGAGTCCGACTGGACACAGGTCCATTTTCAGCGGAGGCCCGGGGAGAAAAGTTCCAAGTTAGTTAATTTACAAGTTGGTTAAATCATTTGGTACAGATGTAATAATCATCAATAGAGGTTAATGTCAAAGTTACAAGTTGTCAGTGTGATTCTATGCAGCAAATAGTCATACACAGTTAAATATCACATGGTACATAGGTCACATAAAAATGATTGCTAGATTCTTAGTCTACACAATAGGTCATATGTAGGCAGTCATACAAAAGTAATAATTATTTATTTATTTTTTTTACCTAGTAGGGAGAGCATCAAAAGAGCAGGTGTTTACTAGGAAAAAGTTCTAGAGTTGGTTGTTTAATTGTTAGGATACAATTTGAGAGATAGATAGTCTTAGATTAGGAGGTTACTGTTTATTAGGATTCAGTTTTGTAAGGAAGAATTCTTCATTCATATGGGCAGTAAAGGTTAATTCTACAAGGAACTTTACAGTGCTTTGTAGGATTAAGTATATATTGGTGGAGATCTTAGTGATATGCCATGGTCTGGATTAACCTGGGGAGTAGCATGAGCATAGCCAATTATTAGAGCAGTGTTTTTTTTTAGAAGGTGCTTAAATTGTTTTGGAGAGGTTGTGGCGGTTATGTGGTTTGGAAGTGTATTCCAGGCCTGGGTTATTGTGCAGGCAAATAGGGATTTACCTGCTTAATTTTTGTGTCTGATTACTTTTATTAGATTTTGGTTGCTAGATCTTAGTTCTCTAGTGGTCCTGTAAGGCTCAATAATGCTCTGAAGTGCTGGAATTTTATCTGGTAGGTGGTAGAGCTTTTGTGCTGTTGAGATTTGATTTAGTAGTAATACATTGGGTAACTCTAGCCAATTAAGCTGTTTTAGGGATATACAATGATGGGACCTATGTGAGATTTCAGTGGCAAATTTGGCAATCTTGTTGTAACAAGATTCCATTTTGTTTAGGACTTTTTGACTCAGATTGGTTAATATGGGGGAGGCATATAGCAGGATGGATAGCAGGTGGGTTCTAACAGTAGTAGTTTTAGTGTGTCTGTTCATGAATTGTTTGTTTCTATAGAGTAGGCCTAGTTTCTTGTTCACTTTTTTGACGGTTTGTGCTATATGGGTATCAAATTTTAGTTGGTGATTGATTTGTACACCTAGTAGTTTTGTGTAAGGAGTTGGTGTGATTTAAATATTACTTTTAGAGTTTATAGTTAATGTTTCATTCGAGGGATGGGATCTTCCAGGATTGAACAGAATTAGTTTAGTTTTGTTGGGATTGAGAATAAGGTTGATATTGGCAAACCATGTTTCAGCTAGAGGGAAGTTTAATTGGGTCAGGGTTTGTAGTTCTTTAATGTTTGGGGTGGCACATGTAATGGTGGTATTGTCTGCGTATTGCACTACTGAGGCAGTGGGTAGGGCTGAAGAGATCTCCTTAGTGAAAAGAGAGAATAGTAGAGGGCCTAGGATAGATCCTTGAGGGACTCCTATGGAAACTGGCAGTAGGGAGGTCAATTTGTCTTGCCATAGTACTGCTTGATGTCGGTCTGATAAGTAACTGTGAAACCAACTTATTGTGGTGGAGCAAAGGTTAAGGTTAGACGAGGTTTGGAGAAGCATATTATGGTTCACCATGTTAAAGGCCTTTGATAGGTCTAAGAAGATGGAAGATACAAATAAGCCTTTGTTCCTATGCTGGTTAACTGTGTTAGTATAGGAAAGGAGAGCAGTAGTGGTGCTGTGGGAGGGTCTGAAGCCATGTTGGGTTTTGGATAGTAGATTTTTTTTTTTGGAGGTAATATATTAGTTGGGAATAGACAACTCTTTCCAGTATTTTGGATAGAGGGGATAGGATAGCAATTGGGTGGTAATTGGTCAGTTCTATTTGAAAATATGAAGGTATGAGATAGATCTGACTGATATAGAAATTTTATTCCAAGTTCTAGCTACATCATTGGAATAGAGACTGACCCTAGCAGCCCTTTGTTGTTTGTAGATGGTAAGCAGTTGTTTATCATTTGACAAAAGGGGACATTTTGGTAAATAGAATTAGAGTATGGAGCTAATCACTGGGCAAGCAAGTGGGGTATAGATGATTTTGTGGGTTAAGATGAGATGGGTATAAAATAGGTGGTGAGGAAGTTCGAGCCAGGTAAGTGTTTTTAGCGTTAAGCATTGGTAGGTCTGGTAAGGTTTTTTGCAAGCAAATCTGCCACCTTTGTTCCAGCACTCTTCAAGTTTAGAACTAAGTGAGGCTTGTAGGTTGCTCATGATAGGGACTTCATATAGGAAAAAAGTGAAGGAGGTAAGTGGTAGCTGGAGTTACCTTGGCAGAGTTTGTAAGGAATTTCTTTACTCTGTGAAGGGTACCTGATTTTTGATGGGTTTTCTTGATTCTGTTGTGAATATATAAATCATAGGTTCATAGGTGTGTACTAGGGTAATGGCCCTGGACCCTTTACAAGCCTAGCCCATAGGATTACCCTGGCATCATGCCACCCTACAATAGTTCCCAGTGCCTCTGTTGAGTAGAGCCACTGGAGTTATCCCTGGGGTGAATTTTCTATTTCCCATCCACTCATCAAGATTTCTCTTGAAGAGGGCCAGTGAGGTGCTCTGCTTGACATGTATGGGAAGTCTATACCATAGCATGGGCAGTCTCTGGGTTATAAACCTCTTCCTCCAGCACATTCTGTTGATTGTGGTAATGAGGTTGAGGTCTCTGGAGCATGTGGTGTGGAGGGATTGGGATTTCTTTAGATGTAGCATTTCTAACAGAGCTGGGTCAGACATGGCTTTCTAAGTCAACAGAGATCGCCTCTAAGTAGGCGATATGAGACAGAGAATAGTGGGTTTTTTTGAGTCTGTCCATATAGGACAAGTGTTTAAGGCCTAGGATCCTCTTTGTGAGGTACTTTTGTGGCCTCTTTAGCTGTTGCAGGTGTCTAGTGAGGTACATGCCAAATGGGGCATTGTACTCGATGACTGGCCTATTTGAGGGAAGAGTAAAGGGAGACAATGACCTCTTTCTTCCAGGATGCAAAACCCTTAATAATGAGATGTGCCACATGGAAGGACTTTATGATCACAGTGGCAATGTGGTCGTCAAAAGAGAGGTTGCTGTCAATCTGTGTTCCCAGATCTCTTATAATGCCTTCTGTGTTCAGTGGACTACCATCAGTGTGGTAATTCATGGGAACTGGGTTTTTCCCAAAGGGGATGATGACACATTTTTTGGCATTGAGCTTAAGGCCATGATTCTGACACCAGTCATTTGTCTCAGTGAGGCCTTTCTGTAAGATGTCAACATCATTTGGGGAGTTAATAATGGCTCCCAGTTTGCAATCATCTCTGAACTTTGTCAACCAGAGTCCCTTTGTGTTGGCCTGGACTTCTGAGAAGTAGATACTAAACATTAGAGGACCCACGACCAATCCATGTGGGACTCCACTCATGACTGGTTGGCAGTCTGACTTGGAGTCAGCTACTTTCACACTGTGGGTTCTATCTGTGAGCCAGTTTGCAACCCACCTAGAGATATAGGGGTTGATGCCTAGCTTAGTGAGTTTTTCTATGATTCCTGAGTGGGGAATGGTATCAAAGGCCTTGCCCAGATCAAGGTAAGCTGTATGAACCACCTTGCCTTCATCCACAGCTCTGGTGACTGATTCAAATAAATCCAACCAAGTTGAGCAGGCATGATCTACCCTTCACAAAACCAAACTTGTTTATTAGGTCCATGATGATGCATTCTATAGTTTTGCATATCAGACTTGTCAGGCTAATGGGATGATAGTTCCCAGGGTCTGTAGTCACTCCTCCTTTGTGGAGAGGGATGACTGTAACAGTGCACCATTCAGTAGGGACAAAGCCTGAGGTGAGGCTGTGATTGAACAGGGCACACAGGTGAGGTGCCAGTTCACTCTGTAGTTCATGTAGAACAAAGCCAGGGATATTGTCAGGTCCCATATAAGCTGTATTCTTGGCCTTGAAGAGTGCTGTTTTAACCTGTGCAGCAGTAATACTGGGTGCCTGGCAATCTACTGGTATTGTGATTGGTCCTTTGGGGGTGAGAAGGGTAAAGTTGGCACTGAATCTGTCAGCCAGTATATTGGCAATATCTGCTGGCTTGGTATAGAAGGTACCATTGTGCAGTAGCTCAGAGCAAATCTGGGTATTGCCATGGAGATTCTTTACATAACTATAGAAGACCTTGTTGTTATCTTTACTATTTGCTGCAATTCTGTTTTTATAGCTAGCTTTAGAGGACTTGATGAGGGATCTCAACTTTTTGTTGAGGCTGATAAGGGAATTTTTCCAGTCTTGGGACTTCACTTTATTCCTCATCAATTTCCTCCTTCTGTTGTAGAGTTTGTTTATGGCAGGGGACCACCCGATTGGCTTCCTTTTTTTGGAGGAGAGCATCTTGGTTCTATTGGGTATGGCGAGATCCATGCATTTGTGTACATGTTTGTACAGTGCATTGGTGTATGTTTTGGCAGTCATGCAACTATTCTACATTTGCATATGTGCCATGAAGTTAGCCAACTCTGTTTTTGGGAGACCAAAGTTAGCTTTCGAGAAGTTTTTCATGGTGGTTACCTTTGTGGGGGGGGGGTGGATATCTGAGGTGATTAGTTTGTGGTCAGATATAACCAGGGAGGAGTTGACTATTGGTGTAGAGCAACAGTCGGCCATGTTAGTAATGACCAGGTCAAGGATGGTGCTACCTCTAGTGGGGTAAGAACGAGCTGGTCCAGGGTAATGGAATTAATGAAGTCCAGGAAATGTTGGGCAAGTGTATTGGTACATAAGTAGTTTTTCCAGTTAATGGAGGGGTAGTTGAAGTCACCCGGTATGAGAGTGTTAGGTTGGACCTTAATATTCTCCAGGGTGCTTAGGAATGTGGAGTGTGAGTCTTGGGACATAGTTGGGGACCTATAACAGGCTACGACCTGAATCACTATATTACCCAATGTTAGCCGCACCTAAAGTATCCCTGATGCATTACGTTGGGCTACCAGTCTGGAGGTGTGTGCATCCTTTATGAATATGGAAACACCACCACCTTTGGAGCTTTGGTCCAAGTTCTGGGGCCGAAAGGTGTGGAATGTGTTATAGCCTGGTAGTGCAGGGGTGTTTGCTGCTGCCTTTAACCAGGTCTCTGTTACAGCACAAATGACGATGTTCTCGATTTTAAGGAGTGCTTCGAGTCAGTGCATTTTGAGATTTAGACTTCAAGCATTAAGCAGCATGACCCTCAGATTGCATTTGTTTGTAGCTGTTACAGTGGTAATTTGTTCTTTGGAATACTGCCTAAAAAGACACTATAGGGATGGCAAGAGCCTTGGCTCCATCCAGAGGTCCAGGGGTGACAAATTCAGGCCATCTCTGGCAAAACATTGAGGTCTGTCAGTCATGTCATCCCAAGCAGACAGATACTAGATCCCCTTAGAATGACACCAGAAACTTAGCCAATTGTTGAAATCAATTATTTTCTGCTTGTACTGTGCTATCATTCTGGGTAATGGTAGGATGCTGCTCAGGGTAAGGGTCATATCCACCTGGGCTACATAATCCGAGAGCTCCTCCATGTCTCTTTTCATGTAGTCCAGGGAGGTATGTCTCAGGTTATTCACACCCACATGTACAATGACAGTCATATTTGTACCTGTTTTGAAGGACCTGAGTGTGTGCATTATGTGGCAGATCCTGGCACCTGACAGGCAGCTCACTGTTACTTTCTCTTTATTCAACCTAGTGAGTGGGACATTAGTGTGCCTCACTATCAAGTCACCTATGACTAGGGTGCTGGGCATGCTGTTTTGCCTTAGGGGCTTTCATTGAGTGGCACACTGTTTAGGGGAGTTATGTGTCTCATGATTAGTGTTGTGTTGTGGTGGTCGAGTGCGTTTCTGCCTTGGAGGTCTCTGCTGTTTGGATAAATTTTTATTGAATGCCTTAAATTGTCATATCAAATAGTTCTGCATGTTAAGTACCTTCGATCATGATATTATTTAAGGGAGAAATTTTTTTTTTTTTTCATTGAAATAGGATTTTGGAAAAAAAAGAGAAGTAATTTAGTTTTTGACAGGGATTTAGCAGCAGGTGATTATCTGTAGCCAACTTTTAAAAGAGTTAAAGGCTTCTTGAGTAATTCTCTGAGGATATCTGGGGTTATCTGAAGTGCATATTAGGGTAGAATCATCAACTTATTGCACGAGGGAAGCTTGCAGAGAGGATTTATGTAAATTGTTAGTGAATGCATTGAAGAGTACACGGCTGAGAATGGAGCCATGCGATATGCCAGTATTGACTGGAAAGAAGGGAGAAAAGGGAGAGAGGCATTAAACAGACTGTTACCTATTGGTTAAGCTGTTGTTAAACCATTGTAGCATGTATTGATATAGCCCTAGGGAAGGCAGTTGTCTCAGGAGTTTTTGGTGAGAGACTAGATGAAAAGCTTAAGAGAGGGATCAAGGAAATCAGAGGAAGCGAGTCTGCTTTTGTCTCTAACTCTGTTAATAGTATCTGTGAAGGTTAATAAGGCCATGGTAGTACTATAGGCAGGCCAAAAAACAAGCAGTATGGGGGCTAGGAGCTTTTCCTGAAGGATGTGTTCAAGTAGTTGTTTGTGAATGCACTTCTCCAGAAGTTTTGACAAAGGGAAATAGGTCTGAAATTGGATATATCAGATGAGGTTCCTCCTTTATGAAGGGAGACGATGAAGATGTTTTGCCAAAGAGAAGGAGCATATGATTCCTTGATAGATTTTTTAATTAGGATAAACACAGGTTAGGCTATGGAACTGACAGCTAGATTGAGGTATTCTGTTGGGAGATTATCTGCTGAAGGGGGACATGGTTTCAGTTTAAGGAGTAGTGATTTGATTTAGGAGGTCTGTATGGTTTTAGGGTGAAACAGTGGGTGTTTGCTGTCTGAGGATATGGCATGTCAGGATAGTTAGGTGGAAAATCTTTACTAAGGACTCTAATGCTTTCTATAAACTGTGTGCTAAATTAAACAGCTATTTCAGAAGGAGTGTTATCTGGGGCAGGATTAGAAGTGATGGTTGTTCCAAAATGGAGTATATTATTAATAGAAGACTAGAATTTTTTAGGGCTGGAAGACTGATTAGTCAGGGTTACTGCAGTAGATTTTCTTGTTTGTGTAAATCTGTCTTTTAGTATAGTTACATGATTCTTTAAAGTGTATAGATTTTGGAGAGTGATCTATGCTTTAACTATTCTTTCTAAACCCTATCCTTTTCATACAGTTGGTGCCTGCTATGAGTGGATAACCAAGGAGTATAGTTATACGTTATTCGTTTTGTTCTAGTTAAGAAACAGGCTATATACGTTTTTTGAGAAAAGTGTGTTAAATTTGTGTACAGCTTCATCAAGTTGAGTATTTTTTATCAGGATAGACCAGTCGAAAGAGTTTAGAATTCTATTAAATGTATTAGGGTTAAAATTAGGGAGATTACGTGAATTTCTAATTAAGTGTTGTTTGACACGATTGGTACTGAGCATGTTTGCATATACAGGGATGTGGTCACTGAGTGACTCAGAGAGGGTACTGCTGAAAACATACTTAGTGGAATCAGACACCAATATCCAGTTGGGAATTCAGCCACAAGTTTTAGGATAGTTATAATGCGTGGGGAGGAAATTAGTTCAATCAATCGTAAACCACTACTGACAGTGGTCAGGGCCAGACTACAGGACACTACCCAGTTTCTTCAAATCATACAAGATGCACAACTTGAACCACATTGGCTTATGTGCACCTTGGATGTGAAGTCGCTGTATACCAGCATACCCCATTGGGCAGGCCTACAGGCGCTACAATATTGGTTGGAACATTCCAAGTTATATCCATAAGGGCTTAACACTTTGCTTGTATGCATGGCTGAACATGTGCTTGACAAGAATGTTTTCTACTTTCAAGGGGACTGTTATTGGCAACTTCAAGGTACTGCTATGGGGGCATCTTTTGCTCCCATATATGCAGACTTATTTATGGCATACTTTGAAGAATGCCTGATATATAACCCACTTCACTACATATATATGGTTGAAATTGACATCTGGCGTAGATACCTTGATGATTGTTGGATGGTGTGGTGTGCAGACGCCACATATTTGCAGGAGTTTGTGGAATATCTGAATGGTAACATTTGGGGTATAGTGTTTACAATAACATACAATTCTAACACCATTGATTTTCTGGATGTTACGGTTTACAGGAATGATGACCACACCTTGAGTACCAAGACCTACAGGAAATATCCACATTATAACACCCTGCTCCATGCATCTACCATGCATCCATGCCACACCATCCGTAATATACCGAAATCTCAATTTTTGAGGATTAAACGTATTAGTTCATCTCAGACGGACTTTGAGGAAGCTAAATTGGATCTCCAAAACAGATTTTTGGAAAGGGGATATAATAAATCTGATATACTATCAGCTAGCATTTGGTCTGATAATCAGGATAGAAATATGTTACTAGAGTACAAGAAACGTCAAACCACAGGAGTCGAGTCCCCATTGGGGTTTGTCACTACATATGGCGGAAATCATAGTGCAATCAGAAACATCTTGGATTCCAATTGGAACATATTATTAGCAAACAAACAATTAAGAAATCTTTTGGGCCCCAAATGTCAGTTTTCCTACAGACACATTATAAGCATAAAGAAAGTGGGGGCGCCATTTATAAACAGATGACTATGGAGACCAACTTTTGGGTACTTTTCCATGTGGCCACTGTGGTTCCTGTAACCAAGTAAGTAAATTAAAACAATTCACCAGTGCTAATACGAGTAGAGTTTATGATCTTAGAGTCTTTGGTAATTGCAGTAGCAGTTGGGTCATATATTTAGCAACGTGTCAATGCTCAGCATTTTATGTTGGGCAGACATCACGATCACTCAAAGTCAGGATGGGTGAACACAAAAGTGACATCAGAAATAAAAAAGAGGCCAATGCTCTGTACAGACACACCTTGAAACATAATAATGCCAGATTTATGTTCATGATTATAGACAAAATTACTGGGGACAAGAGCAATCAACAGGGGTGGCATAGCATTTTGAACCACAAAGAAAAATACTGGATAATTCACCTTGGGGCATTATTTCCCCCTGGTCTTAATGACCACTTATAATTTAATAGATAATTGAGAGTAATAGATCATCAGAATTATATTATTGGTGTCATGATTGGGAAGAATATATACTAACCAAGGATGTATTTTATGAATCATAGAATGGATAGTATTGGTTTGTTAACCATATGTCCAGTTGAACAAATGACATGGTTTTTGTTGTATGTTTCTACATTACTATAGGTTATATCAGTTTTAACAGTTTATATAAGTGCCAGATAAAGATGAGGGCTATATATTTGTAGGCCGTTGTTGTTACAAGATGTTGTTGGATTGCACTTTTGATCTACCCATTAAATAGTCTAATACATCCAGCTATATGTCATTAAACTCTTCTAGATAATTTTGTGTTTATGACAACACAATTGCCAGTATATGTGGTGAATTTCCTTTATAGCATTAGTCAAGTATGTGAGTTTATTCCATGGTATTTGTGTGTTCAGTTAGTATACCATTTTTTATATTTAACATGACCATTAATAGTAAACGTATAGTTATACATTACAGATACTGATAGGGTATACCATGATTTGTTAAGGAATTAGGTATTCTAAATTAATATAACACATATTTACATGTTATTGGGGACCTTGTGGTCTGCTCACAGCATGTCATTAGTTCACTATACAGTTGACAGTATTTTCAAATTTTGTTGATCATCTTCTATGTATAATATTAAGATTATACGTTATTTTATTAAAATATATATATTTATGGATTTTTTATTGTTTCAAATATGCTTCTATTTCAATATGGTGATAATATTATTAGTTACACATTATTATATAAACAGCATTGTAAAACCAGCTTTAGGGTTGGACTATACCATGTTCAGATTGGTTGGTGGTATCTATAAATATTTATGAGATTTTGTTCATGATAAATGCTTTTTCACTGATGAAGACTGGGTAGCCAAAACCGGTTTGAACTGATATTAGTGCATTTTGTGTCATTATATGCCTTAATAAATATTTATTCCTGAATAAAGTATCTATATGCTGCATATGCTGGCCTCTTGTGTCTGATGATATTATAACCAGGGAGTGAAATTTCAGAGTCAAGTGCATCGGGTTTTAACCATGCTTCAGTTATGACCCAAATATCTGGTTTACTGTGAGAGATCCACACATGGAATTTTGAAATTTTATTACAGATGCTACAAGTATTTAAGGAAACAAATTTAAGCTGTTTGAGTTTGAGGTAGATGGGTTGGATTTTGATGGATTTGATAATGGTGGTGTGGTCCATGTTTTGAAAGGAGATGGGTGGGATGAGTAGGAAGGAATGTTTAGAATGGGATGTTTTTGAGTTTTGGAGGTTATTAGGGAGTCAGGATGGGAGGAAGGGGGCAGGGATTGGGGTGAATATACCCACAGAGTGGTAAGACAAAAGATGGATAAGTTTAGTAATCTTGATTTGGTTTAACTTTAACAGTTAATTTTATTTTTGGTGCAGTAGGTGTGAGGGTTTAGTCATTTAAATTTGAAGTAAAGATTGTGTGAGTTTTATATATTGGAAGTGATTAATGATGATGTAGAGTGATTTGAAAGGTCAGAGTTGATGTAGAAAGTGGTAGAAATGTGTGAAAGATTGGGTGATGTATGGTAATTTGTAAATGATAAAACAAGAGTAAGACTGCAGTGATATTTAAGAGAAGCATGATACATAGGTTTGTATAGAGACTGGTAAGTGAGACAAGAGTTAGAAACACCATGGTAACAAATACAATAGAGGAATGAGTAGATAGATGAGTGTGGTAGATGGAGTAAGTTGTGATCATTGGGGTCAGTTAGTAAATATAAGGGAGCCAAGAAAGTTGGAGTGCTTAAATGCAGACTGATGGGTTAGGAGTTGTGTGCACATTACTGTGCTCAGGGTATGTCAATATTTATGTGTATGCCTTTAAGAGGGCGGGACATAGGTGAAGTTCTGGTTGGAGATTAAGTCCTACAAATATAATGTCATGAGGGATGGCTGGAGAATTGGGGGTGGGGGGGTGTAGCGAGAAACAATTCCAGCATCAAAACACTGGGAGGTAATCAGTGCTTGTATACATACTTTACAGAGTTTCCCCACCAAAGTAAGTAAAAACTTATGTCTTATCTGTTATGCTGTCAGTAGAACAATGTTATGTAATACGAACAGCAGTCTAACACATACTTTGGAAGCACAAAGGTTATGCTACTCCAGCAGACTGTAGTTACAGCAGAGCTGTTTTGAAAGAGTAATGTACCGCAAAACACTATAGAGCTACACAGGACTTATCTTTAGAGCGCTACAGATTCAAAGCAAACAAGCTGAATGCAGGAATGTTTGCAGAGAGGTGGGGATTAAACTAAATTTGGCTGATTGAGGAGCAGAAAGAGTACACTCAATTATGTGAAGGAGAAAAAGGCCAGCCAGTCATGTAATAAATAGTGTTTAAGGTTGTAAACATGGATTCTGTGATAGGACACTGTGCTCTCACTACTATTATAAGATAATATGCAGATGTTCAACAGTGAACATGAGAATGCAAATGTCATGTGATAAATACGTTTTAAGTCTGTAAGCATGGTTTCTGTGATAGGACATTGTATACTCACTACTATTTTATAAGAAAACATGCAGACCTTCAACAGAAAACATTATCATGCAAAATGATGCTAGTCTTCAACAGAGAACATAAGAACACAAGACCTGTAACACTTAAAATATTACAATGAAAAGACTCATTGCTTTGGATGAAAATAAGCATGCACATCATTTTAGAAATTACACCACACACTTGTTTGGAAGAACTAGCCACAGCCATGTATTTATTATGCCAATCAAATTAGGAATCAAATCAGTGCCAGATCATAAGTCAATGCAAATCAGATCAACAAAGAATATGCAGATGTGTGCAAAGGGCAGAACTTAGAAGAAAGTCAAATCCAATCAACCAGGTCATAACATACCACAGTAGTCCTTGTAAATGTTCTACCAACAGCAATGGCTGAAGGGATCTACAACCAAACACAGACAGTCCCCTGTCACCTTTTAGCCAGATACCAGTGGCTGAATGGAATCTGCCACTTGCAGGACCCCAGGCTGTGGCCACCCAACCTGCCTGCCACCCTGAGAAGTGCCAAGCTGTCTGAGCCTGCACCCCTGCTCAGGCCAAGCACACTGCTTTGCAGTTTTAGTTTTCTAAGTCTGCTCTTCCAACTTCATGACTGCAACACCTACCTACCCTACCTACCACTTACTGGGGAAAGAAAAACCTGAAAACCCAGTTGGAGAAAACAGGAAATTCCTCCCCGACCCCTAGTGCAATCTCCCTTATGGGTCAGCAAGCACCAACTTACTCATATCAGTCAACACTACTACTCACCTTGTGCTATCTATACCGCTTCCTGCTTTTAAGAGGAAGGGTGGGAGGGAGGGTGTTCTGCTCTGCTTTTGAAAATCAATCTTGCCTGGCTACTTGAGGCTTTTTAAAGCAATTCCTCTACCTACCCATCTACCTTTATACCCCCCCTTCCTGATCCTAACTAACTTCCTGCCTTCCTAACCCCCCTCCCTCTCTTGCATGCTATTTTTACCTCAGCAATATAGCTCTGCCTACGATTCCATGACATGACCCCATTGCCTTGGATGAAAATAAGTATGCAAATCATTTTATAAATTACACTACACACTTGTTTGAAAGAAATGGCTTCAACCATGTATTTTTTATGCCAATCAAATCTCAATTTGGTGCCAGATCATGTCAATGCCGATCAAATGAATGCCAACCAAGAATATTCAGATGTGCACACAAAGCAGAACTTGGACGGACATCAAATAAAATCAACCAGGCCATAACATACCACAGTAGTCCCTGTAAATGCTCAACCAACACCAATGGCCAAAGGGATCTACAACCAAACACCAACAGTCCCCATCACCTTTCAGCCAGATACCAGTGGCTGAAGGGGATCTTCCACTTGCAGGACCTCAGGCTTTGGCCCCCAGCCTGCCCACTACACCATAGGGTGGCCCACCCAGAGAAAGGCCAAGCTGTCTGAGCCTGCATCCCTCCCCAGGCCAAGCACACTTCTTTGCAATTTTAGTTTTCTAAGTCTGCCCTTCCACCACAGGAAGATGGCTTGTCATACATGACATCTTTCCCCCCAAGTGCATCTGCCAAGTTTGCCATTCCTTCTTTAAGGTTTTCTATAAATAACTTTGTTCCTGAGTTTGATAAGTGAACTCCATTCACTTCTGAACAGTTCTGCTGAACTGATATTAATGTGGTGCAGTACCCAACCCCCTAGTTGTTTAACCTGTTGTCTAATGAATCTGTCGGTGAACTTCCTAGTCCTTTTCACTGTTCAGACATTATTTGCTCCTTGCTGGACTGGTCTTAGAAATATATCTGACTGCACATGCTTAATATTCACCCAAAGCTGTCTTATCTGCCTGAACCATTGACAGATTTTATTTTTTGAGGTGCAACAATGGGCTGCTTGTCACATTATTTCCTCCTATATGTAATACAGTTTGACTTGGCTCAGGTAATGACTTAGAAAACTCTGTTAAAGCTGCCAGCAGATGCCACCACTACATTAATTTCCTTCCCAGCCAATGAACCCACATTTCTTTCTCTTTGAAACCTAGATTCTGCCCAGATTCAACCAATTCTTTGGCTGCATGGTACATGACAAGAATGCTTCAGAATCCACACCTCTGTCATCTGCTTTATGATACCTGCAAAAGAGAATGTTGATTAGTCATCATATGACATATCTTCTGTAAGCTTGCAATCTCTGACCTAAGCACATTACCTCAATTTTTGATGCCCCTTTGAGTGGGTATGTGATTGCAGTTCCTATTTTGAAGGAATGAGCTGTTAACTTGCAAATGTCAAGACCCAGCCTTGCTATGGCTTTTTCAGGGCTCCCTGAATTGGTAACTAGTAAGGGAGCACACTCTCTGTGACACAAGAACAGTGTGTCACCACTCAGATCCATCAGCTGGTATTTCTTAAACCATCTAACTATGTCCCACCATCTATCCTTCAGAGGTTTGAGCTTCTGCCATAATCCTTTTCCTATCTAGTCCATTTTGTTCTTCTTCACATGACCTCCTACCCTGTCAGCCTCTAGCTTAATATCACTGAGCTCTTGAACCCATGGAGGGTTGTCACTCTTATTGTACTGCATTTTCTCAGATATCCAGAATGAGCCACAAATTGATATTAAGTGTGCTGTCTGAAACAGCCACAGTTCATACTCTAAACAATATACCTCCCTCAGAACTCCCCATGGCCATGCAAAAATTACTCAGCTTGATGGATTGATGCACATCTGCTGTCCTGACCTCCATTCTCATGAAACATTGGAGCATTTTTCTGACTGCAAATCCTTCCTCGGTGTCCTGCCACCATCATACCCTTTG
>NC_056726.1:618018902-618233902 GCF_019279795.1 Protopterus annectens
TGGAAACTATTTCACAGGGGCCTAAAGGAGTTTCAGCTTCCACCTCTAAAAATCCATTGCCCTCCAACAGGGAAGCTAGGTTATTAGAGAGATGGGGCAAAAAGGTTTACACATCCACTACCTTATCTATGAGAGCTTTGAATTGCCTTTTTCATATGTAACAATATCAGGATTTCCTGTTAGAAGATTTACAAAAATTAGCCACTCCTGATCCTTTAGACAGGAATGCTTTGCAGGAAGCTGTACATAACACTCAGCAAGTAAGCAATCACTTCCTGCAGTGTGGATATGATGCACTGGAAGCTTCATGTAGGGCAGCTATGACAGGGGCAGTCATTCGTAGACATGCGTGGTTAAAAGATCAACCTCTACCAGATCATGTAAAGGGAAAAGTTCTGGATGCATCTTTGGAAAAGAACAAGCTTTTTGGTGCTAATGCTAAGGATGTGTTAAAGACCATCGAAGAAAAAGCAAAATCAGTTCAGACGGTGAAAGATTTCCTCCAGGTTCAACCCCCCAGATTCAGTAGGAATTGGCCTTCAAAAAACTGGTCCTTTCCTAATCCAGAAAAGTTTCAAAGGGGTAAAAACAGACGTGGCCGAGGAAGAGGCCAATACAGAGGCCCTTACAGGGGACGACAATGGCAGCCAGGAAACCAAAGAAGTGATGCAGGGGTTTCACCTGCCCCACAGCCACAATCTCAATGACTTTCCTCTACTTCCGCCTACCAAGGAACAAATAGAAGCTCCCTTGGGCGGGAAATTATCCCTGTGTGCAGAAAATTGGCACAGACTGACAAAGGACAAATGGATTTTGGACATTATAGACCGAGGGTACAGGTTCCATTTTCATACCTTACTAAGAAAACAAGGCATGCCAAACCTACCACAAAACCAGAGGGCAGAGGCTATCAAGCAAATCACTCTGCTGACTCGGATGAAAGCAATAGAAAGAGTTCCACAACAAGAACAAGACCAGGGGTTTTACTCAAGACTGTTCCTTGTTCCAAGAAAAGAATCTCAATGAAGACCAATACTGGACTTGTCCGCATTAAACACCTTTCTCATAGTACCAAAGTTCAAAATGCTGACTCTACAGCAACTCCGTCCCATGCTGGGCAAGGGGTCTTGGCTGATTACTCTGGACCTCAAGGAGGCATACCTGCATGTCCCTATCAGACACAGCTGCAGAAGATACCTCAGATTTCTTGCAGGGCCAGAGCATTATCAATTCTCAGCATTGCCATTTGGCTTATCTACTGCGCCCAGAGTATTTACAAAATGCCTGGCTTCAGTAATTGCTCATTGCAGGCTCCAGGGGATACAAATTTACCTGTACCTGGACGACTGCCTCATACAAGCAGACGACAAATTGATGTTGACAAAAAACTTGGACCATGTCATACGATTACTTCAAGCTCTGGGATACACAGTCAACTTCCAAAAGTCAAGACTGCAGCCATTCCAGCAAATAATCTTCTTAGGAGCCAAACTAGACACAGCCTCTCAAATGGCTTACCTGACAGAAGACAAGCAAGAGAAGTTAACTCATTACTTCAAAGGTTTAGCAAAACTCACCCAGATGACTGCAAGGAGATTCCTACAGGCCCTGGGTTACATGGCATCCTGCATTCTCCTGGTTCCATTAGCAAGACTACACATGAGAAAGCTTCAATGGTACCTAAAAAGCATTTGGTCTCAACACAGCAACAACTTGGAGACAATCATACCGCTCATTCCATGCCTACAAAAGGAATTCCTATGGTGGGCCTCGGTGAGCCAGGCAAACACAGGTATGTCATTCAAAAAACCACAGATAACACAGACCATGACCACAGATGCCTCGGACCTTGGATGGGGGGCGCACATGGAAGGCAGGTGTATACAAGGACAATGGTCTCCAAAGGAAACACATCTGCATATAAACCAAAAGGAAATGCTGGCAGTAATGCATGCCATCGAGGCCTTTCAACACCAACTTCTGCAAGGCCATTTACTGATACGGACAGACAACACCACTGTGATGTGGTACATAAACAAGCAAGGGGGCACCCACTCTTACCCCCTTTGCTGACTGACCATGCATCTTTGGGAAAAATCACTGAGCCTAAACATCCGGTTACAATCCCAGTTTGTTCCAGGCAAAGACAATGTGTTGGCGGACAGCCTAAGCAGGAATTTCACAGATCCACACGAGTGGAGGTTATATCCGAAGGTCTTCACACAACTCACTTCGACATGGGGCAGGCCAGAAGTGGACCTATTTGCCTCTCACCTCAACCATCTTCTACCAAAATTCTGCACAAGGACATACCATCCACAAGCTTGGAAAATAGATGCTCTCTCATTCAACTGGAACTTCCTAACAATCTATGCATTCCCACCTCTGCCACTGATGACCTCAGTATTACTAAAGATCAAAGCAGAGAGACCCAAGGGAATCATAATAGCTCCGGACTGGCCAAGACAACACTGGTACCCACTACTACGGAGCATATGTCACATCAGGAGGTGGGCCCTTCCCCAATGGCCTCTACTTTTGACTCAACACAATTTCGAAACAGTGCATCCAAACCTTCAGACACTGCAGCTAACAGCCTGGGAGATCCCATAAATAACCTCAACCTATCTCTCTCCAAGGAAGTTCAGCGGATACTAACAGAGGCTCGAAGACCATCCACCAGAAAGGTTTACTTATCAAAGTGGAAAAGATTCAGCAATTGGAATACCAGCAAGGGACATGATGCATCATTGTTGAACATAGGTTCATAGGTTCATAGGTTTATACTAGGCTATCTGCCCTAAGGCATTTATAAGCCTAGCCCAAATTTTTGTGGCTTACGCCACCCCTTATATGAAAAAATACTGTGCCCATTAGTTTGTTGTGCCTCTGTCCAGCAGTGACACAGAGATGATTCCCGGAGTAAACCTACGATCTCCCATCCACAGGTCTAGATTTCTCTTGAACAGAGTCAGCGAGGTGCTCTGCCTCACATGGACCGGGATTTTATTCCACAGCATAGGGAGTCTCTGAGTGATAAATCTATCCCTCCAGCACGTCCTATTTATATCCGTGCTAAGGTTTAAGTCACTTGCTCTAGTGGTTTTGGTGGATTTGGATTTTTTGAGGTGGAGCAAGTCCATTAATTCTGGGTTGGACATGGCCTTGTATGTCAGGCACATGTCACCTCTGAGCAGACGGTATGCGACTGAATAGAGCTGGAGTTTCTTCAATCTGGCAGCATATGACAGATTTTGGAGTCCCTTTATCCTTTTGGTGAGGAACTTTTGGGGTCTCTCCAATTGCTGCAGATGTCGGGTGAGATACATCCCGAATGGGGCATTGTACTCTATCATTGGTCTGATAAGTGAAGAGTACAGGGGAACAATGACCTCACTAGATCTGTCATGATCAGGTGGGCAATGTAGAAGGTCTTTCTAACCACTTTAACAACGTGAGTGTCAAAGAAAGGCCACTGTCAACCTGGGTCCCCAGGTCCCTGATAACCTCTTCTGTGCTTAGTGGATTGCCACCTATATGGTAGCTTGGGGTTACCTTGTTTTTCCCGAAGGGTATGACTATACATTTTTGGCGTTTAACTTCAGGCCATGGCTCTGGCACCCAGCTATCTGTTTCGTGAGTCCCTTCTGAAGGATATCCGTGTCCGATGCACTTTCCACTATGGCCCAGTTTGCAGTCATCTGCAAACTTTGTCAGCCAAAGTCCTCCCATGTTGGCCTGTACTTCTGAGAAGTAGATGCCAAACAATAGGGGCCAAGGACCGAGCCCTGTGGGACACCACTTGTGACCGGCTTGGAGTCTGACACAGCGCCAGCAACTCTAACCCTGTGGGTTCTGTCCCAGTTTGCAACCCATCTTGTGACATATGGGTTTACATTTAAGCTGGTAAGTTTTTCTACAATACCCGAGTGGGGTATTGTGTCGAAAGCCTTTGCAAGGTCAAGGTAGGCTGTATGGACTGCCTTTCCCTCATCAATGGCCTTGGTGACTGTTTCGAAGAAGTCGACCAAGTTCAAAAGGCATGATCTTCCCTTGACAAAGCCAAACTGGGTCGGGTCCAGTGTCTGCAAGTCCCCTATATCTTTGTTTATGAGCTCCATTATGATCCTCTCCATAGCTTTGCAGACTAGACTTGTTAAGCTTATGGGGCGGTAATTACCAGGGTCCGTAGAGGCGCCGCCCACTCATCTTGGAATATTTGGCAGATATACTAAAGAACGGCCTCTCATATTCTTCCATAAAGATACATGCATCAGCTATTTCAGCTAGATACAACACTGATCCTCCTGTTTTTTCACACCCTTTGCCAAGGCAATTCCTCAGGGGAATCAAGAACATTAAGCCACCCATAAAGGCCCCAGTGCCAGCCTGGGACCTCAATTTTTCCTAGAAAAACTGACTCTACCTCCATTTGAGCCAGCAGCTTCAGTTGACTTGCAATTTCTCTCATGGAAGACAGCTTTCCTGTTGGAAATTACCTCAGCAAGAAGGGTTTCGGAACTACAGGCCCTAATGGCAATACCACCGTTCATAATTTTTCACAGAGACAGGGTTTCATTAAGGACCAACCCTACTTTTATGCCAAAGGTGGAATCTAGGGTTTCTTTAAATCAAGCCATTCATCTACCTGCTTTCTTCCCCAATCCTGAGAATAAGGGGGAAAGACTGTTGCATGCCTTGGACATTCACAGACAACTTCGATACTACCTGGACAGAACCAAGGCCAGTAGGAAGTCTGAACAACTTTTTGTAGCTTACGCCCCTGCAGTCCAAGGAAAAGCAATTTCAAAACAGACTATTTCAAAATGGATTGGACATTGCATCAGATTCTGTTATTCCTTTCATGGAAAGACTGTTCCAGCCAATGTCAGACCACATTCCACCAGAGCTACAGCCACCTCTACAGCATTCTTAAGAGGGGTGCCTACTAAGGACATTCTAGAAGCTGCTACATGGAGCTCCGTGCATACATTCTCCAAACACTACAATCTCCTCTATACTCCAGATCCAGAGCAGGCTTTGCTTGGCAGTCCTGCAGGGTTTGATTGCCACACCATCTTTTCCTAGAGCATTCCTCCTCCCCAGCTAAGCTATGGTATTCTACCCACATGTTATGACTGCAGTTGCATTCTTGAAGGACATAGTACAGTTTTGTACCTACCATAAATGTAGATGTCCAATAGACATGCAACTGCAGTCGGATTTTCCCTCCCTCCATACCCCTCTATGCCTAGGGTCCACTCCTATCCCTGTTACTCTTAGCTGGGGATATCTGTTATGGTGTATTTGTTTTATTGCTCATTTATTTGTCTGGAATCCTGTTTTTGTCTTCCAATTTGATTACAGCCTTCCTTGGAGGGCACCTGGCATCTGGGGCAAGAAACACTGAAGAAATTGGCGTCGGCTGATGCTTATGTACTCCAGCCGCTCTGACGTCGGAGAGAAATGCGACTTCAGCCGACGTCCGACCCAGACTTTGGAATCCGGCCGACCGAGGGCTGCCTGAGGCAGGACAACCCACATGTTATGACTGCAGTTGCATGTCTATCGGACATCTACATTTATGGTAGGTACAAAACTGTACTTTTTTCCTAATCCACAGAACAAAGGGGAACGGATACTGCACTCCTTAGATGTGCACAGACAACTTAGATTCTACTTGGACAGGTCTAAACCTCAAAGGAAATCTGAACAACTGCTGGTGGCATTTGCTGCAGGGACAGAGGGGAAGGCTATTTCAAAGCGTACCATCTCCAACTGGATAGGCCATTTCATTCACTTCTGCTTTAAGCACCATGAAAAACCTATCCCACAGGGGATCAGATCCCACTCAACCAGGGCTGCATCTACCTCTACAGCCTTTCTCAGAGGCGTACCTACCAGGGACATCATAGAAGCTGCTACCTGGAGTTCTGTACATACTTACACCAAGCATTACCATTTGCCAATTTTCTCTAAATTCAGAGCTGGCTTTGCCACTGCAGTTTTGCAGGGCCTTATAGCTTTTCCTAATGCTATCTAAATTCCTCCTCCCATCCTTAGCTTTGGGAATCTAGCCAAATGTAATGACTGCAACAGTGAAACACGAAGAACATAGTACAGTAGTGTACACTTACTATAAATGTAGATGTTCGAGTGTATTCATTGTTGCAGTCCTGGTTACTCTCCTTCCAGCCCCCTGACTTCATTTGGCTATACCGCTTCTCTCCTTTTCAATGCTTAAAATCTTTTTGGTGTACTTGCTTTTTTTGTTTGAGATATAACCTTGTACATTTATAGATTTAATTGCTTCCCATTAGGGAGGCACCTGACATCTGGGGCAAAAAAAACTGATGTAATGACATTGGCTGCATGTTTTATACCCCTGATGACCTGACGTCATGGAAGAAGAGACAGTAACCGACGTAGGACCCAAGACTTTGTTAATCAGGCCAAGTGAGGTCTACTGCAAGCAGATAACCCAAATTTAATGACTGCAACAGTGAATACACTTGAATATCTACATTTATGGTAAGTGTACACAACTGTACTTTATTATTATCATAAATATGTTATGGTCTGCATTATTCAATACTACTTGTCTCCAGTTTATTGTATCATCTTTGTCTCCTTTTTTCCATAAAATTTTATAATTCCTATACATATTTCTTTGTCTATCTTTCCTATTTGTAACCATTCATTTAATACCTCTACAAATAAAACGTTTTGCTAGTTTTCCATCTCATTATACATATGATATTCAATATCATCTACTCTTGTAGCTGTATTGATATTTACATCTTTTAATGTTGTTGTTGTTGTCTTTCGGCTTTTCCCGGTTAGGGGTCACCACAGCGGAACTCTGTGAAAATCTACTGCCAATCATTAGCTGACCGAACGCCGAGGTGCCAGCTTGACGTTCAACCTTCAATGAAGGCACGCCCATTTACGCATGTCTTTCGAACGCCCACCCAACCGCGGGGAGGACATGCAGACTCCACACAGAAGGCACTCCCTGCACTCCAGCTGAGAATCGAATGGGAGAACCTCTTGCTGTGAGGCAACAACGCTACCGCTGCACCACCGCGGAAGATATTAAGAAGATAACGAGAACTTGGAGAAAAATATAAATGTGAAAGAATTAAATGAAATATTAAAATATATTGACATCTTTTAATATTTCATTTAATTCTTTTACATTTATATTTTTCTCCAAGTTCTCATTATCTTCTTAATTTACTGACTTCATATTTTTTAATCCTTTTTGTTTCTGTCTTAACAAAAATTGTACTGTATGCTTTTGATTAACTCACATATTCCTTCTTGTGTTGTAATGTTATTTCCTTCATTGTTCTTAACTCCCTCATTATTCTATTATTTTCTTTCATTAATGTATTTAATCAAGATGCTGCTTCTTCTTTTTTCCTTGTAAACAATGTTTTTGTTTGTAGAATAATTTATTGATCCTTTATTGACTTGTGTACTTATTTTTCTTTTCATGTAAAGCTCTCTTATCCTTTATTGATTGTCTAAGTACTACTTGACTTAATGTTTTATATTTTATTTTCTGTTTTTTCTCTTATTGTCTTGACATTCCAAAAACACTTTTGTTAAAGCTTATCCACCAGCTTATCCAATTTTCAAAGAATAATGTCATGCTTATATGAGCTTTCCATAGTTTATTTCTTTTCTATCATCTTGTTTTAGATCTTTTTCATTCAACATTTAACCCCTTTACTTATTTTTATATGTCCCTCTGTCTCGTGTACTTCTATCCAAATAGCTATATGATTTGAAAATCCTGTGTTTTTTTATTCCTTTTTGTAAATTTTTTAGACTATCTGATATTAAAAAAGTCAGTTTCAGTTTTAATTTGACTTTTTCTATAACTCTAATGTTTATTATCCCATATATATAATACCCACATTCAGTGGCGACTAGTGACTTCAAATCAAAGGGGGGCTGCAGGAGACAGCTGAATGGGTGGGGCCAATTGGGAATGGGTGTGGTCAACTAAAAGGGGTGGAGCTATGGGGCAGTGGGATCAATGCTGGACATGCCTACTAATCTATATGAAATAAATACTCCGTCACTATGGCACATGCCTAATACTCTACACAGCACACATTGTTACATGTATATACAGGTTGGTTTGAAGACTTACCTCTGCAGTATGCTGTAAACAGTACTTTGTACTCTGTTTCTGCACCTGATGAGAAGCTGTGGTCTGGGCTGGAACACATCAGGTCATACTGGATCCCCCCCCCCCCTTTTTCATGGAGGCTCAAAAGAGACAGTTTAAAGTTTCCCAAGCAGACACTATTCACGTGATTCCACCTGGTTCCAAATAAGTGCTTGTAGTCTTCTCTTTCAGCTGTTCCCGTTAGGGGTTGCCACAGTGGATAAGTTTCCATTTCTTCCTGTCCTCTGCATCTTGCTCTGTCACACCAACCACTTGCATGTCCTCTCTTACCACATCCATAAACCTTATCTTAGGCCTACCTCTTTTCCTCTTACCTGGCAGCTTCATCCTTAGCATCCTTTTCCCACTATACCCGGTATCCCTCCTCAGCACATGTCCAAACCAACCTATTCTCGCATTACTGGCATACAAATACTGTGGATGACTTTCAAGATGATATCACTTAATTGGCCCAACATCATCTAATTCTAAAATGGACACATATTCCTTATGTCAGCATTACTGGGACTAGCTTAATAGTCGGTGCTAACCAGTACAGATGGGGTTAAGCATCAATAAAACAGTTTACAATTATCCTTGATGAAGAAGCTGTTTCTTGCAGAACTGAGAAGGCAGTGCAAAAGGAGCAGGCAGAAGATAGGGTACATAAAACTAGAGAGCCTCACAAAGAGGATCCTAGGCCTTAAACACTTGTCCTATCCGGACAGACTCAAAAAAACTCCAACTATTCTCTGTCTCCTATTGCCTACTTACAGTATAACAGGGTCAGCTACACATTGCAATTTGCCCTTCCTTTCAATTGGACAGTTTTAAGATTCCAACCTAGCTCTGCCATGTACCCTGTCCATGGTCTGTTTAGCATTTGTATTCCTCTCCAAGACACGAGTAAGCTGCAACAACATATAGTGTAGGTATGGAAATGTATCTATTGCATTTGATTACTGGGAAAATCCAATTTGAGCAATAAAACCCCTTTTCACTGAGGCCCGGGGAGAAAAGATCCAAGATATATATATATATATATATATATATATATATATATATATATATATATATATACACATGACATACATACAGTATACTGAGATAATTTCTATGCTAAGGTAAAAGGAGTAAAATAAAATCCACATTGCCATACATACTTACAATGCACATATATGCTTTCACACTGCAGTCTACAGTACGCAGAGTTTCATTCTGTATGTTTGTATGTATACCTAGTCCAGTTACACCTGCTGTGTATTTCAAGCTGCATTAGCCAGCATAAAATATCTCTCAGGCTTGTGCGCATTTATTTAAGGTTACTTACGATGAGCAAATTTTTAGCCTAGGTCAGATTCAACAATATACATCTTGCAGCATACCTCTTAGAGCAAGAAATCTGGACAAAACCATATAAAAGTGGGACAAAGGACCAAAAATAGGGACAATTTTTAAATATTGCTGCTCTTACAAACTTAGAAAGTTGATAGAATAACAGGTTTTACATTAGCATGAATTTTCTGAAGGGTATATGAAGTCTGAAACTCCAATTTCTGTCATTACTTTCTAACTTCAGTCTTTAATGATTTCTCTTATGTCAATTAACAGTCATGTACATTTCGCTTTCCAACTTCCACCAGTATCCCTCATTGACAGTGGCGACAAGTACTGACTAAGGTTTCTTTTGGGGGATAAACTCTTGGCTAGGCATGTTAAGGGCCCCAGGGGCATTAGCCTAGCAATCTCCTATGACCCTATTTAACACACCCCAAACTAGAGAAAAAAACCTTACAAGAGCATCTGACAGCACAGTTAAACATTCAGTATGCTATTCAGTAATCATTTATGACAATACATTAAACACAGTAAAATGCTGAGCTCAGTGTTGATCAGCTGGTTAGAGTTATGGAAAAACAGTAGTATAACAAAAGAAACAAGCTAAAACCAAGATTAGACATAAGAACTGCCGATACAGATTGTGCAGATGCCTGCAGGAGAACAGCAGCAGAGATTTCTAAATTCAGTGGTCATCATCAGTATCAAGACAATCTCCATTTGCCTGTCTTGGCAAGATTAATGACATCTCAGTCTCAGAAACCATCACCCTACTGAAAAATGATGACAAAATGTTTTCAACTCACTCTGCATGTGGGAACCAATGATGAGAACAATGTCAAGAAAGAGACATAGTATGAATTTTTGTAACTGGGGAAGAATGCAGAAATTCTATCAGTATGGCAAGTTCAACTTCAGACATTTTGCATGGTCCACTTTGTCGCACAGGAAGAACTAAAACATCAGCTACTGAGCTACATTTAAAACATACAGAAACAAAAGACACACACACACACACACACACACACACACACACACACAAATTATGAATTTATTTTATAAAGACATGCTGATTGATTTTTCATTTGCTAAACTTCTCCAAAGTATTAGTATTGTATTTTTCTTTGCCCTGCCCTGTGACTTGTGCTATTGCTGAAAAGAGCCCAAGAAACACCAGTACACGGTCTTCTTAATAAACAACATTAATCAATTAGCATCTGGGAAAGAACCCTTTTGCTGTCATTTGTTATTCACTTGCCCTGGGACATCCTCAATGTCAACTACATTCTTTGTGCAGATGTAATTCTAATAAATACTACTAGTTTCTGTAAACCTAAACTATTATAAAAACATCTTTAGAATATAATAACTGGTTTACTAACAGAAATTTACAACAACTCTTCAAACAAAACTACTGATCTGACATGTTGTACTACCCAACGACCCCTCTAACAAACCCTACAAGAAATCCTTTACATTTACTCATTTCAAAGTCAAACATAACATGGTATGGCCTCTTATCATACATATATAGAGCAAGCTAGCTAGATAGCTACACATCAAATTGAAATTTAAAAATGTTCTCTATACCTCAACTCAAACATAAGGCTCTGACTCTTAAAATCTAGTTTACGAAAAACTGCTGCTGTTTTACCGGGTCCACAAGAGAGTGGTTCAACTTCAAGTAAATTAACTGTTTGCAACTAAAAAAAGCCACACACTTCTTCTAATGCTGTAATACATTACATCAAGGGATCCAGTAGCTGTTGTGGTTGCTTGCTATCACGTTATTTATCATACTTGATAATTTAAATTTATGGAAAATTTGTTGAGCCATCAAGTACTTACACAGACACTATACAGTCAGTATTAAATAAATGTCTAATTCAGTAGTTTCACAAAGACACACTTGCCTCAAAAAAATGAATGAGTGACTGGAATTTGACTTGAGACTGTCCGACCGTTTCCAACCCTCACGAGTAAAGGCTTTTTTTTTAAGTAGCTGGCTGGCTGCTAGTGAAGGACTTGGGAATCCAGCCAGAATCTTTTATCTTTCCTCTAGTCCGTTGCAAGCAAGCACGCAAAAAGTCAGATAGAGACAGATTTTGATTTAGAAGATCGTATGATGATTAATTTAAATAAATAAGCAATAGACAGCACTTGTCTACTACCCGCGTACCATAGCAACTACAGAAGTAAGTTACCAAAGCAAAGTTCAAAGTACCTGTCCTGTCTAAGTTGCACTACCTGCAAAATACTAATTGTTTCTTGCTCTCTTCTTCAGAAAGAGAGCGAGAACCAATCAGTACTCACCCTGCCATTCTCGTCACATACGTGCCTGCAGACGTGGCAGTCCGCCACCCTTCCACTTTACTTTACCGCATAGACTTCTGGGCATCACACACTGATGCAGAACTCTTGATAGTCCAGACTGCCTTTACAGCAGTCTGAGACAGTCCAGTAGGCAGCAGCTTCAGAGAAAAAAAAAAACCCGGAATCGCTGAGCAACGAGCATGCACAGTTCGTGTTCCAGGACTTTGCGAGTCAGTCGGACTCATTTTTATAGCAAGTTGCACAGTTTTTTTATTTAAAAAAATATTTTATTTTTAAAGTTGTGTCTTTTCTTTTTCTTCACACAGCTGGGGGGGCTGCAGTCCAGCATTCCGATGAGCCGCCACTGCCGACATTTCATTTTGTTTGCCATTTTAATGCTGCTACTACTTTTATTATTTGTTCTTAAGTTAAAATTAAAGTCTCCTACCAGTTTTATATCCATATTCACCCACACATAATTAAGGATTTTTTAAACATGATCTCTCTTTCTGTCTTTGTTGGATGTGCATATACAGCAATAATTATATAAACATTTATTTTCCATCTTGGGTCTATCACCGTTATTCATCTGAATTCAACTAATGTAACATCTAATATTTTAATATTTTCCTGACATAATATACATATTCCTGAACATGTATATTTTCCCATATTCCAAATTACTGATCCATCCCATAACATTTTTGTTTCTGATCTTTCTTCTGTCAGTACTCTTGTATCTTCTAATATTATTTCATGTGCATCACTTAAAGCCCACCATTCTAAGATACCTGTTCTTCTTTTAATATTCTTCATACTGTTTACATTTAAAGCTACAATCTTCAGCTTTTAAAATAAATCAATATTGTTTCTTTTCCATCCTTTACCTTTTTTATTTTTTGTTTAGTAATTATACTTTTAAATTTTCTCTTTCTTTCTTTTACTTTATTCTCTATAGAAATTTTCTTTCCTCTAACTACTTACCAATTCATATACTCTTTTTCACTCGCATCAAGCATCTTTTTTCCCTTTGTCTTGCATTTATTTTTATATCTTTGTCCTTATCCTGTGTTTTACCATGTTTTACTTGTTCCTTTTCTATATTCTTATCATGAACTAGATTTTTATGTACCTTCTTTTTCTACAATTTGTACATCTTCACAATCTAGCCATGTATGTCCAGTATTTCCAAATTTTTTTGCATCTTAAATTACATTATTTGCTTCATGCCCTGTTTTACCACAAATAAAACATTTTTGTGTGTTAAAGCCACTAATTAAATGATTATCTGTGTCACAAAAACATGTTTAGGCTGTTCTGTATATTTCACAATCCTCTGTTACTGTTCACATGAATTACGCTAGGAATATGTATCACATTAGCATTTTCCATTTTTAGAATAACCCCACATTCCCATCTCCCATATATTTTTGTTGTGTCTGTAACATCTTTGCATAAAGTCATTAAATGCTCTTTCAAATATTTTCCTTCTGTTTCTGTTCTAAAGTGAACCATAATTCTCTTTTTTGTTTCTTTATGAAACAAATGTTTCACATATTCAGTCTATGGATTACAGTTCTTTTTTGTTTGCATTTTTTCTAAAAAAAAATCTCCATAAACTGGCCTGTCTCAAAAAATATGTCACAGAATGTTTCTTTAGTAATGAGAATAAAGACTGTTACCTCATTGGGTGAAATACTCAATGGTGCAATTATAGAGTCCCATACTTCGTACCTGTCTAATCCTTTTTCTTTTTTTATTGCTTACTCTTACAACAAACTTTTTCTTTACTTCATTCACCTCTTCAAATCTTTTTTCTCCCTTTTATACTGTCTGTGCATAGGATTTCTTTCTTGTTGATTTTTCTGTTTTCTCTTATTCCTGTATTTTTCCATGATCTCGCCCCACAGTGCTGCTTCCTCACTCTCAGGGTCACTCTAGTTGATCAGCTCTTTTAAATAAACATCCCGCAATGCTCTGGATTAAAAGGTTGTAATGATGCATTCCTGTTAAGTGTCTCCTTCTCCATTGAACATTCTTTTTTGAAATAAATCCTCCGAATCCTGTACTGCTTCATCTGTGGCCTTCAGTTCATTCTTCTCCATTTCTCTCTTCTCTTCCAATACACACCTCTGCACCTCCACATCACTCACTTGCCTTTCTTGCAAAGGCTTCTCCATTTCCATACTTATGCTATCATTTTCCACTTTTCTTTCTCTTTGACAATCACTTGCCATACTTCTCCCTGTTTCTTCAGGCTGCTTATACACCTGGAACAGAAACAGAAAGTAAGATGTGCCACTCTCAATCGCGTCCTCCTTTGCTACGAGTAGAGGAAGTTCCCCAATGTCCTGGCCAAATTTCCCATACTAGTATAAATAACACTTTGGGCCTCCCTCCCTGAAAAGAGGCTACTAGACTGTTGCTTTCTTAGTTTGGAAACGATAGAGTTTTCTTGGGTTCTCTTAAAGCAGCTTTATTATATGCAGTACAAACACGTCATGTTAGAAGTTTACTGACTTTAACTTAAGTAACTTATATACAGACTAACTACTGCAATCATACATGCTTATTCTCTGGCTGCGCTCTCAAAATGACACTGGGAGTAGCATGTGCCCTGTATTTATATGTGCACGTTCAGTCCTTGATATGCTTCTTAAAGATACAGCACATACACTCTGATCTACATCGTCCCTCTTTGAGAAATAGATCACGCAACGTTATGAATCTTTGTTATGCAGATAATATACGTAGTTCTTTGTCATGCAGTTATACAAGACTAGGTACATATATACAGTTTGCCCATGTTGCTGTGTATTTCACTCTGGGCCTGGAAATTCGACCGTATCGTGTGACATTAAACTTGGTATTAGGTTTAGCAACTGGAGCTGTCTCTACAGAATGTTCAACCTTGGGAGTATTTGGAACATCCTCAGGAATGGAAATAGAGGTTGAAACACACACTGAGATGGGAAGAAAGTTTTGTTCACTCTGAGACCTAGAGTCTGTATCACAGGAACAATGCTACGATGATGATACTGGTACAGGAAGAAGATGCCTGCGATTTCTCCTGTACTCCACACCCTCAGTTTCTACAAGGAAGGATGTCGGCTCAGTACATATACCTGTAACTTGACCAATACGGTCAAAACATTTTACCGTTTGTATCCTCACGGTCTCTCCTTCCCTCAGCAGATGAAGAAATCTGTTCACTTTATCATAATTGGACTTCTGGGTAGAACGCTTCTTGAATAATTGAGCCTTGATGGTTCTGTTCTTATTAGGCCTCAATAAAATGGAACTAATAGGTAGCATCATTCTGATTTGCCTGGATAGAAGTCTTTGTGCTGGTGAGCCAAGTATATCATTATGGAGAATGTTTCTGCGACTAAGTAAATTAAAAAAGACATTGGTATTTTCATGCTTTGACCTTTCAAGTAATCGCTTTGCACTGTGCACTGCATGTTCAGCTAGCTCATTTGACTGTGGATATTCAGGACTGCTAGTAACATGTACAAAGTCCCATTCTCTTGAAAATTTCCGAAATAACTGACTAGTAAATTGAATACTTATCAATACCAAAGAAAAAACAAAAACTTAATAAATCAAAAAGGTGCACACAGATATGGAGTACCAAAAAGCTTTAATCCTGGTACCTCAGCATTTCGCCTTAAAGGGATATCGACATATCAAATTCTAAAGGTTAAATATACTAAACAATTAAACAATTGCCTTTCAAAATTTGTCTATACATCCCACTTTAAAAGTGACCAGTGTCACATGTATAATGTGCACTGGTCACTTTAAAAGTGAGATGTATAGATAAATTTTGAAACACAGTTGTTTAATTGTTTAGTATAGTTAACCTTTAGAATTTGATATGTTGAGATCCCTTGAAGGTGAAATGTCGAGGTACCGGGATTAAAATTGTTTGGTACTCCAAATCTGTGTACGCCTTTTGGATTTATTTAGTAAATTGAGTACCATTGTCAGAAACCACTTTGTGTGGACTACCATCGACTGAGAAATGATGATGTTAAGTTATCCAATCTCGCCTTTGTTCTTGCTGGATGGGTTCAGAGCTGATCCTCGGCTCCAACTCGGCCACTTTCTATAGCTCGAGAGCTCTTTACTGGCTCGAGGCTACCCCTTATCCCAGAATGCCCAGCATCAGCTTCGAGGTTGCACCAGTACTGGCTCAGGCTTAGTATAACTTTTTTCTCTTTTTAAAGTTCAATAATTTACTTGAAAAGTAGTACTTTTTTCACTGTTTTATAGTAGTTTGTAAGTTTATTTAGTCGTAAACTCCTTATCTCGTCCTTTGCTGTGTTTCATAGTTTCATAGTTTAGTACTAGGCTATCTGCCCTGGGGCATTTATAAGCCTAGCCATAATGATGTGGCTTTCGCCACCCCATGTAATGGTACAAAAGTATACAGAATAGATTTAGAATACTGTACCTCTGTCTAGTAGTGACACAGAGATGACCCCCGGGGTAAACCTACGATCTCCCATCCACTCATCAAGATTTCTCTTGAAGAGAGTCAGTGAGGGGCTCTGCCTAACATGAACTGGGATTCTGTTCCAGAGTATGGGAAGCCTCTGAGTTATGAATCTGTCCCTCCAGCATGTCTTATTCATATTTGTGCTGAGGTTTAAATCTTTAGCTCTCGTGGTTCTGATGGATTTGGATTTTTTGAGGTGGAGCATGTCCATCAATTCCTGATTGGACATGGCCTTGTACGTCAGGCACAGATCACCTCTGAGTAGGCGGTATGCTACTGAATAGAGCTGGAGTTTCTTTAGTCTGGCAGCATATGACATATGTTGGAGACCCTTGATCCTCTTGGTGAGGTACTTTTGGGGTCTCTCCAGCTGTTGCAAGTGCCGGGTGAGGTACATACTAAATGGAGCATTGTACTCAATCATGGGCCTGATAAGGGAGGAGTACAGGGGTACAATGACCTCCTTTGATCTGGATGTGAATCCCTTCATGATAAGGTGGGCAAGGTAGAAAGTCTTTCTAACCACTTTGGCAATGTGGGTGTCAAATGAGAGGTCACTATCGACTTGGGTCCCTAGGTCTCCGATTACTTTTTCCGTACTCAATGGGTTACTGTCTATGTGATAATTTGTGGGTACTTTGTTTTTCCCAAAGGGGATGACCATACATTTTTTGGCATTTAGTTTAAGGCCATGACTCCAGCACCAGTTGTCCGTTTCAGTGAGGCCTTTCTGTAGGATGTATGTGTCAGCTGGTGTATCGACTATGGTGCCTAGTTTGCAGTCCTCTGCGAACTTTGTCAGCCAGAACCCTCCCATGTTTGCTTTCACATCTGAGAAATAAATGCCGAACAAGAGGGGTCCCAGGACAGAGCCCTGTGGGACACCACTTGTGACTGGCTTTGAGTCTGACATGGCTCCAGTGATTTTGACTTTATGGGTTCTATCCTTTAGCCAGTTTGCAACCCATCTTGTGACATATGGATTTACATTTAAGCTGTTGAGCTTATCTATGATGCCTGAGCTTATCTATGATGCCTGAGTGGGGTATTGTGTCGAAAGCTTTAGCGAAGTCCAGGTACGCTGTATGGACTGCTTTGCCCTCGTCAATGGCTCTAGTGACTGTTTCAAAAAAGTCATCCAGGTTCAAAAGGCAGGATCTGCCCTTTACAAAGCCGAACTGGGTGGGATCAAGTGTCTGTAGGTCCCCAATGTCTCTGTTTATGAGTTCCATAATGATTCTTGCCATAGTTTTGCAGACCAGGCTGGTTAAACTTATGGGGCGGTAGTTACCAGGGTCTGTAGAGGTGCCTCCTTTGTGGAGTGGGACCACTGTTGCTGTACGCCAGTGTTCAGGTACATATCCTGTAGTAAGGCTAAGGTTAAATAGAATTTTTGTGCGGTTTTAGCGCCTCTTGGAGTTCACGTAGCACGCAACCCGGGATACCGTCAGGTCCCATTGATGCTGTGTTTTTAGCTTTGCTGAGGGCGGTTCTCACCTGGACATCTGAGATGACAGGGAGGTTACATTCAGCTGGGATAAGTATTTCCTCTTTTGGGGGTGAGGGAGGGGAGAAATTTGCACTGAACCGATCTGCCAGAATGTTGGCAATATCTGTGGGTTCAGTGTATTTTTTGTCATTGTGAACTAACTCTGAGCATATCTGAGGGTTTCTGCCCAGGTTCCTAACATAGCAGAAGAAGGCCTTGTGGTTATCTTTAGTGTCCATAGCGATTTTTCTCTCAAAGTTGGCCTTGGATGTTTTTATGAGAGAACGTAGCTTTCTACTAGTGCTGATCAGAAATGCCTTCTCTTTATGGGATTTTGCTCTGACGTGCAGTAGCTTCCTTCTTTTGTTATACAATTTGTTTATGGCTGGGGTCCACCAGACAGGACGCCTGCCCTTGGTGGAGAGGGTCTTGGTTTTATTTGGGATTGCATGATCCATGCATTCTTGGAGATGTCCGTAGAAAGCATTTGTGAAGGATTCAGCATTGTGGGATGTGGTTTCCACTGGCTCAGTGGGCTTAAAGGATACCATCTCAGTCTTAAGAAGTGTAAAGTCAGCTTTTGAGAAGTTTTTCACTGTAGTCTTTTGTGTTGGGGGTGGAGGTGGAATATGTATATCCAGGGTGATTAGTTTGTGGTCAGATCTCACTAGTGAGGGGTATACTTCCAGTGTGGAGCACTTTGTCCCCATGTTTGTGATGATCAGGTCTAGTATATTATCTCCCCTTGTGGGAGAGGTGACTAGCTGTTCCATTGCATTTGAATTTATGAATTCCAGGAACCTTTGGGCTAGGATGTTAGGGCTAGAATAATGCACCCAGTCTATGTTAGGGTAGTTGAAGTCTCCCAATATGATGGTGTTTGGTGAGACATTCATATCCTCCAATGTCTTCAGGAAGGCTGAATGGGGTTCCTGAGATTGGGAGGGTGGTCTGTAACATGCTACCAGTTGTATAGCAGTTTTGCCTATGGTTAGTTGCACCTGGATGGTCTCTGATGCTTCATGTGTTGCCAGTAACCTGGAGGTGTGGGTGTCCTTGATGAATATGGACACTCCCCTCTCCCTTTTTGGTTTGGCCTGAGTTTTGGGGCCAAAAAGCATGATATGAGGTATAGTCTGGTAGCGCTGGGGTGCTGTCAGGAGCCTTGAACCAAGTTTCAGTGACTGCACAGACATCGATGTTCAACATACTGAGGAGTGCTACGAGAGCCTGCATCTTGAGATTTAGACTTCTGGTGTTGAGCAGCATTACCCTTAATTTTTTTCCATTTTTGTTTTCTAAGGAGGTGGGTTTGTCTTTTGAGCCTTGCCTAAAAAAGGCACTATGGGGGTGGCAAGAGCCTTAGCCAAAATCCAGAAGCCCAGTGGTGACAGATGCAAGCCGTTCCTTGCGAAGCAGCATGGCTTGTCCAGCATGTCATCCCAAACAGACAGACATTGGATCCCCCTAGAATAACACCAGTAATTGAGCCAATTATTAAAGCTGATCATCTTGTCTTTGTATTGTGGCATCATTCTTGTTGAGGGCAAGATGCTGGTCAGGGTCATACCAAACTGGGCTACATAATCAGAGAGCTCCTCTATGTCTCTTTTCATGTAGTCCAGGGAGGTACATCTCAGGTCATTCACGCCGGCATGGACAATGACGGAGTCATATTTGTACTTGCTTTGGAGTGACCTGAGTGCGTGTGTTATGTGGCGGATCCTAGCTCCCGATAGGCAGCTCACCGTTACCCTCACCTTGTTCAGCCTGGTAAGCGGAACGTCAGTGTGTCTAACTATAGAGTCACCTATTACTAGTGTATCAGGCATAGTGGTTGACCTTAAGGGCTGTGATTGTTTGACACACTGATTTATTGAAGTATGTGTTGCATGTGTTGTGTTTTGAGGTGGTGGATTTTTGGGTGTCTGCTTTGGGAGCCTCTGTTGTTTTGGTAAGTTTTTTGTTAGAGCCTCCGAGTATGTCTTTGTGTTATTATGTGTTTGGTTTGCAGTTGTGGTAGGTCTGTGTGGGACTAGGTTTGCTGTGTGTGTGGTTACCTTCTCCTCCTGTCTGGTCTTGCCAGTCCTGAGTCGAGAAAGTTCAGCCTCCTGTTTGGCTATATAGTTGCATCTCTCACATGTATTTGTGTTTGTTGGGAGGAGGAGAGGGTTGTCTGTGTTCATGAGACAATTGTAGCATTGTCTCAAGATTCCCAGATTAACCAGCTGAACTGGAGAGGATGCTAGTAATCTACCACTCGACATGCTAGAATATTATAAGGGAGTGCTGTGCCTTTAAGGGAAGTGGGTACTCACAGTGTTGGTAGGTGGATGTAGTGCTTTCTTTAGTTTGAGAGTGCTTACTTAGAAGAGAGGTTTTGAGAACAAGTGCTAGGCTTATAATAAAGCGAGTAGACTGATTATTATAAGAGTAGAGCTTTCTTAAGGGAAAATTTGAAGAGCACACTTGGCGGAGCCAGAAAAAGGTTAACCGGTGCTGCATGCGCACAATCACGCAAAGCCGCGCAAACACGGATTTTAAACAGGGAACTTTAAAAAGAGCTAGAAATGGTCCAAAACAACCAATTACTACAAGCTCTTGTGCTGAGGTCACTCCTTCAGGGACAGATAGGCTGCTCAAGGCTCCCCATTCCCACTGGTGAGCAAAGAAACTTCCTTCTATCCAAGTAAGGCAATGGACAATACAGGAACTACACCACAGCCCAGAATACAGCAAAGCCTGTATACTGGTCTAAACTAGTCGAGGAGAGGTGGGAAAACAAGGAATTTTTTTTTTTTTGTTTTTTTTTTTTGTTTTTGAGATAGAAAGCCATCGCCCCTTAGTCGCTAGGCCTTTTGTTTTTCCCTGAACTCATTTAAGTTAGAGAGTTCTTCCCTCCCCCCTCCTTAAGGACAGCCATTTAAGTTAGAGGCTCTCCTTTCAAGGTTTTTATCAATATAATTTTTATTATTGTAGTGTGTCTTTTTGTGTAGTACTTCCTTCTTTTTTTCTTAGAATGTCCAAGGAAGTTACCTCAGGGTTCAAAAAGTGCGACTCATGCTGTCAGAAGATGTCTCCGACAAATGGGCACACTAGTTGTGTGTATTGCTTGGGGGCTCTGTACCTGCAGGACTCTTGCTCTATTTGTCATGCCTTTAGTCCAAGGGTCCTGCAGGAGCAGAAAAACAAGCTAATCCTCCATGGATTGTTGAAACAGGATTCTCCGGCTAAAGCATCTCAACCAGTGAAATCTTTGAAGTCAGTCAAGCTGTCGGCTCTATGTTCAGAACCGACCTGTGAGCTTGACAGACCAAGTGTGTCGGTGCCCTCTAGCACAGACAAGACTACTCCTCCGTCGGCTCCAACTGTTACCTTGGAGCCAAAAATGAGGTAGGTCTACTTCATTGGAGCCGATTCGCTTGGTGCCAAAAATCACCTTTACTTCAGAGCAAAGCCAGTCATCGCTCATCTTCCCACTCCTCTCAGTCCTCAAGGTTATCAGATCAGGACGTGGAGAGTGTGGTTAGTAGGTTGCTGAAGTCATAGGCCCTTGCAAAAATGCTTTTGTGCCCACCTCAACAGGCCTCGTCTCCATCCACTTCGATATCTTTTCCTCCTCTGACTCTGCTTAGTTCGGAGCTGGAGTCCATGGGCGTTCCGATAGTCGTTCCTTCGGCTCCAATGAAATCCTCTTCGGCTCTGATTACCTAGGTTCTTCCTTCCATCGAGGTATCTGGGTGCTTAAGCTCTCTCGTCAGCTCCGAGGGGGGAAGTGGCATTGGACCCTTGTCCAACCCCACTCTCCCTCTCGGAGTGTTGGCTCAGCTCCCACATCGGTCTTGAAGCTGTTGCCCTCAGCGCAGAGTGGGATTCCTGTCTCTTCGGAGCTGAAGCCCACTTTGTGTCGAGACAGTGACGCTTTTGAGGTCATGCGGAAAGTGCTGTCCCCACAGATGGCCCCACTATCGGTCCCATCGGCTCCATCCCCTTTGGTGTCTATTCCAACCTCTGCTCCTCCTCAAGCCCCAAAGTGTAGGGAACTTATGCCCCAGGACACCCCATTGGGTGAACTGTCTTCTTCTGAAACATCCCCAGAGTATTCTGAGCAGGCTTTCTGGAAGAAAGTGCAAGAGGAAGCACCAAGACTCCCCTGAGTCTGTCACCTCAGATACAGACCTGGATGAATCAGAAGGGTCCCCAAGGTCCCCCTCTGAAGATGTTTCCTTTACAGACATCCTTGAGATTCTTAGGCAGAGGCATAGCTGGACTTTCCTAGCCCCCTCCGAGGATGGGTCTGTATACTTGGATGCATTTAGTTCCTGACCTTCCACCTCCTGGGTGTCTCCGCCCTTTGATCCACTCATGTCCGTAGTGTCTCAAAAGGCTTGGTCAGCTCCAGATTCCATGGAACCTGTCCCGAGGAGACCTAATAAATTTATCACAGCTCCCCAAGACAAACAATTCCTGACTAAAGGTGTCCCAGTTGATGCCATGGTGATAACAGCAGCCGCAATGAAAGCGTTATCTGAAACCTCATCTGTCCATCCACCGATAGACTGTCGTATGATGGACAGATATGGGAAGCGAATGTTTTAATCAGCGACCTTCTGCCTTAGGTCCCTGAATTATCTTTCCCATTTTACTAGATTCCAGTGGGATCTCCTAAAAGAGCTTGGAGATACCCTACAAGATCCCACAGCTGAGGGAGCTTCAGCCAAGGTAGCTACCCAGCTGGCAACTTTAAATTCAGTAGTCAACTGCTCCATGAGGCTTATTTCATATGCAGCCGATGGAGCGAGCAGAGCTGCAGGAACAGGAGTGGCTCTTAGGAGACATTCTTGGCTGCGGCTGTTTCAGTTTGCGGAACCTTTCAGAGTGTCCTTCACCAATACCCCCTTTGATGGCTCCTCTCTCTTTGGGCCTCAGGTGAAAGACACGCTTACCAGGTGCCAGCAGGAAGGCAAGATGCTCTCTGATGTGGGAGTCCATTTTTCCACTCCTACCAGACCATACCCAAAGGGTCAGAATGGTGGAAAGATGTGGTTTCGAAAATCTCAGGGACCCTTGCCTGATGCACGTGGTGATTGTTTTCACCCAGGGGCAGAGAGGGAAATAATAACAATGGCAGACACCACCTTCGTGGCAGAGGGGGGTCCACAAAGTCAGGGTGACAAAGATACATTCTCTTCCAAACCCTATCAACATCCATGAAGGGATGCCTGACTGCTCAACTCTGGAGGCAGTCAGGAGAAGGCTTTCATTGTACCCAATCGGCTGGTAAAATATTACAAAAGACAAATAGGTACTATCCATTATATCTGGAGGTTACAAAATTCCCTTCCATCATCCCCCTCTTGTTTCAAAAAACTCCATCCCAGATGTTCCACCCAATCTAAGGGATCAGGCAGTCACAGAAGTTTCAAGACTGCTGGAAAAAAAGAGCCATCTAGGAAGTCCTCGCAGACCAAGTAGGACCTAGAACTTACTCAAAAAAAGACAGGGGACTGGAAACCAATTCTGGATCTCAGCAGATTGAACAAATCTGTACAAAAAGAAAAGTTCCAGATGGTAACATTGCAGTCCATTCTTCCCATTCTGGGTCAGGACAATTGATGTGCTCCATAGATCTTCAGGATGCTTTCCATCATATAAAAATGGACAGACGTTCCAGGAGATTTCTATGCTTCCGGCTAGGGGCCAGTCATTACCAATTCAGAGCTCTGCCCTTTGGTCTCACCACAGCCCCCAGGGTGTTCACCAAATGCATGGCAGTAGTTACAGCTCACCTGAGACATCTAGGATTCCAGGTGTTTCCTTATCTAGAAGACTGGCTCCTCACTGCTACCACCAGGCAACAACGAGGCACGAGATTACACCATAACAACATCTGCTCAACTAGGCATCACAATCATCCTCTTCTTTCAGCTGTTCCCATTAGGGGTCGCCACAGTGGATCATCTGTTTCCATTTCTTCCTGTCCTCTGCATCTTGCTGTGTCACACCAACCACCTGCATGTCCTCTCTCACCACATCCATAAACCTTATCTTAGGCCTTCCTGTTTTCCTGTTACCCGATAGCTTCATCCTTAGCATCTTTTTCCCAATATACTCAGCATCCCTCCTCAGCACATGTCCAAACCAATGTACTCTTGCCTCTCTGGCTTTGTCTCCAAACCTTCCAACCTGGGCTGACCCTCTAATATACTTATTCCTAATCCTGTCCACCCTCGTCACACCCAGTGCAAATCTTAACATCTTTACCTCTGCCACATCCAGCTGAAACTCCTGCCTTTTTGTTAATGCCACTGTCTCTAACCCATATAACATAGCTGGTCTCACTACCCACTTGTAGACCTTCCCTTTCACTCTTACTGGTACTCGTCTGTCACAAATCACTCCTGACACTCTTCTCCACCCACTCCATCCTGCCTGTACTCTCTTTTTCACCTCTCTTCCACACTCACTGTTACTCTGAACTATTGATTCCCAAGTATTTAAACTCATCCACCTTCGCCACCTCTACTCCTTGCATCCTCACCATTCCTCTGTCCTCCCTCTGATTCACACACATATATTCTGTCTTAGTCCTGCTGATCTTCATTCCTCTTCTCTCTAGAGGATATCTCCATCTCTCCGGGGTCTCCTCCACCTGTTCCCTACTCTCACAGATCACAATGTCATTGGCAAACAACTTAGTCCACGGGGACTCCTGTCTGATGTCGTCTGTCAACCTGTCCATCACCATTGCAAATAAGAAAGGGCTCAGAGCTGATCCTTGATATAACCCCACCTCCACCTTAAATGCATCCTTCACTCCCACCGGTCACACTACCCTCGTACATATCCTGTACCACTCTTACATACTTGTCTGACACTCCTGACTTGCTCATACAATACCACAACTCCTCTCTAGGCACCCTGTCATATGCTTTCTCTAAGTCTACAAAAACACAATGCAACTCCTCTTGTCCTTCTCTGTATTTCTCCATCAACACTCTCAGAGCAAACATTACATCTGTAGTGCTCTTTCCCGGCATGAAACCATACTGCTGATCACTAATCATCACGTCCTTTCTTAACCTAGCTTCCACTACTCTTTCCATAACTTCATGCTGTGACTGATCAATTTAATCCCTCTGTAGTTGCTATAGCTCTGCACATCACCCTTATTCTTAAAAATCGGTACCAAAACACTTTTTCTTCATTCCTCAGGCATCCACTCACTTTTCAAGATTTCATTAAACAATTGGATTAAAAACTCCACTGCCATTTCACTTAAACATCTCCATGCTTCCACAGGTATGTCATCTGGGCCAACAGCCTTTCCATTCTTCATCCTCTTCATAGCTATCCTTACTTCCTCCTTGATAATCAATTGTACTTAATGATTCACTATCCCCACATCATTCAACCTTCTCTCCCTCTCATTCTCTTCATTCATCAACCCCTCAAAGTACTCTTTCCATCTGCTCAACACACTCTCCTCGCTTGTATTTTTCCCTCATTATCCTTTATTACCTTTACCTGCTAAACATCTTTCCTAGCTCAGTCCTTCTATCTAGCCAATCGGTACGGGTCCTTTCCCCCTCCTTAGTGTCCAACCTTTCATACAACTCGTCATATGCCTTATCCTTAGCCTTCGCCACCTCTGTCTTTGCCATGCACCACATTTACTTATACTCCTGTCTACTTTCTTCATCTCTCTGACAATCCCACTTCTTCTTTGCCAACCTCTTTCTCTGTATACTCTCCTGTACTTCCTCATTCCACCACCATGTCTCCTTGTTGTCCTTCCTCTGTCCAGATGTCATACCAAGCACCTTTCTAGCCGTCTCCCTTACTAGCTCTGCTGTCGTTACCCAGCTATTTGGTAACTCTTCACTGCCACCCAGTGCATGTCTTAACTCATCCCTGAACTCCACCTCACAATTACCCTTTTTCAATTTCCACCATTTGATCCTGGGTGCTGCCCTCACACTCCTCCTCCTCTTCTTGATCACCAACATCATCCTACAAACCACCATCCTATGCTGTCTGACTACACTTTCCCCAGTCACCACTTTACAGTCTTCAATCTCATTCAAACTGGCCCTCCTACATAAGATATAATCCACCTACATAAGATATAATCCACCTGTGTGCATCTTCCTTCACTCTTGTATGTCACCCTATGCTCTTCCCTCTTGTTAGAATACATATTCACCACAGCCATGTCCATTGTTTTCGCAAAATCCACTACCATCTGTCCTCCTGCATTCCTTTGTTTAACACCATACCTACCCATCACTTCCTCATCCCCTCTGTTCCCTTCACCAACATGCCCATTGAAATCTGCTCAAATCACCACTCTCACACCCTTGGGTACAGTCATCACCACGTACTCCAATTCACTCCAAAAAATTTTTTCTCATCCATCGCACACCCAACTTGTGGAGCATATGCACCAACAACATTAATCATTACACCAGCAATTTCCAGCTTCATAAACATTACTCTATCCGACACTCCTTTCAACTCCAAAACACTCGTAGCATACTATTCCTTCAAGACAACTCCTAAGTCATTTCTCCTCCCAGCCACACCATGATAAAACAATTTGAACCCACCTCCGATACAGCTAGCCTTACTCCCCTTCCATCTGGTCTCTTGCACACACAATATACCAACCTTCCTTCTGTCCATCATATCAGCTAGCTCTCTCCCTATACCAGTCATACTACCAACATTCAAAGTTCTGACCCTCACTACCACAGTCCTAGCCTTTCTCCTCGCTTCCTGCCTTCAGCCTCTTCTCCTCCTTCGGCCAACAGTAGCCTAATTTCCACCAGCACCCTGTTGGCTAACAGTACTGGTGGCATCGTTGTTAACCCAGGCCTCGGCTGATCCAGTATGGAAATATTTATTGGTGTCCGCATGAAATTATTTGGCAAATTTTTATGCCTGGTGCCCTTCCTGATGCAACCCTCCCCATTTGTCCAGGCTTGGGACGGCACAAAGAAATGCATTGGCTTGTGCATCCCCAGTGGCCGGGTTCAACTAGGCATCACAAACTTCGAAAAAATCTGCCTTGTTGCCCTCTCAATCTATTACTTGCATAGGAGCAGAGCTAGACACAAGAAAAATTATTGTAAAATTGCCTCAGGAAAGAGTTTCCATTATTCGACAATAGGTGTCACTTCTCCTGAGGAGCAAAAGAATTCAAGTCAAATATGTCCTTCAAGCTCTAGGGTCCATGGCAATGGCCATTCTTCTAGTTCCCTTAGCACGCTTTCACATGAGAATCCTTCAGTGGCTTCTTTTCACACAATGGTCCTTCCAGGAAATACCCACGTCTCACATGATGTTAATTACGGAATCTTGCAAAAGACACCTCTCCTGGTGGATGGTCTCCCCACTAGTGACTCAGGGCAGACCTTTCATGGAATCCCATCCAGTTGCCACAGTGACCATGGATGCTTCCCTGATAGGGTGGGGAGGGGGCATTATCTAGGGAAGACAGTCCAAGGCACATGGCAACCTCACAAGTACCACTTGCACATCAACGTCCTGGAGATGAGAGCGGTGCTCTTAATGTTGCAAGCTCTTCAAGACTCTCTCCCTGCTGGGACTATTGCAATACAGACGGACAACATGTCAATGGTTTGGTACATCAACAAACAGGGCGGAACCATGCCTTACCCCTTGTGCTGAGAGGCCCTCAGACTGTGGCAATGGGCGATTTCCTCCCAACATTTTCTGACAGCAATGCATATCCCTGGGAAATCCAACGTAATAGCGGACAGGCTCAGCAGGGCTATCCTCATGCTGCATGAGTGGTCTCTGAAACAGGAAATTGTGGATCTTATTTTCCACAAATGGTGCCAGCTTTTCTGTGATCTCTTTGCCTCTCCCCTCAACAACAAATGCAGCAGCTACATCTCCCTTGCTCCTCCTCCAGGTCAGACACCCAGGGACTCTCTAGTCCATGATTGCCCTCAGGGACTCCTTTATGCATTTCCCCCTTCCCCTAATTCCAAAAGTCATTCAGGAAGCAAAATCGTTGTGTTGCAACATGATCCTCATTGCTCCCTATTGGTCTCAACAGATTTGGTTTCCGTTCCTTCACCCCCACCTTCTAGCCCAGCCTAGCGTTCTGGACCCAGTGCCAGACCTCTTGATTTCATCAGTTAGGTGGGTTACATCACTCCCTCCAATCTCTCAAGCTCACAGCTTGGTTACTCCACTTCCAATCTTAGCCAGGCTCCCTAATATTTCCCCAGCAGCGCGTGATATTATTGTTTCCTCCCATAAGACAACTACAAGGAAAGTTTATGCTAGCAAATGGAAAAGATTCTCTTACTGGGTAAAATCCAGGTATTTAGATCCCCTTACAGCTCCTGTACATGAAATTTTGGATTTCTTAGCAGAACTGTTTCGATCAGGTGCAGCTGCTGCTACCATAAGAGTACAACTAGCTGTCATTTCAAATTTTCACATCGGAGTTTTTAACTCAAGCTTAATGTCTCACAAACTCTGTAAGGCCTTCATGAGAGGTACATCTCTACTTAGACCCCCAGTGAAAGAGCTCCTTCCACCTTGGGATCTCAGTTTGGTTCTGGCCTCCTTGATACTGCCACCTTTTGAACCAGCAGCATCATGTTCTTTGAAATTTCTCTGTTGGAAAACTCTCTTCCTAGTTGCCATTACTTCTGCCAGATGTGTTTTAGAACTCCATGCCCTATGTGTTCACCCTCCATCCCCAGTTTTTCACAAAGACATAGTTTTTCTGAGAACCAACCCATCTTTTCTACCTAAAGTTTGTTCAGAACACAAATTGAATCAATTCATTGAACTTCCTGTCTTTTTAACTAATCATTCCAACAAGGCAGAATACAGATTACACCAATTGTGGATGTGCATAGACAGCTACTTTTCTATCTCCATAGAACTAAAGAGCTGAGAAAATCAGATCAGTTGTTCCTTTCATTTGCTAACAACAAACAAGGCCTTCCAGTTTCTAAAGTAACCTTGTCAAAATGGTTATCAGACACCATTGCCTATACTTACCATTTGCGACAAAAAAATCTTCCAGCAAGACGCAAAGGTCATTCAACCAGGTCAGTAGCTACTTCGGTAACTTTTCAATGTAGATTGCCCATAGATTCAATCTAGATTGCCCATAGATTCAATTTGTGCAGCAGCTACTTGGGCAGATCCTCATACATTTATTTCTCATTACAAAGTAGATGTGGTCTCCCGGGGCAGAGCTTCCTTTGGTTCCACGGTTCTGAAGAGTCTGTTCCAATGAGCCACCCAGGATTGAGGTGCTAGAGACGCTGTCCCATCCAGCAAGACTGAAGGTGAGATTGGACAACTTAATAACTGTGCCAAGACCAAATTTTGAAGCATCACAAGAAAGAGTGACTGGCTTATTTATGTCATAGTATGTTAATGTAGGTGGGGTGGAAATTTTCTGCTTAAGGTCTTCAAATGCCTTCTGATGCTGTTCTAACCATGACCGTGTAACATTTTTCCATGTCAGCTCTCTTAAAGGAACTGTCAGTTCACTGAAGTCTGGTATAAACTTGCCCAAATAGTTGACCATGCCTAGGAAATGCTGTAGAGCTTGAATTATTGTCACAAAAACTAAGGTTTCAAGCAAGGCTCACAGAAATAATAAATAATCCTTAGAAAAACTGAAAAATCCTTTATTCTGTTGAACAGGTAAGCGCTTTCGCGGTTCAAATCTGCTTCATCAGACCATATTAAAATCTCAAATAAACTGACAAATATTTAAAAGATGGAACAACCAATCAAATCAACTGAAAAAGGGAGGGAAAACTTATGTAATAAATATGTAAAGCCTGGCTGTTTAAAAAAGCATTTCAGGATAGATAGTCTATCAGCAACAATAGTGCAACATAAAAATGCAAAACATATACATATCTATGAAAAGAACCAGTGCTATAGATACATTCTATGCAAACCTGTAGACAATATGTAAATAATTAAAATATATAATAAATAGTATAGTATATAAAAATATATATCAAATCCATATTGTGCATATAATCATAATTCTGTGTAAATATATAAAATAAAAATATACATATGTACATATATATATATATATATATATATATATATATATATATATATATATATATATATATATATATATATATATATATATATATATATAAAAATTACATATCAAAAATGTGGTGTTGGCTGAATATACTAAGCCCATTTTCTATTCCTATATACGTGTAATGTATATACAAAAATGAAGGTCAATGTTTAAGGGGTCTAGCTTTCAAAACAGGTTTCAAAGAAACCTTGCTATTCAACCCGGGGGGTCCATCAGCCTGAAATTGCAATATCCATTTCTGTTCCTTGGATTCAGTCTTATTTATAAGATCACCACCCCTAGCACTGGATCGTATAAGTTCCAAGGCTAGGAATCTAAACGTATGTGCAGAACCTTCATTTTTAACATGCATGGCCAATGCATTCGTCTCTAGCATTTCTAATATCCCTCAAGTGCTCTAAAATTCTCTCTTTAAATGCCCTGTTGGTTTTACCTATAAAAGAAAAACATAAAATACAATAACAAAAATATACGAAATGTTTGGTAGAACAATCTGCATAAAAGTCAGTATCAATTTTAAAATTAAGACTTGGATGAAGAAAGTGGCCACCTATGTGTAAGTGAGCACAAGCCATGCATTTTCTACAGGCATAAGTGCCTTTTCTGTCAGATGAAACAAAGTTTGAAGAATTCAAGGGTCTATAACAACGTTGTTGCTTAAGGGTTCTATTATTTCTAAAAGTAAAATCTGGTTTCTCACCACTAAACCCATGGAGTTCAGGTATAGTTAATAAAATGTCCCAATTAGAAGTGATGGTTTGACATACAAAATCAATATTACTAGCAAAAGTCAAAGGCATACGAATCTTCTCATTATTATTTATAGCTACGACATTAGAATCAGAGATGTTATCAGGCTCTAATAAAGTAGAGGTGGGTGTATTATTACCATAATAGGGTTTACATCTCTTGTTCCTTTCTTTCCATGCTTCAGATATCTGTTTATTAATAAAATTACTCTTGTAACCCCTACTCATAAATTCTTCTTTTAATAAAGATAAAGATGAAATAACTTAGTATCATCATTGTGTAACTGCATAGTGCGAAAAATTTGCCCTCGAAGTACATTGGACTTAACATGATTTGGATGCATGCTACTGTTGTGTAGAATACTATTACGTTTAATACTCTTCCTATAGACACTAGTCGAAACTGAATGTAATACGTCTTTACTAATCTGCACATCTAAAAAAATCAATATCTGTGGTAGAATATTTTAAGGTAAACTGAAGAAAATTGTTAATACTATTCAAATAGTCTAAAAATTCAATGAGAAGGTCCTCCGTGCCACGCCAGAGAAGAAAAATATCGTCTAAAAAACGAGTGTACCAACTAATGTGACTACTATACTTAACATTAGAAAGAACATGGTCAGTCTCCCATTTTACTAAAGTAAGGTTGGCGTAGCTGTTGGCACATGCCGTACCCATTGCTACGCCTACCTTCTATAAATATAGCTTGTCATTAAAGATAAAAACATTATTTTCTAATATAATCTCCAGTAAGGTACATAGAAGATTTATCTTGTTAATACTAAAACCATGCAGGGTCAAAATCTGTCTTATGTTATCAGTGCCCCAATTATTGGGGATGACAGTAAATAATGAAGCTATATCTAAAGTAACAAAATAACAAGGACCTGAAGTAACATTAAAATAGTTACTCAGTTGTGAAAGAAATTCCTTTGTGTCTATCAAGATAGTATCACATTTGTTCAATACAATGTGCAAATTCTTTTCTACAAAAATTGATAAAGGTTCAGTTAACCAGCCTCTACTAGATACTATAGGTCTCATTGGAGGTTGTTGTAGACTCTTGTGTGTTTTTGGGAGACCATATAATATAGGGATAGTAGGATTCTCAACTTTAAAATAGTTAAACAAAGGTTCAGAAATCAAACCAGTTATAAGGAGATCAAATATTAAAAAATCAACTTTGTCAATAACACCTTTAAGTATTCCTGTAGTTAAAGAAGTATAGGTATGTTTGTCCTGTAACAAATCCATCATGCCTAATATGTGTGTTTGTCTATCACTACAATACCTCCACCTTTATCATCTGGTCTTATCTCAATACTTCTCATGTTTTTTAACTCAATAAGTGCTTGTTTCTCAGCAAAAGTTAAATTATGGAAACAGTCAAGCTGTCTCTCTGAAAATCGTTGTCTCAATTGTCTTTCACAAACATCAATAAAAAGCTCTACAGTTGCATTAGGTGGAGGTACAAAAGTGCTTGGTTTCTTAAAAACATTTACATGGCCACTATCTTGATTAAAAATAGTTCTAAGAGTAAGAGTTCTGCCAAACAGTTTCAAATCCTGTAAAACGTCAGTTAATTCTGCTTTTTGGGCTTGAACAAATGTTAGCCCTTTATTCAAAACTGATAACTGTGCATTAGTTAATGAGACAGATGAAATGTTAATGACTAAACCTGTTTCAGCCTTTTGCCTGTCCAAGTTTGGTCTTCCTTGCTGTGTAGCCGCCGAATCCTTGGATTTGTGTATCGACTCCTGGTCCTGCCCTGTATTGGTAACAGGTTCTTTGATAAAAAAAAAGTGTTTCAGTTGTCTGAACGGTCGGCGGATCTCTGCCAACCGTTAGCGTGCTGCTGTCTTGCATTGTAGCTACTTTGGGCTTAAGAGAAGGTTCATTTTGGAGAGAAAAAGTCGTATATAAATCATTTGCAATGTCCAAGTTATTAGGAACATTATCATTATTTACCATTTCACTGTTAAGTGGTTTCAAGCCCGTAGTCGCAGACAGAGTATAAACTTGAATTATTGTCTGGTGCTTGCATCTCAAGAATAGCTGCTTGCTTGGTCGGGTCTGGTCTCAAGCCAGTACTGGTAAATAAATGACCTACATATGTAACCTTTGGTAGTCTGAATTTGCATTTCAGAGGATTGAGCTTCAAGTTTACTTCACGTGCTCTGTCTAGAACTCGTTAGGTTTCTGTCATGTTCTGCTTCACCATTGCCTCCAACCAATAAATCATCCACTATTATGGCACAAGGATAACCCAAAAAAATTTGCTCTTTTGCATGCTGGAAGACTTCACTTGCAGAATTTATACAAATGGCATCTTTAGGAATCTGTTTCTGCCAAACTGGATACCAAAAGTGGTTATTAATGAAGATTTGCGATCAAGCATCACTTGCCAAAATGAACTTTTTGCATCAAAGACAGTAGAAACAGCGGCATTTGGTATTAGAGCTGTGACCTCTTTAACTGTACACATTGGATGATGCTGTCTCTTCAATACTTTGTTCAGATCTGTTAGGTCAATACATATTCTGATTTTGTCTGAGCCTTTGTTGTGAGCTGCTACCATGGATGACACCCATTCAGTTGGTTCTGTGACTGGACAAATTACACCTTGCTGTGGCATTTTATCCAACTCAGCCTTGACTTTATCCTGCATAGCTATTGGAAGTCTTCTTGCTGGTTTGACTACTGGAGTGACCTTTGGGTCTAACTTAATGAAATACACAACTGGAAGTTTGCTCAACTTGTCATTGAAAATATCAGCATACTCTAAGAAAATGGTTTCAGAAAAAATTGGAACTAGGATATGCACTTATGTGATTGACTTCTTTGGTAAACGAAAGCAGATTTATTCTCAAACTGTCTTTGAGACCTAATAATGACTGTACTGGTCTTCAGACTACATAGAATAACAAGCTACAAGAGTTCTTAGCCAAATAACATGAAAGCATCACTGAGCCTTCAGTTTGAATTTCTTCACCTCCTTAAGCAACAAGTTTTGCATTACTGGTCACATTGAGTTGCTCATTAGTTCTCACTTTAGCAAATGTGTCCACTGATATAGCATTACACTTTGAACCAGTGTCTACTTTAAGCTCTGTGGATTTACCATTGATCCGGACTGTACAAAACACTTCGCTCTTTACCAATAAATTCACTGCATCACCTCTTTCACCAATCACTGAAACACCATCTACATAAAAAGTGGAGTACTGCAACTCTACTTGATCAATTTGCTTTTTCATGCAATCCTTATTTGCAACGGTGTGGGGTTTAATTGATGTGGGGTTTAATTGATTAGCCAAACTTTTCAAAATGTTTCCTTTTTTACACTTGTGACATTGCTGACCAAATGCTAAGCATTTCTCTCATTTAGACTCATGATTGGAACCACAATTGCGGCAGTTAACAATAAAGCTGGACTTGGGTTTTGCTAACTCAAGTTTGTACTGCGCTGAGCATGCTCCTTTAACTGAACTGGTATTAGAACCTGCTGGAAAACTACGTGGTTTCCCTGGTGAAAAAGCAGGGGTTGTGGCTGCCACGTGCTTAGGCCTACTTATGTTTGCCACGTGTTGCATGCTGTCTACATTTGCTCTGGAGCTTACTGAAACCATGCTTTTGTCACTTGCAAGCATACTTGTGGTGTGTTTTTCTGTAACTTCATCGATTTGACAATTGTCAATGGCTTTACTCAACATTAAATCACTGTCACAAAGAAAAATCTTTCTCAAAGCAGCACTTTTAATACCACACATGAGCCTGTCTTTTATTAACTCATCTTTTAAGTCACCAAACCAACACATTTTGGCTTTGTTTCTCAGGTCAGTTATATAAGCTGCAAAAGTTTCCCCTGGTTTTTGATTTCTCATGTAAAACAAATGCCTCTCTAATGTAATACTTGTCTGGGGGTTACACATGTCTTTGAATTTGTGCTTCAGACACTTGGGTTCTTCCCTTGATTCAGCCTGTACAACAATATAATGATTTTCAACTTCTCCCTCATATACTGCTGGTGCATACACAAATCAATACTCTCTTTCAATGGCCTCTGACCCAGCTAGGTTTAGCAAAATGAATGCCATGGTGCATGCATCTTTATCTGAATAAGCTGCTTGTATAAAGATATCGTACTCTTGCTCAAATATTCTCCAGTTCTATGCAATATGCTGATCAAATACAAGTGGTAAGGGATTTCGAAATCCATCTGCCATATTAGCACATACTAGTGAAGGGTTTTGCAAATAAGCACAAACACATACACATATGCCAGAAATTTATGCCAGTATTTTCAACTTTGCCCAATAGCACAACAAGCCATTGTATAACTGAACTTTGCTAAAATAAGTCTCTTGGGCACTGTAATACTTTAGAAATTACAGTACTGCAAGAAATCACCTCTTATTGGTTTAAGAATCATTTCAAATAACTGCACAGTGCGAATGAACTGGGCAAGAGAAGCTCAGAGTCAGTAAAATTTCGAAGTAACTGAACTTTGCAAATAAGCTGTTCACAGCACACTGAAATCTCCCCAAATTGGCAGTACCTGGCTAGGCAATTCTTTACAGTGCAAGAAGCACTCTGTAATGGCAGCACTTTGCAAGCAGACACACCCAGCACTCAAAACTTTTTGAAATGGATATACTTTGACTGTACTACATGAAATAGTTGCACTTTACACACAAATATACTCTTTGGAATACATGCACAGTAATAAGCACACACTGTAAGCAGTTTTACACACTTCGAGATACTTCGAATAACTCTAGTTATGCCCTTGATACAATATGAAGTCTTAGTTATGCCAAAACGCAGCACTTTGCCAAAATACATGCAGCTGACTTGCTTTATTTATGCTTAATGTGCCTTTTTTGCCCTTATTATATTTGTTTTGCTCATTTAATCTCTTTTCATGCCCATTGTCCTTTTCTTGTTATCGTTTTACTCTAAACATGCCTTTCTGCTTCAAACACACTAGTTTTTGCTTTATACATACTCGTTTTGCTTTAAACATGCTCATCTGATGATCTTTTCATCAAATATCTTAATCTTAAAAATTTTGCTTAGTTAATAAACCTTTTGTGCCTCCCACTTGTTTAATAATGTGGTTTGTGCCCTTGTAATGATCTGTTTTAGCATTTATATTACGTGATCAAACAGTGAAATGTTCGAACATGTAATAATCAACCCCTAAATCTTGAAACGTTGCTGATGTTCATCATGTTACATTGCTGCAGTCATTGCACTTGGGTTATCCTGCAGTCAGGCAGTTCCCCAGTTGGCCTGAGTTCCAAAGTCTTGGTCCGGTGTCGGTTGCTGTCGCCTCCTCCCTGACGTCAGTGCGACAGGGGTATACAAGATGCAGCTGACGCCATTTTCCCCAGTCTTTCTTGCCGCGCGGTGCCTGAAGCAGCAGTTCGCAAGTGCCGATCGGCCGACTCCTGAGATTTTCATTCCGAATCCAAAACCAAAGTCTTCTAAAAAAGCTAAGTACCCCGTTGGGGAAACTTTTTCTTGCCTCTGACCGATGTCAGTAAAAGTTAACTGTATTTCTTGTGGGAAGCAAATACCTCATAAGGACTTCCACTCCTATTGTATTCCATGCCTAGGCCCTGACCACGACGTCACTGGTTGTCTGTTTTGTGCTAGGTTTAACAAGCGCACTATTAAACATCGGTTTGATTTTGCCCGACATTATTTTGGCAGAAAATTCAATTACACCATGCCATCGGAACTACCGATGACCGGAATGCATAAAAAGCGCAAGGACAAGGACAGGCATCGGAGGCCCAAAACTGACGACGAGGCCTCTTCTGGGCTGGTCGCCGGTTCTCCAGTTTTCAGCGAGGCACCTACGCAGCCCCTGACGACCGCTTCCACAGAACCACAGACCGCCTCCGACTCCCACGTGGAGCTGGCTGGGCCTTTGGATGCACTAGGTTTTCAGTTTCCGATCCTAACCCTACAGAGGGAACCAAAGTAGCTGAGCAATCCACAGCTACAGAGGGTGTTTTCAGACCTACCCGGTTAACTATTAAACCCTCTGCTAAGTCTAAGCCCCCCTTAAAAGCAAAGAAACAGACACAACTCTCTCCAGGACAGGTTTCCATGCCTAAGAAACAAATGCTAAAAATGGCCGAAGACCTAATCACCCTGATCAGGGGGTCCCATCCCCCTCCTGATAAAAGGCCCACACAGGATGCAGATTATGAATCATCCGACCAGGTGTCCATTTCCTCAGACTCTTCCTCAGACCTAGGATACTCTTTACCCACCAATGAGGATTCTGATGCTGAGGAATCAATTCCATCAGCCTCTCCGCCTGAGGATTACTCCTTTGGAGAGACCTTACATACCATGAGGATTATTCCTTTGGGGAGACCTTACATACCATGAGGGAACATTTCCAGTGGGAAGACCAGGATTACTCAGAATCCAAGAAAAGGCTCAGAGACTTCCTTTTATTACCCCAACACAGACCCCTTGCTATTCTGCCAGTTTTAGACATTGTGAATGATGTGTACACTGAATCCAGTTTAAACCCTGACTCCTTACCCCCAGCCCCAGTTAAACCTGATAGATATTAGAGTTCCTGACTCTCACAAATTTCTGTACAAAAGCCCTGTTGCTGACCCTGAAACTATTTCTCAGGGACCCAAAGGGATTAAGGCCTCATCAGCAAAAAACCCAGTTCCCTCTGACAGAGATTCCAGAGCATTAGACAGATGGGGAAAGAAGGTATATATGTCTGCAACTTTAGCAATGAGAACCTTGAATTGCCAGTTTCACATGCTAAAATATCAGCAATTTTTGATGTCTCAGTTGAAACAAAAGATGCTTCCAGATTCAGATCCTCCTAATTTTAAAGAAATGCAGGATTTATTGCATGCAGCTGAACAAGTGGGAAAACATACTTTGCAGTGTGGGTTTGATTCCTTAGAGGCCTCCTGTAGAGCAGCAGTTACAGGCTCTGTCATTAGAAGGCATGCTTGGTTAAAAGAACATACGTTACCAGATCATGTTAAGGTCAAATTATTGGATGCACCTTTGCAGCGGGATGTGCTGTTTGGAGTTAAGGCAGAGAAGGTATTAAAGAAGATGGAGGATAAGGCAAAATATATGCAAACGGTGAAAGCTTTCTTACAGGTTCAGCCTCCTCATTTTAGCAGAAATTGGCCAACAAAGAATTGGCCCTTTCCAGTCACAGACAGATCTCAAAGGGGCAGATACAGACGTCCAAGAGGTAGAGGTCAGGCACAAGGCCCTTACAGGCCTCGACAATGGGGTACACCAGGCCAGAAAGAGAGGGAAGACAGGCCTCAATGACTTTCCACTGCAGCTGCCAAACAGCTCTCTATTGGCAGCCCCCTTAGGAGGAAAACTAGCACTTTTGTATCACAATTGGCATTGCATCACCAAAGACAAATGGGTTCTCAACATTGTATCTCAAGGTTACAGGTTCCACTTCCACACTCTGACAAGGTTAAAAGGAATGCCAAATCTGCCACCAAATCAATGGGCAGAGGCTCAAAAACAAATTACAGCACTCATGGACATGAGAGCTATTCAAAAGGTACCGCCACAAGAGCAAGGACAAGGATTTTACTCAAGACTCTTTCTGGTTCCCAGAAAGGACAAAGCCTGGAGACCCATTCTGGACCTTTCTTCTCTAAACACTTACCTGGATGTTCCGAAATTCAAAATGTTGACACTACAGCAGCTTCTTCCCATGCTGGGCAAGAAAGCTTGACTCGTGACTTTGGACCTCAAAGAGGCATACCTGCATGTCCCTATCGGACAAAACTGCAGAAGATACCTCAGATTTCTAGTTCAATGCACTATCAATTCTCTGCACTGCCCTTTGGATTATCTATTGCGTCCAGGGTCTTCACAAAGTGCCTGGCACCAGTAATTGCATTTTGCAGGTAAAAAGGAATTCAAATTTATCCATACCTGGACGACTGCCTGATTCAAGCAGAGAGCAAGGACATTCTACTAAAGCATCTGGCGTACGTAAAAAAGTTAAGTTGCCTGGGGTACACAGTAAATGAAAAAAAATCAAAACTAGTGCCCTTACAACAGATAATATTCCTGGGTGCCATCTTGAACACAATGGGCCAGATGGCTTATCTCACGCCAGACAAGCAAGGACAACTGACACAATATTTTCATTTAATGGCAACAAAGACCCAACTCCCTGCAAGAAAAATTCTGCAGGCCTTGGGCTACATGGCTTCTTGCACACTACAAATTCCATATGCCAGACTTCATATGAGGAAACTACAGTGGTACCTAAAGAGTGTATGGTCTCGACACTGTCAAAGTTTGGAAGCAGTTATACCAATAATTCCTTATCTACAACAGGAGTTTTGATGGTGGGCTCAAGCTTGTCACCTCAACAAGGGACAGCCTTTCACTCAACCCACAGCCAGGCAAACACTGACAACAGATGCATCGGATTATGCCTGGGGAGCACACATGGCAGGAAAATGTATCCAGGGCGAGTGGCCCACAGAGCAAAGACATCTCCATATGAATCAAAAAGAGATGCTAGCTGTACAAAATGCAATTATAGCTTTCAAGGACCTGCTGCATCCAGGACAATTACTACTAAAGACAGACAGCACCACAGTTATGTGGTACATAAACAAGCAAGGGGGCACACACTCCTACCCCGGCACACACTCCTACCCCCTCTGCAGACAAGCCATGACCTTGTGGAACACAGCTCTAAACTGCCAAGTTCATCTGCAAGCACAATTCCTGCCAGGAGAGAAAAACACACTGGCAGACGACCTAAGCAGAAACATCATGGACCCCCCACGAATGGGAATTGAACCCACAAATATTCAGAATGATAACACAAAAATGGTGAAGCCTGGACATAGATCTGTTTGCATCCCCAATGAACTGCCAATTACAGAAATTCTGCACAAGGAGCTACCATCCACAAGCATGGAAAGTGGATGCCCTCTCATTGAGCTGGAAAAAACTACAAGTATACGCTTTCCCTCCTTTACCTCTCCTTCCAAAGGTACTCATAAAAGCCAGGCAGGAAGAGCCAAAGATGATCCTGATTGCACCAGACTGGCCACGACAGCACTGGTACCCAGTCTTAAAGAACTTAGCACAAGAACCACCCTGTATTTTGCCTCAAATCCCACAGTTGTTGACACAGCACAACAATCAGATACTTCACAGCCAGCTAAAGACCTTAAATCTAGCTGCATGGAAAATTCCTTAGTCGAGCAAGCAATGCCTCTCTCCAAAGCTGTTATGGATGTCATTCTGGAGGCCAGAAGGCCTAGCACCAGGAAAGCCTACTCGGATAAATGGAAGAGATTCTGTGGAACCAAGCTCACAGCCTTTACCCTCTTGTCCCAAACATTCCTCAGATACTTCAATAATTAACTGAGATGCTGGACAAGTTCCTCTCCTTCTCATCCATCAAGATCCATGCCTCAGCTATTTCTGCTCATTACAACACGGATCCACAATTTGTTTTCTAATCATTTGCTCAAACAGTACCTCAGAGGGGCTAAAAACATAAGACCCGCCCCATAGTGCACCTACACCAACTTGGGACCTCAACTCTGTTTTGGAAAAATGAACTTTACCTCCTTTTGAGCCAGCTAACACAGCAGAATTAAAATACATCTCTAGGAAAACTGCTCTGCTACTGGCAATAACATCAGCAGAAGAGTTTCAGACTTACAGGCACTGATGGCAGAGGAACCTTTCCTCATCTTCCACCAGGACAGGGTGTCTTTAAGAACTAACCCTACATTTATGCCAAAGGTGGTATCAAGTGTGGCTCTAAACCAAACTATTCACTTGCCAACTTTTTATCCAAAACCACAGAACAGAGGGGAGAGACTGCTACATTCTTTGGACATTCACAGGCAGTTACGCTTCTACTTGGACAAAACCAAAGCTTTCAGAAAATCTGAGCAATTATTGGTAGCATACGCTGCAGGAGCACAGGGAAAAGCCATTTCAAAACAGATTATTTCAAAATGGATAGGACACTGTATGCATTTCTGCTATACCCACCATGGGAAACCTGTACCTAGCAGCATTAGATCTCACTCCACCAGGGCAACAGCCACTTCAACTGCCTACCTCAGAGGAGTACCTACCAAGGATATTTTGGAAGCAGCAACATGGAGTTCTGTGCATACCTTCACCAAACGTTACCATTTGCCCTTATACTCCAAATCCAGAGCTGGCTTCGCCACTGCTGTACTGCAGGGCCTTATAGCCACCCCTAATGCCTTATAGAGCCAGCCAGCCTCCCTACCTTAGCTTTGGGATTCCACCCAAGTGTAATGACTGCAGCAGTGTAACACGATGAACATAGTATAGTTTTGTACCTACCATAAATGTAGATGTTACAGTGTAAACACTACTGCAGTCCAGGTTACCCTCCCTCCTTCTCCTCTTACTTTCTGGTACTTACCTAGGTCATCTACCCTTTATTACCTATGGGGAGTATTTGCTGGTAACTAAAAATGGTTATTTGCTTTTCTTATTTATTTATTTTTTTACTAGCAATTTGAATTGCCTACCTATTTGGGGGCATCTGACATCTGGGGCAAGAAAAACTGAAGACAATGGCGTCGGCTGCATCTTAAATACCCCTGTCGCACTGACATCAGGGAGGAGGTGACAGCAACCGACGCCGGACCAAGACTTTGGAACGCAGGCCGACTGGGGAACTGCCTGACGGCAGGATAATCCAAGTGTAATGACTGCAGCAGTGTTTACACTCAAACATCTACATTTATGGTAGGTACAAAACTGTACTCTTTAGAGCCTCTCCTAAAGAAGAGAGGACTAGTACATGAATATGTGTTAGCACTTAATTTTAATTTTAATTGATTTTAATTAATTTTATTGGATGCTTGATGTATTTAAAGGCCTGTTCTTTCATATTGTTTTATGAGAGAAAATTGGAGGAAGACAAAACTAAGAAGCTCCCGCAGGGATTTTGTGGATTTCCGCGATGGTAATGTGTTTTCTTGGCTGAGGTATACACAGCTGAATGCCCGTGCAGGAAGTACGTCATTGTTAGATCAACGTACTGCAACTATGGCACCCAGAGCTATCAGTGGAGAAGCTGGTAATGTACGACGAGGTTTAGAGTGCACCATCACTCAGAAACTTATTGTGGGAGAAGGTAATATCAGCATTCACCGAATATTGCCTGCAATTGAACCTGTAAGTACGGAGAGGTCTCAAATGGATATAATGGCATTGAATTAACCTTTGGATGTGTCTGAAGCTTTAATAGCTATGGAATGAACTGTTCATTCTGATGGCATTTCCTACAGGTGGTTATCGACCTAATAGAACTGTGAGAACTGATGATCTGTCTGCTGTGGCTAACTATGGTACTGTATTTAAAGCCAACTCAGATCAGGATAAACTTGATGTGTTTCAATCTGTTAATGTATCGTTAGTCTCTATAAATGAGGGAACAGGTATGGGCCTGTCTCTTGTTACTAGCCCACAAGATGCTAGCAGTTCAGATGTTGTTACATTATCTGTGGTTGATGCAAATGATGGTATTGATGTGCATTTATCTAATGATTCTTTATTAAATGATGTAGGCTGTGCTTCAAATGTGGTAAATACAAAGAGTTTAGACCTAAAATTCCCAATATTTTTATGGATAAAAGCTCTGTCACAGATAAGAGTATTAACCCTAAGTCTGCGTTTTTTCTGGAAAAAGCACTACCTATCAGGCAGGACAAATATATAGGGAGGTCAAGGAGCTGCAGAAGGAGAGGCAGGATACAATCAGACCCTCCGACTTATGCCAAAGCCCCTGTGACACACAGTCGGAAGTGAATAATTTAGTTTTTAATCTGTCATATAGTGAGCTCACAATAGAACAACTATTTGTGTTAAATAAAGGTCTTTCCTTTATACCTTCCATGATAATGGACCTTGTGGAGACAATTGTAGATGTTTAAGTGTTTGCCAGGAATATTATGTTGAAAACTATCTTCTCAGGTAGTGACACTGGAGTCTATAGCACTTTTAGGAAACCTAGTACATTCACACTAGTTACATCTCCAGCTATGGAGTCCTTTGTAAGGTTATGTGAGGATGACTTAAGGAGGTCCTCTAGTGGCAAAAATAATAAGATTTTTTAATCTAACACCTATTGAGCATGAGGCACTGAATCATTTGGCTAGAGCTGAGCATCTAGTTATTAGACCAGCAGACAAAAGAGTTGGGGTTGTAGTGTTGGATAAGTCTGTGTATCTGGATAGAATGCATGATATGTTGTATGACAATACTGTATATATGTTATTGCAGAATTTTCAAGTTATTGGTATAATTAATAGGTTGAATTTCTTTTTGTACGACCTGTTAATGACAGAGCAGATAGACTATTCTGTCTGCACCTACTTTTCTGTAGAGCATCCCACGATACCACAGATGTATGGATTGCCGAAAGTGCATAAGTACGCAAAGGATCCTCCCTATTGCTCCATAGTTTCAGGAAGGGGATGTCTCACTGAGCCAATGTTGATATACGTTGACAAAAAACTGAGAGGCGTATTGGATAAAGTTTTTACAGTTCTGAGAGATAGTAAACAATTTCTAGAGCATTTATACAACTGGGCTAGGGGTAGATCTAGAAATGATATCAAAAGAATGCTGTTTGTTACTCCTAGATGTGAAATCACTTTTTACTGTGATACCCAATGAGGATGGGATTGAGCGGGTTAGGTGATTCCTGATTAAGGAAAGTCACTTCTCTAACTCTAAGGTTAGCATGATCTGTGCCCTGTTAGACCTGATCTTAGAGAACAATGTGTTTCTCTTTGAGTCAGAGTACTGTCTACAAGTTGTAGGGGTAGCAATGGGCACATCATGTGCCAACACGTACGCAAACTTAGTTTTAGCCAACTGGGAGCTAGAATGTGTTTTCAGTAAAGATTTATATAAAGTGCATGTTATGTTCTATAAACGATTCATGGATGACATCTTTTTTGTCTGGGATGGTAGTATGGATGAGGTACAAGCCTTTGTGGATATGTTAGAGACTTCAACTAGTTATTTGTCTTTTTCTTTGCATTACTCAAGACTTCAACTAGATGTCCTTCAAGGATGCATCTGCAGTCCTTACAAATGGGTTGTCCTGTCGTCAGGCAGCCCTTCGGTCGGCCGGATTCCAAAGTCTGGGTCTGGCCTCGGCTGGTGTCGCACTTCACCCGACGTCATAGCTGCAGTTCTTCGGGTATAAAGGCATCAGCCGACGCCATTTTCCTCAGTCTTTCTTGCCGCATGGCACCCGAAGCAGAAGCTGTTCACAAGTGCCGGTCGGTCAGATCCAGAGATTACTACTACCGAATACTACTTCGAAGACTTCTAAAAAGCTAAGTACCCCGTTGGGGACTCTTTCTTGCCTCAGCCGATGTCAGAAAAAGTGAATAACTGTTTAACTTGTGGGAAACAAATACCTCATAAAGATTTCCACTCTTACTGCTTACCTTGTTTAGGCCCAGACCACGACGTAGCAGCTTGTTTAGCCTGTGCTTCTTTCAACCGACGGACGCTTAGACGTCGGTCGGAGTTTGCTGAACAGTTTTTCGGCTCAGATTTTGCGTACATAATGCCGTCGGATCCTCTGACTTCACAAGTTGTTAAGAAACGCAAAGAAAAGGACTGACACTCACGGTCCGCGGTTTCGGCCGAAACCGCGGTTAAGCAAACCGCGAGTGTCTCGGTTTCGGCCGAAACCGAGCAAACGGTTCTAACTTCAGCCGAATCCATGACTACTACCGAGGCCCCTTCTAACCTGGTTGAATCGGCCTCTGAAATTCAACCTGCTACTGTGGTTTCACAAGAATTATCGGACACCATCCCTTTGGATGTTTCAACCCCTGCACGTGGTGCTGCTAGGCCGCCTGCAGCCATGTCCATAAAGGCCTTTGCCAGGGCTAAAGCAGCCAAAACTTCTAAGTCTGTGCCGGTTAAGCCCCCTTCTCACAGGCCCAGTTCCAGTTCCCAAATGCTTACTCTGGCAGAGGATCTCATCTCTTTAATAAGGGGATCCCAACCTCATCCAGACAGGGCCTCTCAACCTCCTCCAGAAAAGAGACCTAGAGCAGAGCCCCCTGAGCCAGTGTCCTCAGATGATTCTTCTGATGATTCAGACAATACAGACCATCCAGAGGCTCCTTTTTCTTCTTATGAAGACTCCGATGCTGAGGAATCGATTCCTTCTGCCTCTCCACCAGAGGAATTTTCCTTTGGGGAAACCTTACATGCCATGAGAGAGCAATTTCAATGGCAGGGGCAAGATTTCTCAGATTCAAGGAAAAGGCTTAGGACTTTTTTGCATTTACCACAACATAGGCCTTTAGCTATACCTCCAGTTCTTCCTGTTGTAGATGATGCATTTAATGATGCATGCACTGCTCCTGATACTTTGCCTCCAGCCCCTGCTAAGCCCGATAGGTTCTACAGGGTCCCGGAAAAACATCACCATTTATACAAGGCTCCTTTTGCAGATCCCGAGACTATCTCCCAGGGGCCTAAGGCAGTAGCTTCGACCTCAGTTAAAAATCCTCTACCCTCTGAAAGGGAATCCAGGTCCTTAGAGAGATGGGGTAAAAAAGTTTACACCTCTGCTACTCTCTCAGCTAGGGCATTGAACTGTCAGTTTCATATGATCCAATACCAGGAGTTTATGCTTGATCAGTTAACTAAGAAACTGTCCTCTGATGATTCTTTAGATAAGAAATATGTTCTAGAAATGGTGCATAACATTCAGCAGGTTAGTAACCATTCTTTAAAATGTGGCTATGATGCACTGGAGGCTTCCTTTAGATCAGCCATGACTGGCATAGTTATAAGAAGACATGCATGGTTGAAAGAACAGGTCTTGCCGGATCATGTTAAAGAAAAACTATTAGATGCTCCTATGGATAAGGTCAGTTTATTTGGTTCTCCTGCTCAGCAGGTACTGAAGAAAATGGAAGAGAAGGCAAAATCTGTACAAACAGTGAAAGATTTCTTACAGGTTCAGCCTCCAAGGTTTAGCAGGAACTGGCCTTCCAAAAATTGGTCCTTTCCAGACTCCTCTAAAACACAGAGAGGCAGGAATAGGCGTTCAAGAGGCAGAAACCAATCCAGAGGAGGTGCCTACAGGGGACGCCAGTGGCAAGGTAACAACCAGCGAGGCACAGACACAACTACTACCACTGCAACAGGACAATCACAGTGACTTGGCTCTGGCACCGCCTACCAGGGAACAAATAGCAGCACCCTTAGGCGGAAAGTTAGCCTTATTTTCAAAAAACTGGCAATACATCACAAGAGACAAGTGGATTTTGCAAACTATAGACCAAGGCTACAGGTTTCATTTCCATACTTTACCAGAAAAAAGAGGAATGCCAAACCTACCACCAAATCAAAAGACAGAAGCTCTAAAACAAATAGCTCAATTAGCAAAGATGAGAGCTGTGGAAAGGGTACCATCTATGGAACAAGGAAAGGGATTTTACTCCAGACTCTTCCTGGTACCAAGAAAAGAGAAAAATTGGAGGCCTATTCTCGACCTGTCCGCTTTAAACACATTCATCATTGTTCCAAAATTCAAAATGCTGACCCTACACCAACTTCTTCCCATGCTGGGCAAGGAGTATTGGCTGGTGACTCTAGATCTCAAGGAGGCATACCTGCACGTCCCCATACGACCAAATTGCAGAAGATACCTCAGATTTCTTGCAGGATCAGAGCATTATCAATTCTCAGCATTGCCCTTTGGCTTATCTACTGCCCAGAGTGTTCACAAAATGCCTGGCATCAGTAATCGCTCACTGCAGGCTTCAGGGAATCCAAATATATCCATACCTGGACGACTGCCTGATACAAGCGGACAACAAAAACAAGCTAACAGAAGACTTACAAAGAGTCATTTGCTTACTGCAAGCCCTGGGATATACAGTCAATATAAAAAATCAAGACTGATACCATCCCAAAGAATAACCTTCTTAGGTGCAGAATTGGACACAGTAAAACAGATGGCATTCCTAACTGCAGAAAAACAAGAACAACTTCCTCTCTACTTCTTGGCATTAACAAAGCAGAACAAACTAACAGCAAGGAAAGTACTGCAGGCCTTGGGCTTCATGGCATCCTGCATAATTCTGGTCCCTCATGCCAGACTGCATATGAGAAAGCTACAGTGGTACCTGAAGAATTTATGGTCTCAACACAGGCACAGCCTAGAAACCGAAATACCACTAATCCCATGCCTGAAACAAGAGTTCCTATGGTGGGCTCAGGCATGCCAGTCAAACCCAGGTTTGCCCTTCCACAGCATTCAACCAAGCCAAACCATCACAACGGACGCCTCAGACCTCGGTTGGGGCCCACATGCTGGACAAGTGCATACAAGGCTTATGGACTCCAGATCAGCTGCACCTGCACATAAATCAAAAGGAAATGCTGGCAGTAAAACTAGCAATCCAGAATTTCAGACCATTCCTCCAAGAAGGGCAGTTGATGATAAGGACAGACAACACCACAGTCATGTGGTACATCAACAAACAGGGAGGCACTGATTCATACCCTCTATGCCGGATGGCACTGGACCTATGGAATATGGCTCTGAGCTACAACATTCAGTTACAAGCAATTTTTGTACCGGGAAAAGAAAACATCCTAGCAGACATATTAAGCAGAACTACCTCGGATGCTCACGAATGGATGCTACACCCGGAAATCTTCAAGGCCATCACAAGGAAATGGGGACTGCCACAAATAGACCTTTTTGCATCCCCACTCAATCACCAGCTCAAGAAATTCTGCACAAGGACGTACCACCCACTTGCTTGGAAGGTGGACTCTCTATCCTTCAGTTGGAAAAGCCTGACAGCATATGCATTCCCACCTCTTCCTTTGATGCACAAGGTGCTATTGAAAATCAAAGAGGACCGTCCAAGAATCATTCTGATAGCCAAGACAACATTGGTACCCATTACTGAGGAGCATGTCTCGGGGGCAAATGTGGACACTACCCCTGATTCCTTTGCTATTAACTCAGAGCGGCTACAACACCCTGCATCCAAACCTGAAAACTCTGCAGCTGACTGCCTGGAACATTACATAAGAGCAACTAACCCAGATTTATCCCAAAGGGTTAAAGACATTATCCTTGAGGCCCGCAGACCTTCAACAAGAAGGAACTATGCAGGAAAATGGAAAAGATTTCTCATTTGGAGTACTGAAAGGGGAAAATATGTGTCAAAGGTAGACATTGCCAACATCCTGGAGTACTTGGCAGAGCTTTTCCATACAGGCCTGTCCTATTCCTCCATCAAGATACATGCATCAGCTATTTCTGCAGAATACAGCTTCGATCCCCCTGTCTTCTCGCATCCTCTATTCAGGCAGTTTCTGAGAGGAATTAAAAATGTAAAACCTCCTAGGAAACCACCATTACCAGCTTGGGACTTGAACTTTGTGCTAGAAAAATTGACACTCCCCCCTTTCGAACCAGCAGCGACAGCAGATCTTCAACACCTATCCTGGAAAACTGCTTTCCTACTGGCAATTACCTCAGCAAGAAGGGTTTCTGAGCTACAGGCTTTAATGGCAGTACAACCCTTCCTAATCTTCCATCAAGACAGAGTGTCCATGAGAACTAATCCTACATTTATGCCTAAGGTGGTATCCAGAGTGTCTTTAAACCAGGCTATCCACCTACCTACCTTCTTCCCCAATCCACAGAACAGGGGGGAAAGACTGCTGCATACTTTGGATGTACATAGACAGTTGCGCTACTACCTGGACAGAACCAAGGGCAATAGAAAAACTGACCAGCTTCTGGTAGCATATGCAACAGGAAGGGAAGGAAAAGCAATTTCAAAACAGACAATCTCCAAGTGGATAGGAAATTGCATCAGATTCTGTTACTCCTACCATGGAAAGCAAACTCCACAGAACATAAGGCCTCATTCTACAAGGGCTACAGCCACTACCACAGCCTTCTTACGAGGAGTGGCTACCAAGGACATTATAGAGGCTGCTACTTGGACCTCCGTGCATACATTTGCCAAGCATTATAACTTACCTTTATACTCTAGATCCCGAGCAGGGTTTGCCACTGCTGTTTTGCAAGGGATCCTAACTACACCATAATTTCTTCTTCCTCCTCCCCTAGTTTGGCTATGGTATTCTACCCATTTGTAAGGACTGCAGATGCATCCTTGAAGGACATAGTACAGTTTTGTACCTACCATAAATGTAGATGTCCGAATAGGAATGTATCTGCAGTCAGGATTACCCACCCTCCTTCCCCTCTGTGGTATTCCTAGGGTATTTGCCCATCTAATAGCTAGCTGGGGGGGATCTCTTATGGTGTATTTGTTTGTATATATGTACATACATGCTTATTTTTTGTGTTTGCCTTCTACTATTTGGAAACATTGGCATTTATCCAAAATTTAGCTATCCAAGAGGGCAACTGGCATCTGGGGCAAGAAACACTGAGGAAAATGGCGTCGGCTGATGCCTTTATACCCGAAGAACTGCAGCTATGACGTCGGGTGAAGTGCGACACCAGCCGAGGCCAGACCCAGACTTTGGAATCCGGCCGACCGAAGGGCTGCCTGACGACAGGACAACCCATTTGTAAGGACTGCAGATGCATTCCTATTCGGACATCTACATTTATGGTAGGTACAAAACTGTACTTTATTTGTCTTTTTCTTTGCATTATTCTGGCACCATTGATTTTTAGACATTATTGTGAATAAGGACATGTTAGGCAACATATCTGCTAAAATGTACAGGAAATCATGCAGGAAAAACAGCATTCTACATCGCTGTAATATGCATCCTTCCCACGTTACTAGAAACGTGATTAAAAATCAGGTTCTTAGGTGCATGAGATTACATACTAATGCTAAATCTGTAGAGCAAGCCTTAGGAGTGCTAAAGGCAGATTTATTGAAGAGGGGCTATTAGGGCAGTGAGATAGATGAGGCGATTAGAGAATTGAATACATCGGCTGGTTTTAAAGTAAAACCGTATTTGTTCTGACAGCTCTTCTAGTTTAGTGAGGGACACAGAGGTTAATAGCACCAAGGATGTGAATAGGGGTTGTTTGACTTATTCAGCAGAGGTTAGTAAAGTGTGTGAAGTCATAAAGAAAAAATGATCCATTCTGATAACTGATCCCTCTATTAGTGAACATATAGAACCAGTTCCAAAATTTTGCTTCAAAAACACCAGGAATTTGAAACCGTGACTTTGTTATACGCACACTGAACCTTATAGGCACCTCACCTCTCAGCATAAGGGCACTTATACATGCTGGTCCTGTAAGGCTTGCAGTTCTATATTGTCTACACATTTGATTATGCACCCATTATGCATGGAACCCATACATCTGTCTATTTATGCAGACTGCTGTATGAAATATTTGGTCTAATTGGCTAAGTGTTCGACATTCCAACGGTTCGACATTTAGGGGTCGATTATTTTGTGTTCGAACATTTCACTGTTCAGTCACGTAATATAGACCCTCTGTTTTATCTTTGTTATAAAATAAGCAGTTTGTGTGAATTCTCTTTACCTTTGATTCTTTTCTGGCTCTTCATGCTCATTTCTATTAGTTTACCGTTACTGTCATCTCTGCACCTCATGGCTCTGAATGCCATTCTCTGGCATCTGACACCTGTTGCTCTTCTACTTTGCACACAACAGAAGAATCTTTGTGAGTTCTCTTCAAGCAGCATTATTATATACAAACACATCACGATAGAAGTTTACTGACTCTAACTTAAGTAACCTATATATAGACTAACTACTGCAATCATACATGCTCACTCTCTGGGTGCACTGTCAAAGTGGCACTAAGAATAGCACGTGCCCTGTATTTATATGTGCACGTTCAGTCCTTGATATGCTTCTTAAGGATACAGCACATACACTTTGATTTACATAGACTAGTAGGACTGACCCGGACAACAAAAGATAAATAAATAAATGAATGAATAAAAATATAGTTGACAGAGTTATCAGAGGACTGCTTATTCCCAGACTTGAAAATGGGCTCCCACTAATTGCCTTAAAGGGACATTCACAGAGTTTAAAATTAAGGTCTGAGTTAAGCTGACAGAAGTCATGTCCAGTGTGATACGTCACTTTCTTTCCCACCCACAGTGTTATTTTACTTTTAAATGCCCTGTAAATCCACAGTTCCAGTCTTGTTTCAGCTCCCAGGATAAACTAATGTTTGGATTTGTGTTTCTGTCTGACTTGCATTGGATTGGGGAACTATGCCCCTAGCTCCTGGCTCATATTTAAAATAAAGAAAGCTGTGCCATGGAAAAGGGACACCACTTTGTACTATTTTTTTTAAATTTTGCATCACTCATACTTCTACAGATTTATAAGCAGCCTGCTCATAAAAAATAGTACATTCGTCTAGTAGTATTCAGAAATCAGTACATATCAAACTAGAAGCTGAAAAAGGAATGGAAGAGCGTGCCTAGTAATGCGCCAACCTTCTGTCGCACACTTGTTTTCTATGGAATTACTAGCAGATCAGAAAGTCAATACACCAGGCCTAGTATTTAAAAATCAGCATACAGTAAAAATGAAAGAAAGAGAAATATGGTTTCCACTACTGTTTTAAAAATAAAAACGGCAAACGGCAGAAATCCCCACAGCACAAGTTTAATAAAAACAAGGAAAATAAGTGCTTTCATTTGATACAATAACCAAACTTCAGAAAAACATGACATGTTATTACAATAAATAGCCCCATTTTAGGTCACATGCTAACAAGGAACCACACCTCCCCAGAAAATTATTAATTAATTCAACAAATTAAACACACATTCCCTCATGAATTAACCATTAATCAAAATATCAAAAACACAATAAGCCATTATTAAAAAAAATATATATATATATATATATATATATATATATATATATATATATATATATATATATATATATATATATACCAGATATATTCGGACTAAACTGTTTATCTGGACAAACTTCTTAATTTTAACATACACAGTATGGAACGTATGTCATTCAAACCGGGTTGGTTGTATGCTTCCAACCTCATTCTAAATAGAAAGGAATTCTCGCCGTATATCTTTTATTTATCCTGTCCTTAATTAAATCTATGTCCAGATAAGCAATACGTTCTGTGTGGTAGGAATAACTGAAGGACAAAAAATGGGTAGTATTAAGATAATGAAGAAAATTTTCGACTAACTTATGATCCCCTAGTTTTTATATAGGGAAGACTGACTGGAGATTGAGGGAGCGACTATATGAATATATATATATATATATGTATATATATATATATATATATATATATATATATATATATATATATATATATATATATATATATATATATATATATATATATATATATTTAGATAATATTAGGAAAGCCAAAGCTGAGAATACTTTGGCAAAACATGTCTCTTTGAACCCAGGTCATTCCTTTCTATTTAGAATTATTGATCATTTACAGTGTGAGGAGAGGGGTGGTCCTACTTCTTTGAGGTTGGAACAGCAAGAATTGTTTTGGCAAATGAGGTTGGAAGCATACAACCAACCCAGTTTGAATGATGTATGTTCCATACTCTGTATGCTAAAATTAAGAAGTTTGTCCAGATAAACAGTTTAGTCCGAATATATTTGGTATATATGTGTATATATATATATTTATTTTTTTTTTTAATTTTCTTTAATAATGGTTTATTGTGTTTTTGATATTTTGATTAATGGTTAGTACATGAGGAAATGTGTGTTTAATTTGTTGAATTAATAATTTTTTGGGGAGGTGTGGTTCCTTGTTAGCATGTCACAAGATGGATTGCAAACTGGCTCTCAGACAGATCCCATAAAGTAAGAGTAGCAGGATCTATGTCCAAATCCAGACCAGTAACGAGCGGTGTGCCTCAGGGCTCTGTCCTGGGGCCCCTCCTGTTTGACATATACTTCTCAGAAGTACAGGCAAGCACGGAAGGGCTGTGGCTGACTAAGTTTGCAGACGACTGCAAACTGGGTGCTATAATAGAGTCTCTGGCCAACATGGAGATCCTCCAGAAGGCCCTAAATGAGACTGATGCATGGTGTCAAAACCATGGTCTCAAGCTAAATGCAAAAAAATGCGTAGTAATCCCTTTTGGAAAAAACAGAGTACCCGCAAACTACAACATAGGAGGTAATCCCCTGAAATCTGAAGAAGAAATAAGGGATCTAGGGACCCAAGTAGATAGTCAGCTTTCCTTTGATAACCATGTTGCCAAAGTGGTTAGAAAATCCTTCTATGTGACCCATCTGATCATGAAAGGGTTCGCATCAAGATCTAAGGATGTAATGGTGCCCCTCTACTCTTCCCTCATCAGACCCATTATTGAGTACAATGCACCAATTGGAATGTACCTGGCTAGACATCTCCAGCAGCTGGAGAGACCACAGAGGTACCTAACCAAGAGGATTACTGCCCTCAAACAGTTGCCCTATGCAGCACGATTGAAAAAGCTAAGACTGCTCTCTGTTGCATACCGCTTTCTCAGAGGCGATCTCTGTCTAACGTACAGAGCCATGTCCAACCCAGAATTGTTGAACATGCTCCATCTTAGCAAAACCAAATCTACTCGAGCTACACGCTCTAGGGATATAAACCTCAACACAACAATGAATAGAACATGCTGGAGGGATAGATTCCCTTCGCAGAGACTTCCCTTACTATGGAACAGGGTCCCGAGCTACATAAGACAGAGCCCCTCACTATCACTCTTCAAGAGGAACCTTGATGAGTGGATGGGTAACAGAAAGTTCACACCAGGGATTACACCAACAGCAGTACTAGATAGGGGCCAAGGGTACTAGCTGCTAGTACAAGGGTCTAGGGAACTACTAAAGGGGCAGTGAATACCGCACAATGTGGCTGGGCTAATATATGCCTTCGGGCAGATAGCCCAGTACCAACCTATGAACCTATGTGACCTAAAATGGGGCAATTTATTGTAATAACATGCTGTCATGTTTGTCTGAAGAAGTTTGGTTATTGTATCAAACAAAAGTGCTTATTTGACTTGCTTTTATTAAACTTGTGCTGTGGAAATTTTGCCATTTTTATTTTTAAGAGTTGTTTTCCACTACTGTTTGCCTGACTCAGATGCTTTCTATAGGTAGAAGCCATGTCATAACATTGTTGATGGCCAGGATTCAAAATCAGCACCGAATAAAATATGAAATGAATGAAACAAAAAACTCTTGTTTACTAATGTTTTAAAAGCCTAGCATTACTGATGTGTTTTCTAGAGTAGCATGAGTAGTCAGGTCATAAAATGCCTGAAAGGCTACTTTTCTCAATGAGTAAAATCCACAGATTAAACTAATGAATGGCTCACAGGGACAGCTGTTGTCAGTACAGATTTAATTTGAAATGAAATTTGGCCAACAACTTTGAAACATCCTTCAGGCACTTTTCCCCCACCCGCCTCAGCCACAGTTGAGCATGCTCAGAAAGGCAAACCGAAAATGTAAACAAAGGCTGAATCCAAACAAAAAATTCCTGGGACTGTCCTTTTAAACTCAGTAAGCAACACAAAACTCTTGCAGACCACCATGAGCAAAATATGTCACTTCATTAGTCTCCCCCATAACTAAGAATATTACTGGATTTCCTTGAAGAAGGATAACTGTCTTCCACTTGTTGCAGAACTACCTTTTGTCTGCTATGTTGCACTTTTTAACTACTGAAGTGCAGTTATTATCCCTCACTTTCCAATAAACGTGAAATCAGTTGCATCTGGCAATAGATTTCACTTTTAGTTTATTGGCATTAGTACGACCTCATTTCAAAAAAAACAAGTGTGGAAAAAATCCTCTATAAAGTCATTCCATCAAACTGTAACAGTCTGCATAAAGATCTGAGAAAGGAAACGGCGTCCAATGTTCAGGTCTAAAGTTAAAAGCCCCTTCGTACTGTAAATAGCTGCAGTGTACCGAAAATGCAGGCTAAAAATGTTCCCTTCTTAGAGTATGCATAGCCACTAAATTGATAAACTGCATTGCTTCCAGTTTATCAGTTTAACTTCCTAAGTCTCAGTTTAACTTCCTAAGTCTGTATGAAGTGTTCTCACTTAGAACTTGTCTCCCTTAATAATTTACTTTTTCCACTAAGCACTTTTTTAAACAAGAAACGTCTTTATTACATTATCATGTATTACAAAGGCAATCGTACATTTATATAAATGAAAACAAACCATAGTGACAAAATTTTAGTTGCAAACATTATACATCACAAACTATGTTGACATAATTGTAGTTACAAACACTGTGCATCACTTATAATCTACACTGTCAGTCAACCGCTATATAGCTGATTGAAATCCTGTATAATCTGCATTGTCGGTCAACCATTATATAGCTCATTCAAATCCTGCTTTCTTTTAAACCTCATTCCTTCTCTGCATGTATTATTCCCACAATTCCCATTTTTTCCTATGTAATTTGCTCCTACCCTTTTCCAAAGATCCCAATTCCAGTTGTTTTGTGTCTGTTACTATAGTCACTTCTTCTAGTAAAGTTGGTTTAGACTTTGATTTGTATTTTCTTGTAATTGCTTTTTGGCAGCAACCATAATTAGATTCAGCAAGGCCTTACTATGTCTAGGCAATTCTGATTCTATATCGTAGGTCAGTGGTTCCCAAATTCTTTTGATTCTCTGCTCCCTTGCTGAATCCAGGTTTTCCCAAGGTGACCCCCCCCACACACACACACACACACACCGTGGCGCACATAGTGCATATTTCATTTATTTATTTATTTATTTGACATTTGTTTAACGAGACTGCCCGACTGGACCTGGGAAGAAAAGCTAAAAAGTACAATAAAAAGACAGTTACCAAAAAAAGTGTACATTCTGCTTAACAGCATAACACTGATGTATTATGGTTGAGAGGTAAGCAAACCTAATGGCAACCTTATTAACTTTAAGTTTATAAGAGCAATATTTAAAATCTGTCCCTATTATTTGGCTCTATCCAGCATACCTCTCAACTGTATAGATCTTTGCAAACTGCCCAGATTTTTGCCTCATATTTTTGGTCTTTTTCTCATAAAATTGTTGTTTTCTGGCAAATCACTGGTAGATCATTGAGGATGAAGTCAGAAAATAACGACAGTTGAGTTTCATACTCCATACCCTTCAGAAAATTCATGCCAATGCTAAACCTGCATTTCTATCAACTTTCTAGGTTTGTGAGAGCAGTACTTAAGTGTCCCTATTTTGTGCCTTTGTACCCCCCACTATTTTTGGCTTTGTCCGGATTTCTTGATCTAAGAGGGTGAGACGGGTATGTGTCCAGTGGTATGGTCCAGACTTGCACAGACCTCATTACTCCTGCCACCAGGGATCACTCTCACTCTTCACTCTCTCCCCCTGTGACACACACACAGTTTCTTTTGCATTCATGCATGCATTCACTCACACACATCGCTCTCTCTCTCTCTCCCGATCAAACACACACACAGTCACTTCCTCATTCATACCTGCATTCATTCACACATTGCTCTAACTGTCTGTCACACCCACATGCCACACACCCACTTACGCATTCATTCATACATCCCTCTCACTCTTCCGATCTTACTCATACACACACACAGCCACTTCCTCATTCATACCTGCATTCACTTGCACATTGCTCTCACTCTCCCTCTCCCGATCTCACACACACACAGCCATTTCTTCATTCATTCCTGCATGTACTCACACATCGCTCTTACTCTCCTGATCTCGTTCACACACACAAGACTCGTTTGCTTTCATGCATGCATTCACTCACACACGCAGACAGACACAAACACACTCATACAGGCATTCACTTACCTGACGGCCCGGTTCCAAGTGCTCCATAGCCCAGTGGTTGGGGTCTGCTGCTATACTTGATGCCAGTTCTGCTAAAAAGCTACAGTGTAGGTCTAGACTTAGTTCGCTGTGAACTAATAAGCTTAGCTGCAAAATAAACTGCAAACTGTTTGCGGTTTATTTTGCAGCTAAGCTTATTAGTTTGCAGCGCCCCTTTAAGGAAGTCGCGGCTCCCCAGGGCACCACAGCCCACACTTTGGGAACCCCTATCATAGGTCAAGAAAGTATTTCCTTAGTTATATCAGTTTGTTCACCTAATATCTCTGACAGAGCAGACTGCAGGGAATCTTCAAAGTCTGGCAACTCATTACACTCCCCAGAAAATATGCATCTATTTATCTCTTTCTTCCCCATCAGACCTCCAATATTTGCTGTCTACCTGAGGAAAAATTCTTTGGAGTCTGATTGGGGCATAAAAATACCTATGTAAACACTTCCAAGCAAGGATCCTAAATCTTCTAGACTTTGTTCCATATTTGGGAGACATGCATATAACCCCCCCCCCTCACACACACACACACACTCATATTGTTTCTTTGTGAATTGATTATTCATCTCTCTTCCCAATCCTTTCTAACTTCCTCTGATTCTTATTGTTATCATTCAATATTTTGTATGCTGTACTAATTATTCCTTTTTTAACAGTAGCTTCTGTTCTAGATTCTGCTAAAATCTCTGTCGGTGCTGGTCTTTTGCTTAGGATCCCCCTATTTCTTTCTCTTTGCCTGTACTGTGATATCACTCCTTGATAGGGAAGGCAATCTCTATCCTGCAGTCTAAATAAATTGTTGGCCTCTTCCCATTCTATTACCTTTTCCTCTCTAATTATTTGCTCCCAATACCTTGGTTCTTTTACCAATTTTCTCCAATAAATTCTAGCCCCTTTTTGCCTATTGTCTGTATCCCTAATTGCAGTCATCCCTATCGGCACAATCTCCTTTCTCCATCCCCATGTTGGCTTAGTTCTTAGAATACTTTCTGCTAATTTATAAGTATAGTATTCTGCATGGTTATTGTTCTCATTAAAGATCTGCATCCAGCATTCCAGTGTCTCCTTGTTTCTTGAGCTTCCCTCCTGTTTCATCATCATCCCTTTCCACTTTGAGTTATAGATTTCTACTTATGCTACGTATAGGAGCCTTAACCATGTAGCTCTAACATGCTCCTTCAAATTGGGTAATCCCAAACTGCCTTGTTCAATTGGAAGAATCAGTTTATCTCACTTGACTCTTGCGGTCTTCTCCTTCCTTATAAAATTCTTCAGTCCCATTAAGCACTTTGGAGAAATTATGCAGCAACTGAATTTGTAAACATGGACAACAATTACTAATAGCCTTGTTTCATCCATGTAGGATGTGACACTGCAGTTACTCACCCTGTGCAAGCATTTCTAAATGCCTCACTCATTGTTTTTATAAATCCTGTATTGTTTATGTATATGTCTGTTACCCTTGCATATTGCTTTACCTCAGGACCAGAACATGACTGAAAAGGGTCAGTGGACCAGTCAGTGCACTTATGTGGTAAACAGATTTAAAGTAGATATAAAGACATTTAGTTGATTGACGTGGGAGTATGCAGCCACCATATAAACTGCAGTGCTAAACAGTAAGGTCTAGCATATCACTTTAGAATAACGCAGTTTATTTTTTTACTTACTGTACATAAGATTCCACTAGATAAATCATTTTCCTTTACTAATGGATGAATAAATGCATATAATCCACTGCAAGGATTTGTTCTGCTGTTAACTAGCTGCTGCATGTTTCTATATGTTTACCCTGCCAATGGCAGTATCACATTGACTAAAATGATCTTGGTTACAGCACGCATATTCACTGTTAAGTTTTTGCCGTACCAAACTGAAATGTATACTTCCCAGGGGAAACCCAACCTTGCAGTCAGGACATTAAAATTGATTAACATCTTAGCCAGTACTTTTTATGTATTCAGCAGGCTATTTTTTACATTTCTTTGTAAGCTGACAACATATGCTACTTTTCTGACCACATTGCATTTAATCTGGAAGTGCTATTTCACACTGTCTTATCTGGCTGCAAAACTACTGCTTTTGTAATAAATCCTGATAACAGTCAATTGCTGATATATAAAAGCTGCAAATGATAATTTATTTATTTACATATATGTATGTGGACGTATGATGTTCTTTGTGTGTCACTGTTGCAGTCCTAACATATGGGTTATCCGGCTCCCGGTAGTCCTCAGTCGGCCCGAATACCAGAGTCCTCGGTATATGACGTCGGCTGTAAAACTGATGTCAGAACATTAGGTATAAAGGGAGGCAGCTGATGCCATTTCCTCAGTTTTTCTTGCTGCGGAGCTCGAAGCAGATGCAATTCGCACTAGTGCCGATCGTCCGTTTACCTTCTTTTTGCATTCCGACTACCAAGTTGAAGACACCCTCAGATAAGTACCCCATTGGGGACCCTCTTTTCTTGCTTTAACAAATGTCATATAAAGTTAATAACTGTCTTGCCTGTGGAAAACAGATTCCGCACTATTTTCATTCCTATTGTATAACTTGTTTGGGCTTTGAGCACGACATCCCTAATTGCGAACTCTGTGCTTCCTTCAACCCGCATACCATACGCCGTAGACCTAAGATTTTGTATAAGCATTTTGGAGACTGGCCTAAGTTCGTTGGTATGGCGTCTTCTGGTCTCCCGACTTCAGATGCACCTAGGAAACACAAGGACGGCAACAGGCCTAGGGTTAAATCTTCTGATGACGCATCGGTGAAATTGGTCGTAAGCCCAGCGGTAGTCAGGCGCTTTCGCAGCCCCTGCAGTCCACAGATTTTCAGCCACAGGCCTCTGCTGAGACCTTTATGGAGTCCTCCATGCTGGAGGCTGCTATTTCATCTTCAGACTCTCCGCCTGTCGCCGCCTCAGATGGGTCTGGAGCCGCTATGCAGGCACCGGCTTCTGATGCCTCTTCTCTTCAACATGAGACCAGAGCCAGAACGACTGCCTTAATTCAGACTTCTGCAGTTGCTAGGCCTCCCGAGTCCCTCCGGATTACTAGCAAACCTTCCAGCCGCAAAACCACTCCCAATCAGGTGTCGGCCTTCCCTCCTTTGCCTTAGTCCCAGTTGGTAAAGATGGATAGTGATCTTCTTTCCCTTATTAGGGGCTCTCAACCCCCCCCCCTTCCAAGAGGGCTAGGGAATTGTCTCCTGATGTTTTGTCTGTCTCAGATTCTGAGGTTTCCAGTATTTCTGCTGGTGAAGAAGGGAATTCTCAACTTTTTTCTGGTTTTGAGGATTCTGATGCTGAAGACTGTATCCCTTCTGCCTCCCCTCCAGAAGGTTTTTCCTTTGGGAATACTTTGAATACTCTTAGGGAGCACTTTAAATGGGAAAGTCAGGATTTTCCTCAGTCTAAGAAAAAAATCAGGGAATTTTTGGATTTGCCACAGCATAAGCCTCTGGCTATACCTCCAGTTTTGGAAGTTGTGGATGATGTTTTCATGGAAAATTCTTTAACTCCTAATTCTGTTCCTCCTGCCCCCAGAAAACCTGATCGGTATTATAGGGTTCCTGATTCTCATCAATTTCTTTTCAAAAATCCTACTGCTGATCCTGAGATTATTTCTCAAGGCCCCAAGGGTGTTAAGGCTACTATTGCTAAAAACCCTGTACCTTCTGATAAGGAGTCCAGGGCCTTGGACAGGTTGGGTAAAAAAGACTATAACTCCGCAACAGTTGCCATTAGATCTGTGCACTTTCTTTTCACATGCTTAAGTATCAGCAGCATACTTTGGAGGCTATTAAGGCTAAACTTAGGGATGTTCCTTCCATGTCAGAGAACAAAGACTTACAAGATTTACTAAATTCTGCCACTCTAGTTAATAAGCATTCACTACATTGTGGTTTTGACATCTTGGAGGCTTCCTGCAGAGCAGCAGCCACTGGTTCTTTTATTAGAAGGCATGCTTGGCTTGGGGAGCAGCCTCTTTCTGAACCTGATAAATCTAAATTGCTGGATGTTCCTTTGCATAAAGACAACCTTTTTGGTAACGAGGCTGAGGAGGTACTGAAAAAGTTGGAGGATAAGGTGAAATCTATGCAAGCTGTTAAAGATTTCCTGCAGGTTCAGCCTCCTCAGTTTAGTAGGCATTATCCTTCCAAGAATTGGTCTTTCCCTGTTCCTGGCAAGCAGGGTCGCTCTGGGCCTAGGGGTTTCAGATCTTCCAGAGGGCAGGCTTCTGCCCCTCAAAAGGCTAAACAATGGCATTCTGCTTCTTCTAAAGTGGGAAGTTCTAGCTTTAAAAAGCAAGCATTCTCAATGACTCTGGCCTTCTTGTGCCTACCTCTGCAGGCCCAGGGTTTCCTTTGGGGGGAAGGTTAGCCAGGTTCACAGAGGTATGGTCTACCATCACAGATCACAACTGGGTGCTCAATATAGTAAACCAAGGTTACAAGTTTTATTTTCACACCTTTCCTGTTCTATAAGGGCACCCAGACATACCCAGAACTCTCAGGGCAGAGGTAGAAAGTCAAATTTATTTTTTACTGACTATGGGTGCTATAGAGCCAGTACCTGCAGCTCAAGCAGACCTAGGTTTTTATTCAAGACTTTTTCTGGTACCCAAAAAAGGGGGCACCTGGCGCCTTATCCTGGATCTGTCTATTCTAAACACTTTTCTGATGATTCCCAAATTCAAGATGCTCACTCTTCAACAGTTACTGCCAATACTGGACAAGAACTCATGGCTGGTAACTTTGGATCTCAAGGAGGCTTAAAGTTATCTGCACATCCCAATAAGAGAAAGTTGCAGGCAGTTCCTTCGTTTCAGGGCTGGGGAGCAGCACTTCCAATTCCCTGCACTGCCCTTTGGCGTATCTACTGCTTCCAGAGTTTTCACGAAGTGCCTGGCGACAGTTATTGCTTTTTGCAGGCAGAGAAACATTCAAAGGTATCCTTAGCTGGACAACTGTCTCATTCAAGCAAACTTCCCAGAACAACTAAAGGATTTGGACTTCACATTCTCACCTCTCTGGGTTACACTCTCAATGAAAAGAAGTCAAAGTTGGTTCCTACAAGGGAGATTGTTTTCCAGGGAGCGAGTCTGAATACAGCCACCCAGATGGTATTCCTCCCTCAAGAGAAGCAAGGAGATCTTTCGGCTTACTTCAAGAACTTGGCAAGCATGACCCAGCTCTCTGCAAGGCAATTCCTGCAAGCACTGGGGTTCATGGCTTCATGTGTTCTGATGATCCTATATGCAAGGCTGCATATGAGAAAGCGTCAATGGTACCTCAAGAATCTTTGGTGTCAATACACACAGGACCTAGACTTGATTCTTCTTGTTTTTCCCTGTTTACAAATGGAGTTTCTCTGGTGGGCGACAACCTGTTCTCAGAACAAGGTCTGCCTTTCCGCCCACCACCTGCCAGTCAGACTTTCACCATAGGCACCTCAGATTATGCATAGGGAGCGCATCTGGAAGGCAGGGGAATACAGGGGACTTGGAACACTCAGCTGATTCATCTGCACATAAACTTAAAAGAATTGATGGCAGTGCAGCAGGCCTTGCTGGCTTTCAAGGACCTACTCTACCCTGGGACTCTTCTGATCAGGACAGACCAATACCACAGTCATGTGGTACATCAACAAGCAGTGGGGACTCGCTCTTACCCCTTGTGCAGATGCAGGATGAGACTATGGTCCTTAGCAGCTTTCATGGGCATACATCTAATAGCCCAGTGTCTTCCAGGGAGGCTAAACTCCTTGGCGGATCAATTGAGCAGGCATGTTCTGGATCCTCACGAGTGGCAACTGAACAAGATCATCTTCCAGCGCATCATTCAGCATTGGGGCACTCCACAAGTGGATCTTTTCTCCTCTCACACCAATCATCTCCTTCCAACCTTCTGCACCAGGGAGTTTCACAACAAAGCTTGGAGAGTGGACGCTTTGTGCTTCCCATGGACACAACTTTCAATTTATGCCTTCCCTCCTCTGCCTCTTCTTCCCAGAGTGCTGCTAAAGATAAGGGATGAAAAACCAAGGGCTATTCTTATAGCACCAGACTGGCCCAGGCAACAGTGGTATCCCCTTCTTCGCAGCCTTTCCCAAGCTCAGACTTGGCATCTTCCCCTGGTACCAGATCTGTTGGTTCAGGAAGGGGGGAAGTTTCCTCATCTTCAAACTCTGCATTTAACTGCCTGGCTAATACTTTAAATCTTTCCCAGCAGGTGGTTGAAGTTCTTCATGAGGCCAGGAGGCCTAGCACCAGGAAATCCTATGCAGATAAATGAAAGAGATTTTGCTCTTGGATGCAGGCTAAAGGAGAAGACTTTTCTCGTCCATCTCTTTCCCTCATTCGTGATTATTTAGCAGGCTTGCTTAATGGTGGACTTTCTTTTTCTTCAATCAAGATTCATGCTTCAGCAATTTCTGCTCATTGTTCATTTGAGCAACCCATTTTTTCTCACCCCTTGATGAAGCAGTTCCTGAGGGAAGCTAGCAATCTTAGACCTCCCAGAAGAGTTCCGACTCCTGCTTGGGATCTTATTTTGTCCTAGAGAAGCTTACTCTACCTTCTTTTGAACCAGCTACCTCTGCAAATTTGAAGTTTTTCTCCTGTAAGACTGCTTTTCTTTTGGCTATTACTTCTGCCAGAAGGTTTTCGTAGTTGCAGGCCTTAATGGTAGTAGATCCTTTCATTATTTTTCATACAGATTGGGTTTCTCTGAGAACTAATCCCTCCTTTATGCCCAAGGTGGTTTCCAGTCTGACCCTTAACCAGTCTATTCACCTGTCTACCTTTTTCAATAATCCTCAAAATAAAGGAGAAAGAATTCTGCACTCTTGATGTGCATAGACAACTGAGATTTTACTTAAACAGGACTAATCCCTTTTGGAAGTGTGAGCAGTTGTTGGCTAGTTTTGCTCTTGGGGCTCAGGGTAAAGCTATTTTGAAACAAACCATCTCCAAATGGATTGCTCATTGTATACACTTTAGTTACCTGCAGCATGGGAAGGTTCCCCCTCAGGGTATTAGGACCCATTCTATTAGAGCAGCCTCTACCTCTGCAGCTTTTTTGAGAGGTGTGCCTACTAAGGACATTCTAGAAGCAGCTACTTGGTCTTCTGTCCCTACTTTCACAAAGCATTACAATCTACCTTTATTTTCTAAATCCAGGGCTGGTTTTGCCTCTGCGGATGATGTTCATCGTGTTTCACTGCTGCAGTCATTACACTTATCCTGCCATCAGGCGGGCCCGCAGTCAGCCTGAGTTCCAAAGTCTTGGTCCGACATCGGTTGCTGTCGCCTCTTCCCTGACGTCAGTGCGCCAGGGGTATATAAGAAGCAGCCGACGCCATTTTCTTCACTCTTTCTTGCTGCGCGGTGCCCGAAGCAAAAGCAGTTTGCAAATGCCGGTCGGCCGACTCCTGAGATTTCAAATTCGATTTCAGAACTGAAGTCTTCAATAAAGCTAAGTACCCCACTGGGAAAACTTTTTCTTGCCTCAGGCCAATGTCAGTGAAAGTTAATAATTGTATTTCTTGTGGGAAGCAAATACCTCATAAGGATTTTCATTCTTACTGTATTCCATGCCTAGGCCCAGATCACGACATCACTAGTTGACAGTTTTGTGCTAGATTTAACAAACGCACTATTAAATGTCAGTTTGATTTGCTCGCCATTACTTTGGGCGAAGGTTTAATTATATAATGCCGTTGGAACAACTGATGGCCGGAATGCACAAAAAACACAAAGATAAAGATAAGGAAAGGCATCCGAGGCCCAAAACTGACGACAAAGCCTCTTCTAGGCCAGTCGCCGGTTTTCAGTGAGGCGCTTTCGCAGCCCCTGACACCTGCTACCTCAGAACCACAGGCTGCGACCGACTCCCACGTGGAGGTGCCTAGGCCTCTGGATACTCAAGGTGTTGGGCCAACGGAGATTAACCCTTCAGATGGCTCCGGAGCTGCTGAGCAGGCATCTGGTTCTGAGGGTGTTTTCAGGCCTACTCAACTTACCATTGCAACTACAGCCAAGACTAAAACTGCATTAAAGACAAAGAAGCAAGTACAGCATTCACCTGGACAGGCCTCCATGCCTAAAAAACAGATGCTGAAGATGGCCGAAGACTTGATAACTCTGATCAGGGGTTCCCATCCCCCTCCTGATAAAAGGCCTAGGCAGGATAGAGATTATGATTCCTCTGACCAGGTTTCAATGTATTTTGATTCCTCTTCAGACCAGGGATATTCTTTACCCCCCTGTGAGAATTCTGCTACTGAAGAATCTATTCCTTCAGCTTCTCCTCCTGAGGATTATTCTTTTGGGGAAACTTTACATACCATGAGGGAGCATTTCGATCGGTAGGGCCAGGATTACTCAGAATCCAAGAAAAGGCTCAGAGACTTTCTTTTATTGCCTCAGCACAGGCCCCTTGCTATCCCACCAGTGTTGGACATTGTGGGTGATGTGTTCTCGGAATCTAGTTTAAATCCTGATTCTTTACCCCCAGCTCCAGTCAAGCCAGACAGGTACTACAGAGTCCCTGACTCTCACAAATTTCTTGATAAAAACCCTGTAGCTGACCCAGAAACTATTTCCCAAGGTCCCAAAGGGGTTAAGGCTTCCACGGCTAAGAATCCACTTCCCTCGGATAGGGACTCTAGAGCATTAGACAGATGGGGAAAGAAAGTTTACACCTCTGCAACTTGAGCAGTGAGGGCTCTAAATTGCCAGTTTCACATGCTTAAATATCAACAATACTTACTGTCTCAATTAAAATAGAAAATGAGTGCAAATGCAGAACAACCTGACTATAAGGAAATGCAGGATTTAGTGCATGCAGCTGAACAAGTGGGAAAGCATACTTTGCAATGTGGTTTTGATTCATTAGAAGCTTCTTGTAGAGAAGCAGTTACAGGATCTGTGATTCAAAGGCATGCTTGGTTAAAAGAACAAAGTTTACCAGATCATGTTAAGGCAAAATTATTGGATGCTCCTTTGCAGCAAGATAATTTATTTGGTAGTAAGGCAGAAGAGGTATTAAAGAAAATGGGGGATAAGGCAAGATCTATGCAAACAGTGAAGGATTTCTTACAGGTGCAGCCACCACAATTTAGCAGAAATTGGCCTACAAAGAATTGGTCCTTTCCAGTGTCAGACAGGCCACAAAGAGGCAGATACAGACGCCCAAGAGGCAGATCTCAGCCACAAGGATCTTACAGACCTCAGCAGTGGGGTGCTTCAAACCCAAAAGGAGGTGAGGACAAGTCACAACCTTACAGGAAACGGTCCCAATGACTTCCCCCTTCCAATGCCAAATTCTTCCCTTTTGGCATCTCCCTTAGGGGGGAAACTAACACTTTTTTTTTTCAAAACTGGCAAACAATCACCCAAGACAAATGGGTACTGAATATTGTGTCTCAGGGTTACACGTTCCACTTTCACACTTTTCGAAGGTTAAAAGGAATGCCAGACTTGCCACAAAATCAATGGGCAGAGGCACAAAAACAAATTACAGCTCTCATGGACATGAGAGCTTTTCAAAAAGTACCACAGCAGGAAAAAGGACAAGGTTTTTACTCAAGACTCTTCCTGGTACCCATAAAGGACAAAGCCTGGAGACCCATTCTGGACCTTTCCATTCTAAATACTTATGTGGATATTCCGAAATTCAAAATGCTGACACTACAACAGCTCCTTCCCATGTTGGGCAAGAAAGCTTGGCTTGTTACTTTGGACCTCAAAGAGGCATACCTGCATGTCCATATCAGACAAAATTGCAGAAGATACCTCAGATTCATAGCTGGTTCAATGCACTACCAATTCTCTGCACTGCTCTTTGGCTTATCTACTGCGCTCAGGGTCTTTACCAAGTGCCTGGCACCAGTAATTGCATTTTGCAGACAAAAAGGAATTCAAATATATCCAGATCTGGACGACTGCCTGATTCAAGCAGAGAGCAAGGACATTCTTCTACAGCATCTGGCGTTCATAAAAAGATTGTTAAGTTGCTTAGGGTACACAGTAAACGAAAATAAATCAAAACTAGTGCCCTCACAAGAGATAATATTCCTGGGTGCCAGCTTAAATACAACGGCCCAGATGGCTTATCTCACGCCAGACAAACAAGGACAACTGACTCAGTATTTTCAATTGATGGCAACAAAGTCCCAACTCCCTGCAAGAAAAATTCTGCAGGCCTTGGGATTCATGGCATTCTGCATACTACTAATTCCATATGCAAGACTGCATATGAGGAAATTACAATGGTACCTAAAAAGTGTTTGGTCTCAACATTCTCACAGCTTGGAGACAGTAATACCACTAATTCCCTGCCTACAACAGGAGTTTCGAGAGTGGGCACAGGCATGTCACCTCAATAAGGGTCAGCCTTTCACTCTTCCCACAGCCAGGCAGACTTTAACAACAGACGCCTCGGATTACGCCTGGGGAGAACACATGGCAGGAAAATGTATTCAGGACACATGGACCACAGACCAAATGCATCTTCACATCAATCAAAAAGAGATGTTGGCTGTACAAAATGCCCTTACAGCTTTCAAGGATCTTCTGCATCCAGGACAATTACTACTAAAGACAGACAACACCACGGTAATGTGGTACATAAACAAACAAGGGGGCACTCACTCTTACCCCCTATGCAGACAAGCCATGACCTTGTAGAACACAGCTCTAACCTATCAAGTTCATCTGCAGGCACAATTCCTGCCAGGAAAGAAAAACTCTGGCAGACAACTTAAGCAGAAACATCATGGATCCTCATGAGTGGAAATTAAATCCACAAATCTTCAGCATGATAATGCAAAAATGGGGGTGCCCGGACATAGATCTTTTTGCCTCACCACTGAATTACCAACTACAAAAATTCTGCACAAGGACTTATCACACACAAGCATGGAAAGTGGATGCTCTTTCGTTCAGCTGGAAAAGCCTGCATGTTTATGCTTTCCCACCTCTGCCTCTCCTTACAGGGGTACTCCTAAAAGCCAGACAAGAAAAACTACAGATGATTCTGATTGCTCCAGACTGGCCACGCCAGCATTGGTACCCAATCTTAAAGAACTTAGCTCAAGACCCACCTTGGATTTTGCCTCAAATTCCACACCTTCTGACTCAGCAAAACAATCAGATTCTGCACAGTCAGCTCAAAACCTTAAACCTGGCTGCATGGCAGATTCATTAGCCAAACAGACCACTTCTCTCTCTAAAGCTGTTATGGATGTCATTTTGGAGGCCAGGAGGCCTAGCACCAGGAAATCTTATTCAGACAAGTGGAAGAGATTCTGTGCCTGGAACCAGGCTCAAAACCTTGATCCTCTGGTCCCTGACATTCCTCAGATACTACAATACTTGACTGAGATGCTGGACAAAGGACTATCCTTCTCATCCATTAAGATTCACGCTTCTGCCATCTCGGTTCATTACAACACAGATCCTCCTATTTTCTCTCATCCATTGCTAAAGCAGTACTTCAGAGGGGCTAAAAACATAAGACCGCCCTGGAGAGCACCAACACCAACTTGGGACCTCAATTTCGTTTTGGAAAAGTTCACTTTGCCTCCGTTTGAACCAGCCAATTCAGCAGAGTTAAAATATATATCATGGAAAACTGCTCTGCTTCTGGCAATAACCTCAGCACAAAGAGTCTCAGAACTGCAGGCACTAATGGCAGTGGAGCCTTTCATCATTTTCCACCAAGACAGGGTTACTTTAAGAACAAACCCTACCTTTATGCTTAAGGTGGTATCCAGTGTGGCTCTTAACCAAACTATTCACTTAACATTTTATCCAAATCCCCAGAATAAAGGGGTGAGACTTCTGCATTCCTTGGACATACAAAGGCAATTGCGCTTCTACTTGGACAAAACAAAAGCTTTCAGAAAATCTCAACAATTGCTTGTATCATATACTGCAGGATCACAGGGAAAGGCTATTTTAAAGCAGACCATTTCAAAGTGGATAGGACACTGTATCCAGTTCTGCTACACACAACATGGGAAACCTGTCCCTAGTAATGTTAGACCACATTCCACCAGGGCAACTGCCACTTCTACTGCCTACCTTAGAGGAGTACCTACCAAAGATATCTTGGAAGCTGCAACTTGGAGTTCAGTGCACACCTTTACCAAGCATTACCATTTGCCTCTTTATTCTAGATCCAGAGCTGGCTTTGCCACTGCAGTGCTGCAGGGCCTCATAGCCACACCAAATCCTCTTTAGAGCCAGCCACCCAAACTCAGCTTTGGGATTCTACCCAAGTGTAATGACTGCAGCAGTGAAACACGATGAACATAGTAGAGTTTTGTACCTACCATAAATGTAGATGTTAGAGTGTCTTCACTGCTGCAGTCCAGGTTACCCACCCGCCAGCCCCTCTTTCTTATCTGGGACTAACCTATACTACCTTTGTGGTGTATTTGCTGGTTACTGAAGGTTTTATTTTTACATTTTTTGCATGTTTTATTAGCAATATGTATTGCCTACCATTTTTGGGGTCACCTGACATCTGGGGCAAGAAAAACTGAAGAAAATGGCGTTGGCTGCTTCTTATATACCCCTAATGCACTGACGTCAGGGAAGAGGTGACAGCAACCGACGCCGGACCAAGACTTTGGAACTCAGGCCGACTGCGGGCCCGCCTGATGGCAGGATAACCCAAGTGTAATGACTGCAGCAGTGAAGACACTCAAACATCTACATTTATGGTAGGTACAAAACTGTACTTTCTTCATGTTTCACTGTTGCAGTCATTGCATTTGGGTTATCTGCTTGCAGGTAGCCCTCAGTCAGCCTGATTAACAAAGTCTTGGGTCCTGCGTCCGTTGCTGTCCCTTCTTCCATGACGTCAGGTCATCAGGGGTATACCACCACCCTCAATTCCCCCTTTTTTCCTAAGGCACAGACTATATATTTAATTTTTTGCATGCCATGTTTCCAGGGTGTTTCCTTCCTGGGTTAGCCTTCTTTTGGTGTCTACTGATAGTAAGGCAAGAAAAACTGAGGAAATGGCATCAGCTTGCTTCCCTTTATACCTGACGTTCTGACATCAGTTTTACAGCTGACGTCATATACTGAGGACTCTGATATTTGGGCCAACTGAGGGCTGCCGGGAGCCAGATAACCCATGTTAGGACTGTAACAGTAAATACACTCTAACATCTACATTTATGGTAATTGTTCACAACTGTACTTTTCTAACCATATTAAGTACACTGGTTTAAAGACCCTTTTCATGCACAACCCGGGTCTGTAGGCATTGCAATGAAGGTAACAGGCTTGAAAAAGCTTAAATAATGACACAGCACCTTACATGTGTACATTGACATAAAGTGATAACATGTTGCAAATCATTGGGCATAAACATGGCAAAAAGCAGTAAAGATTGTGTATTTATATACAAGTTTTATATACAAGGAAAATAAGATGTCAGAAAAGGTTGATACAGTCCGTGGTTGAAGTTAAAGTAAAGTTATTCATACTGATCGCTGCCAAGGGTGCTGGAACCATAGGGCGACTTTTGCTGCTTGTCTTCCCTGGGAAAGAGGTACCATTTTTGGCTTGACCATGGAACAAAATGTCAGTCCCATGCTAGGTCCTTCTGTCCACAAAAAGAAAAAGTTAAGTAAACAGCCTTTGTCACCACATCAGGCTAGCAATTTCCCTAAGCCGCAGATGGGTGACTCTGTTGTGGCCATTTGTTGTACCTCAGACCACTTGGTCAGCCAGCTGTTCTTAAAAAGGCTGTCTTTAAAATTTTATACACTATTCCCAAACCTAACCGAGCAGCTGTAGCTTTAGTTGACTCCACTGCTACTAAGCACTTAGTTACTTCCAATCCTACTCTTTTTCTAATCAAGATGGGAAAATTTTTGATTAGTAAGGAAAAAAAAAAGAGAGTATACTTCAACTTTGATAGTCAGAATTTTAAATTGTCAGGCTGATGTGTTAAAATTTGTTCTCACAGACTGTGAAAGTACGAGGAATGTTTTATCTACAGTTTATTCTTGTGAAGAAAACTCTGCTTTAAATAATTTAGTTTATTCTGTTGCACAGCTCATTGTTTGTAGTGTGTGTATGACTGTTTATACTTCTTCCATGGATATGGCCACTGGTACTGTTTTTAAGGAGGTTTGTTGATTGCATTTAAGAACCTCACAGATAATGTAAAAATGAGATGTTCTTCGTTTTCCATTGCTGCAGTCCTTACTATTGGGTATAGTCCGCGTCCAGTCGGCCCGAATACCAGAGTATAAGGCTGACGTCGGTCAGGGCGCATTAGACTGACGTCAGTACGTCAGGGTACTAATGCGCATGACCGACGTCATATCCTCAGTCTTTTTTGCCGCATGGTCCGATGCAGAAGCAGTTTTGCGAGTGCAGGTTGGCGTTCTGAAATATTTCCGAAACCGGAGTTTCAGACCGAAACAGAGTTGGCTAAGTACCCGTTGGGAACATTTTGGTTTTTCTTGCCTCAGTATTTTACCGGATGTCAGAAAAAGTGAATAACTGTATTTCTTGTGGGAAACAGATACCTCATAGGGATTACCATACCTTGTGTATACCTTGTTTAGGGCCTGAGCACGGCGTTGTTGGTTGCCGCTCTTGTGCTAGGTTTAACAAACGCACTATTAAGAGGAGGTTAGACTGTGCCAGGTTAGTGTTTGGGAAGCGTTGCAATTATAAAATGCCGTCGGATGCTCCGGCCGCTTCGTCAAGAAGCGCAAGGACAAAACAGTGAAGCCTAGGGTTGATGAACCGGCAGTCCCGGACGTCGGTTCTTTAGAAGGCTCAGTGGAGCCAGAGGTTTTGCCAGGAGTTTCCATGGAGTCTCAGGCAGAAAATTTACTGTTACAGGATGTGCCTTCTCAGGAGGTAGGCCAGGCTGAGTGGGCTTCTCAGGTAACTGTTCTTCCCTCTCTTCCCAAGGTAGTTAGAGCCTCTCCTTCTGTTGCCAAAACTTCTTTGAGAGGTAGGCCTAGTTCAGCTTCAGTGGGGGCTTCTCCTAGCATTTCGGGTTCTGTACCTAAGAAACATATGCTTAAAATGGCAGAAGATTTGATTACTATGATTAGAGGTTCTATGCCCCCGCCTGATAAGAGGCCTAGGGTGGATCCGGAGTTTGATAGTTTTGAACAGTGTTCAGAGGCTTCAGAGTCTTCTGCGGAAGACTTGCAGGAGTATCCTACTTATTCTGATTCTGATGTGGATGATTCCACTCCTACAGCTTCTCCTCCTGAGGATTTCTCATTTTCAGAGACTCTGCATTCCATGAGGGAGCACTTTAAATGGGAAGGCCAGGATTACTCTGATTCCAGGAAAAGGCTTAGGGAATTCTTGTTTATACCCCAGCATAGGCCCTTAGCTATTCCTCCTGTGTTGAATGTGGTGGAAGATGTTTTGCAGAGGCTTCCTGAACCCTGACTCTTTGCCTCCTGCTCCTGTTAAGCCTGATAGGTATTATAGGGTGCCCGAAGCTCATAAGTATTTGTTTAAGAGTCCTAGGGCGGACCCAGAAACTATTTTTCAAGGGCCTAAAGGTGTTAAGGCTTCTGTGGTTAAAAATCCTGTTCCCACTGATAAAGAGGCAAGGGCCTTGGATAGGTGGGGAAAGAAAGTGTATACTTCTTCCACTCTAGCCATGAGAGCGTTGAATTGTCAGTTTCACATGCTAAAATATCAGAATTATCTCCTTTCACAATTAAAATCTAAGGTGGATGCTTTGGCAAGGTATTGAGTGTAAAGAGTTGCTGGATTTGGTTCATGTGTCTGAGCAAGTGGGTAAGCATTCTTTGCAATGTGGTTTTGATGCTGTACAGGCCTCCTCGAGGGTGGCTGCTACTAGTTCTGTTCTTCGCAGGCATGCCTGGTTGAAGGATCAGAATTTAGCTGAGCATGTTAAGACAAGGATTTTGGATGCTCCTTTACAGTCTGATGTGTTGTTTGGATCGCCTGTGGAAGCAGTTTTAAAGAAAATGGAGGACAAAGCTAAGTCTATGCAAACTGTTAAAGATTTTTGCAGGTGCAGCCACCAAGTTTAGTAGAAATTGGCCTGCTAAGGGGTGGACATATCCTGCTTATGATTCCCAGTCTAGGGGTAGGTCTAGGCGTGGTAGGGGCAGGGCTCAAGGTTCTTTTAGGCCTAGAACAGGAGTTCTCCTGCTCAGACTTCTGGTGAGGGCAGGGGTCAGTCCTTTCGTAAACAGACCCAATGACCTGTCTTTTCAGCTGCCAGTAGATTCTCGTCTGGCAGCTCCTTTGGGAGGAAGACTGTCTCTTTTCAAAGAAAATTGGGATTTAATTACTCAAGACAAATGGGTGTTGGATATCATTCACCACGGTTACAGATTTTATTTCCATACAATGCCCCTTTCAAAGGCATGCCAGACGTTCCTCCTCCACAAAGAAAGGAGGCTCACAAGCAAGTTTCTCAGTTACTCCAGATGGGGGCCATTCAGCCAGTACCTGTATCAGAAAGGGGCCTAGGATTTTATTCTCGCCTGTTCCTAGTACCAAAGAAGGGGAACACGTGGAGACCAATTTTGGATTTATCTCTCCTCAACACTTTTCTGGACATTCCCAAGTTCAAGATGTTGACGTTACAACAGCTTTTACCTCTGCTGGGCAAAGATCACTGGATGGTAACTTTAGATCTCAAGGAAGCTTACCTTCATGTGCCTATAAGGCTAAGTTGCAGGAAGTATCTGCGGTTTCGAGCTGGAAATTCTCATTATCAGTTCTCTGCATTGCCCTTTGGCTTATCTACTGCCCAGAGTATTCACAAAGGTTCTGGCTCCAGTGATAGCTTACTTCAGGCTTCAAGGAATTCAAATCTATCCTTACTTGGACGACTGCCTGATTCTGGCTCAAGAAAAGGAAGACCTTCTACAGCATCTGGAATATGTTATAGCAGTGCTAAGATGCCTAGGGTATTCTGTGAACGAAATAAAGTCCAGTCTAGTACCCTCTCAAGACATGTGCTTTCTGGGTGTGAGACTGAATACAGCAGCCCAGATGGCCTTTTTAACCCCGGACAAACAAAAGAGTCTGTCACTTTACTTCCATCAACTATCTCATCAGTCCGTGCTGACTGCAAGGACAGTCCTTCAAGCATTAGGGTTCATGGCATCTTGTATTCTGGTGCTTCCCAATGCCAAACTGCATATGAGGAAGCTACAATGGTATCTCAAAATGTATGGACACAGCACTGCCAGGATTTGGACACTGTCATTCAAATAATACCTTGCCTTCAAAAGAATTCTTGTGGTGGGCTCAGGAATGTCACCTAAACAAGGGACTCTCTGTGACCCGGCCAGAGGCAAGTCAGATTTTAACGACAGATGCCTCGGGCATTGCTTGGGAGCTCATCTAAATGGAAAGTGGATACAAGACAAGTGGCCTGCCAGACTACAGCATCTACATATCAACATGAAGGAGATGTTAGCAGTCCAGTTTGCATTAATGGCTTTCAAGGAGTTACTTCTTCCAGGGCAGGTGTTGATTCTAACAGACAACACAACTGTCATGTGGTACATCAACAAGCAAGGGGAACACATTCTTATCCTCTATGCAGGCAAGCAATGATTTTATGGGAGACTGCGCTAAGCTTGCAACTAACTCTTCAGGCAAGGTTTCTGCCAGGAGCACAGAACTCCTTAGCAGATGTGTTAAGCAGACAAATCATGGATCCCCACGAGTGGAAACTGGATCTTCATGTATTTCAGAAATTGACAGTGTCATGGGGAACTCCAGACATAGATCTGTTCGCTTCTCCACTAAACCACCAGCTGCCAAAGTATTGCACAAAGGGGTTTCATCACACAGCTTGGAAAGTGGATGCTCTGTCTTTCAGTTGGAAAAACCTTCATGTGTATGCCTTTCCACCTCTGCCTCTTCTTCCAAAGGTACTATTAAAGGTCAGACAAGACAGGCCAAGGATGATTTTGATAGCTCCAGATTGGCCTCGGCAACACTGGTACCCACTACTACGGAGTCTGGTAAAGAAGCCTCCATGGCCTTTACCTCTGATTCCTCATCTGTTATCTCAGAAGGACGGTCATCTGCTCAATGTCAAGCTTCACTCTCTTCATCTAACAGCCTGGCATATTCTGTGTTGAAACACAGCAGGTCTCAACTTCCTCAACAAGTTTTAAATGTGATTATGGAAGCTAGAAGACCTAGTACAAGGAGAGTGTACGCAGAAAAATGGAAGAGATTTTTATTTTGGAGTACAGCAAAGAATTTGGAGATTTCTGAGCCTAATTTGAGTGTGGCTCTTCAATATCTTACTGAGTTATTGGACAAAGGTTTGTCCTTCTCTTCCATTAAGATTCATGCTGCAGCAATTTCAGCTCACTATGATTGTGACCCACCTTTGTTTTCGCATCCTTTGTTCAAGCAGTTTCTTAGAGGGGCAAAGAATATAAGACCCCCACGTAGAGCTCCTACTCCTGCTTGGGATCTCAATTTTGTGTTGGAAAAACTTACTCTACAACCTTTTGAGCCTGCAGCTACTGCTGAATTGAAATACTTGTCATGGAAGACTGCTTTTCTGTTGGCTATTACTTCTGCAAGAAGGGTGTCTGAGTTGCAGGCCCTTATGGCAGTAGAGCCCTTTTGATTTTCCATAAGGATAGGGTATCATTACGTACTAATCCTTCCTTTATGCCTAAGGTGGTTTCTAGTGTGGCTTTAAACCAAACTATTCATTTGCCTATGTTTTATGCAGATCCTCAAAATAAAGGGGAAAAGATTTTGCACACTTTAGATGTACACAGGCAATTGCGTTATTATTTAAGCAGGACTAAGGATTTTAGGCAGTCTCAGCAGTTGTTTGTTTCTTTTGCTTTGAGTTCACAGGGCAAGCCTGTGTCAAAACAAACTATTTCTAGGTGGATTGGCTTTTGCATTGCATTTTGTTATTCCCATCATGGCAAGGAGATTCCAGCTGGGATTAGGCCTCATTCCACTAGGGCTACTGCCACTTCAACAGCATTTCTAAGGGGGGTGGCAACTAAGGATATTTTGGAAGCAGCTACTTGGAGTTCAGTGCATACTTTCTCTAAGCATTATCACCTTCCTATCTACTTTAAGTCTAGGGCTGGTTTTGCCACAGCTGTTTTGCAAGGCATGTTGTCAGCTCCTACTTCTTTATGATTTGCCAGCCTCCCTTACCTCTGCTTTGGGATTCTACCCAATAGTAAGGACTGCAGCAATGGAAAACGAAGAACATAGTACAGTTTTGTACCTACCATAAATGTAGATGTTCGAGGATTCCATTGCTGCAGTCCAATTTACCCTCCCTCCTTCCCCTCTATGTTTAGGGGTGGTTGTGTAGGTGAGTTTACATGCTTATATTTTTGTATATATTCTTGTATATATTGTACATGTTTTTGGTGCAGGTATTTTGGGACTTGTCTTTTTAGGGTCTTCTGACATCTGGGGCAAGAAAAGACTGAGGATATGACGTCGGTCATGCGCATTAGTACCCTGACGTACTGACGTCAGTCTAATGCGCCCTGACCGACGTCAGCCTTATACTCTGGTATTCGGGCCGACTGGACGCGGACTATACCCAATAGTAAGGACTGCAGCAATGGAATCCTCTAACATCTACATTTATGGTAGGTACAAAACTGTACTTTTTTAAATTCTTCTTGGATTGAGGTTTAGTGTTTGAGCCCTATGCTGCAGAGGTGATCAATCAATAAGTGTGATGAAAATGACAAGCTGATCTAGGGAGGAATCTTTTCCAAATTACCCAAAAGATTTTTTTTGTCCCCGTCCAGTTTTGGCAAAAAACAGAATAAAGAGTCTCAATGGAATTCAGATAAATAGACATTTAAAAATAAGTCTCAAACCTCGCAAAGCCAAGGGCAGTCCAACAAGTCTGAATGAAAGTCCAAGACAATGTGATCCCCTCCCACCTTGGCCACTTTTCTCTTACAGAAAGTCGGAATCTCCATTTTTCTCTTTGGCAACATATTGTTTCAGATAAATGAGTTCTGAAAATTATTCATCAGGGTTCCAGATGGCAATGGGAGGAAATTTCTCCTTTCCATGGGGCGATTCCTCACCGTGCAGACCAGACTGTTCCTGTTTTTCATCACATGCTGTCCGGAGTGTTAGAACCAGTTCCTCTTTCCAGGGTGGGTGAAGGGGTTTCATTCAAGGATGTTCCTAGTGCCAAAGAAAGAAAGTACGTGTAAGCCAGTTCTGGATTTGTCTTTCTTTCCTAAACATGTTTGTAAGAGCGCCCAAATTAAAAATGATGTCACTTCACAACCTGTTACCCCTTTCTTCCTCTTTCAGGTTTCTTGGTAACACTTGATTTCACATATGCTTATCATCACATCCCTTTTTATCCAGACTTCAGGCTTTCTGTGTCTGGATCACATTATCAGTTCTGTGCCTTATGCATTACACCGAAAGTGTTCACAATGTGTCTGGCTCCAGTTATAGTTTATTGTAGGCTATAGGGTATTCACATTTTCCATACTTAGCTGACTTGCTTACGTCTGTAGAGTCTTCTTTCAAAATGTCAGGAAACTCTGTCTTGGCTGAGGGATCTATTGCACAAGCTGGGATTCCATTAAAACATTCAAAAGTCTTTCTTGACTCCCCTCACTCTGGATTGTGTTCCTGTGCTGTCACCTAGACACCTACATTCAAAGAGCATTTATTCAACAGGGAAAAAGTATATGCACTGGAACAACTAGTCACCTCTCCCACTAGGGGAGATAATATACTAGACCTGATCATCACAAACATGGGGACAAAATGCTCCACACCGGAAGTATACCCCTCACTAGTGAGATCTGACCACAAACTAATCACCCTGGATATACATATCCCACCTCCACCCCCCAGCACAAAAGACCACAGTGAAAAACTTCTCAAAAGCAGACTTCACTCTTCTTAAGACTGAGATGGTATCCTTTAAGCCCACTGTGCCGGTGGATACCGAATCCTTCACAAATGCTTTCTATGGACATCTCCAAGAATGCATGGATCATGCAATCCCAAATAAATCCAAGTCAGTCTCCACCAAAGGCAAGCGTCCTGTCTGGTGGACCTCAGCCATTAACAAATTGTATAACAAACGAAGGAAGCTACTGCACGTCAGAGCAAAATCCCATGAAGGGAAGACATCTCTGATCAACATTAGCAGAAAACTACGTTCTCTCATAAAAACATCCAAGGCCAACTTTGAGAGAAAAATCAAATCGCTAAGGACACTAAAGATAACCACAAAGCCTTCTTCAGCTATGTTAGAAACCTGGGCAGAAACCCTCAGATATGCTCAGAGTTAGTTCACAACAACAAAAAATACACTGAACCCACAGATATTGCCAACATTCTGGCTGACAGGTTCAGTGCAAATTTCTCCCCTCCCTCACCCCCAAAAGAAGAAATACTTATCCCAGCTGAATGTAATCTCCCTGTCATCTCAGATGTCCAAGTGAGAACCGCCCTAAACAAAGCTAAAAACACAGCATCAATGGGACCTGACGGTATCCCAGGTTGCGTGTTACGTGAACTCCAAGAGGAGCTAAACCCACACATAAAAATGCTGTTTAACCTTAGCATTACTTCAGGATATGTACATGAACAGTGGCGTACAGCAACAGTGGCCCCACTCCACAAAGGGGGTACCTCTACAGACCCTGGAAACTACCGCCCCATAAGCTTAACCAGCCTGATCTGCAAAGCTATGGAATGAATCATTATGAAACTCATAAACAGAGACATAGGGGACCTACAGACACTTGACCCCACCCAGTTCGGCTTTGTAAAGGGCAGATCCTGCCTTTCGAACCTGGTTGACTTTTTCGAAACAGTCACTAGAGCCATTGATGAGGGAAAAGCAGTCCATACAGCCTACCTGGACTTGGCTAAGGCCATCGACACAATACCCCACTCAGGCATCATAGATAAGCTCAACAGCTTAAACGTAAACCCTTATGTCACCAGATGGGTTGCAAACTGGCTAAAGGACAGAACCCATAAAGTTAAAATCGCTGGAGCAATGTCAGACTCAAAGCCAGTCACAAGTGGTGTCCCACAGGGATCTGTCCTGGGACCCCTCTTGTTCGGCATTTATTTCTCAGATGTTAAAGCAAACATGGGAGGGTTGTGGCTGACAAAGTTCGCAGATGACTGCAAACTAGGCGCCATAGTCAATACACCAGCGGACACATACATCCTACAAAAAGGCCTCACAGAAACGGACAACTGGTGCGAGTCACGGCCTTAAACTAAATGCCAAAAAATGTATAGTCATCCCCTTTGGGAAAAACAAAGTACCCACAAATTATCACATAGACAGCAACCCACTGAGTATGGAAAAAGTAATCAGAGACCTAGGGACCCAAGTCAACAGCGACCTCTCATTTGACACCCACGTTGCCAAAGTGGTTAGAAAAACTTTCTACCTTGCACACCTCATCATGAAGGGATTCACATCCATATCCAGGGATGTCATTGTACCCCTATACTCCTCCCTCATCAGACCCATGATTGAGTACAATGCCCCATTTGGTATGTACCTCACCCGGCATTTGCAACAGCTGGAGAGACCACAAAAGTACCTCACCAAGAGGATCAAGGGTCTCCAACATGTGTCTTATTCTGCCAGACTAAAGAAACTTCAGCTCTATTCAGTAGCATACCGCCTGCGGTGATCTCTGCCTGACGTACAAGGCCATGTCCAATCAGGATCTGATGGACATGCTCCACCTCAAAAGATCCAATTCCACCAGGACCACGAGAGCTAAAGACTTAAACCTCGGCACAAGTATGAATAGGACATGCTGGAGGGATAGATTCATAACCCAGAGGCTTCCCATGCTTTGGAACAGGATCCCAGTTCGTATTAGGCAGAGTCCCTCACTGACTCTCTTCAAGAGAAATCTTGATGAGTGGATGGGAGATCGTAAGTTTACCCCAGGGGTCACATCTGTGTCACTGCTAGACAGGGGCACAGTAAACTAATTCTATTATATAAGGGGACCTTCATTGTGTCACTACTAGACAGAGGCACAGTATTCTAATTTTATTCTGTACATTTTTGTACCACTTCATGGGGTGGCAAAAGCCACATCACTATGGCTAGGCTTACAAATGCCCTAGGGCAGATAGCCTAGTACTATACTATGAAACTATTTAGATCTATTTATAAGGTTTTCTACTCAGACTTTGGTCACTGTAAGAGAATATCTTAGGATTTTAGGTCTTGTGGCATCTATGATTCTCATGAGAACCCCTGGCAAGACACCATTTGAGAAAGATACAGTGGTATCACTGATTACTCTGACCTCTGCAAGAAGGTTATCTGAGTTGTAAGATCATATGGCAAGTCAATCCTACCTCATTTTCCATAGGGGTAGGGTTACTTTTAGAACTAATCCTTCTTTTATGCCTAAAGTGGTGTCCATGTTTACTTTAAACCAAGCTATCTATCTTCCTGTTTTCTTTCCTGAACCTAAAAATGGTGGAGAAATGATACTACATACCTTGGATGCCCACAGACAGCAAATTTACTATCTTGACAGAACTAACTCTTTCAGATCTTTGTATGAATTGTTCACATGTTCTTCATGTTTCACTGTTGCAGTCATTACATTTGGGTAATCTGCTGGCAGGGTGCCCTCAGTTGGCCTGATTAACAAAGTCTTATGTCTTGTGTCGGTTGCTGTCCCTTCTTCCATGACATCAGGTCGTCAGGGGTATAAAACATGCATCCAATGCCATTACATCAATCTTTCTTGCCGTGTGGTGCCCGAAGCAGAATCAGTTCGCTAGTGCCGATCGTCCGACTCCTGAAATTTTTGTTTTCGAGTTTCAGAACCGTAGTCTTCAACTTAAAGCTAAGTACCTCGTTGGGGAAACTTTTTCTTGCTCCTTACCGATGTCAGTAAAAGTTAATAATTGTATTACTTGTGGAAAGCAAATACCTCACAAAGATTTTCATTTGTACTGTATTCCTTGCCTAGACCCTGACCGCTACGTACCTTGCTGTCATTTTTGTGCTTTATTTAATCAGCGCACTATCCATCATCGGTACATTTTTGCCACTAAATATTTCGGTTCTCGGTTTAATTATCCAGAAATGTCATCGGTTAGCCATCCGACTACCAGGATTCTGAAAAAATGCAAAGATAAAGACAGAGACAGGCTGCCGAGGTCCAAAACTGCCGACGATGCTTCTCCTAAGCCATTCACCAGTTCACTGGTACTCAGTGAGGTGCTTTCGCAGCCCCTGAGACCCACTACTTCTGATTCGCAGGCCTCTACTGAGACCCATTCAGAGTCTGGTATGCCGTGAGAGGCTTCACCTATGGAACCTGTGGATGTCTGTACCTTGGATGGGTCCGGAGCCGCTGTGCAGGCACCGGCTTCTGAGGGTGTATTCAGGCCTACAGACTTGCATATTAAATCAACTCCACCTTCATTACTAAGGCCTAAATCTCGATCTGTGTCTAAAAAAACGATGCCCAGGCCACATGTTCATGCCCGTATGCCTAAAAAACTAATGATCAAAATGGCTGAAGATCTAATTACTCTAATCAGGGGTAGTCAACCCCCTCCCCAAGAGGCCTAGGGCTGAGCTTGATTATGAATATTCTGATCAGGTTTCTGTTTCTTCTGATTCTTCTAATCACCTGGATTTGTCCATACCTAGTTATGAAGATTCTGATGCAGAGGATTCCATTCCCTCTGCTTCCCCTCCTGAAGATTTTTCTTTTGGGGAAACTTTACATATCTTAAGGGAGCATTTCCACTGGGAAAGTCAGGAATTTTCTGATTCAAAAAAGAGGCTTAGGGATTTTCTTCTTCTACCTCAGCATAGGCCTTTGGCTATACCTCCTGTACTAGACATTGTTGATGTGTTTTCAGCATCCAGTATGGCCCCTGATTCCCTGCCTCTGGCTCCTAGTAAACCTGACAGATACTACAGGGTTCCTGAATCCCACAAGTTCCATTTCAAAAATCCTGTTGCAGATCCAGAAACCATTTCTCAGGGGCCCAAGGGCGTTAAGGCTTCTACTGCTAAAAATCCTACTCCTTCTGATAGAGACTCCAGGGGGCTGGATAGATGCGGTAAGAAAGTTTGTACTTTTGCAACCTTGGCAAACAGGAATTTAAACTGCCAATTTCATGTGTTAAAATATCAACAGCATGTTATTGGACTGCTTAAACAGAAAATGATGTTGTTTCCTGACTGTGTAGAAAATAAAGATTTACAGGATTTATTGCATTCTGCTGAACAAGTTGGAAAACATACTTGCAATGTGGTTTTGATTCTTTAGAAGCCTCCTGCAGGAATGCTGTTACTGGTTCTGTGCTTAGAAGGCATGCTTGGCTTAAGGAGCAGTCTTTGCCTGATCATGTTAAAGCGAAATTGTTGGATGCTCCTTTAAATCAGGACAGTCTGTTTGGCAATAAGGCTGAAGAAGTTCTAAAAAAGATGGAAAATAAAGCTAAATCTATGCAAACTGTTAAAGATTTCTTACAAGTTCAACCTCCAAGATTTAGTAGGCACTGGCCTTTAGAAGGCAGAGTCCCTCATTGACTCTCTTCAAGAGGAATCTTGATGAGTGGATGGGAGATCGTAGGTTTACCCCGGGTACCACTTCTGTGTCACTGTTAGACAGAGGCACAGTATACTAACCTTGAAAAAGGGCATAGCAAAATTAATTTGAAATGGGTGGCGAAAGCCATGCACACTCTGGCTAGGCTTATAAATGCCCTAGGGCAGATAGCCTAGTATAAACCTATGAACGTAAGAATTGATCTTTTCCAGCTCCTTCCAGATCCTCTCAAGCCATACCCAGACACTCCAAAAGCACCAGGTTTCAGTCCCAAGGGACTGTCAGAACTAAGCAATGGGGGGGTCTCCGCTTCCAAATCTGGAAATAACAAAACACCCCCTATGGTAAACAGTCTCAATGACTTCCTTTTAAAATTACCAAGCACTTAACATTTTAGCCGCCACTTTGCAGGGAAAGATTGCTCTTCATGCAAAGAACTGGGAACTCATAACCCAGGACAAATAGGTTTTAAATATAGTGTCCCAGGGATACAGATTTAATTTCCACACGTTGCCAACACCAAACGGGTGGCCAGACCTGGCCCCAAATCAGTGGGCAGAGGCTCAACAAGTACTTTCCCCTCTTAAACATGGGGGCTATTCAGCCAGTACCAGAAGAGAAAAAGGGACAAGGTTTCTATTCCAGGCTCTTTCTGGTACCCAGAAAAGACAAATCATGGCGTCCAATTCTGGACCTGTCTACTCTAAACACCTTTTTGGATATTCCAAAATTCAAGATGCTGACTCTTCATTTACTTCTTATGCTAGGCAATGATGCCTGGTTGGCAACTTTAGATTTAAAAGAAGTATACCTGCACATCCCAATCCGGGAATCGTGCAGAAGATACCGTCGCTTCAACACAGGCTGCTTGCATTATCAGTTCTCTGCACTGCCCTTTGGCTTGTCTACTGCACCCAGGGTATTCACAAAGTGCCTGGCTCCAGTTTTTCCATTTTGCAGGCAAAGAAATATTCAAATATATCCATACCTGGACGATTGTCTAATTCAGGCAGAAAACCAGGACATACTTCTAAATCATCTGGCATTTGTATAAAGGGTTCTAACTGGTCTAGGGTACACCATAAACAAAAAGAAATCACAACTGGTACCCTCTCAACAGATTACATTCCTGGGTGCAAGCTTGAATACAACTGCCCAGATGGCTTTCCTCACGCCAGAGAAGCAAATAAATTTGGTAACTTACTTCAAACAAGTGGCCACAAAACCCTGCTATCTGCAAGACAAATACTGCAAGCCGTGGGGTTCATGGCCTCCTGCATTCTTCTAATTTCATATGCAAGACTGCATATGAGGAAACTGTAGTGGTACTTAAAAAGTCTATGGGATCAGCATTGTCGCAGCCTGGAAGCAATGATTCCTATCATACCTTGCTTACGCCTGGAATTCCTATGGTGGGCAGAGACCTGCCACCAAAACAAGGGACTGCCATTCACACTACCCCCTGCCACCCAAACCCTAACTACACATGCATCAGACTATGCATGGGGGGCTCACTTGGCAGGGAAGTGCATTCAGGGCAAATGGAACCCAAATCAAATGCACCTACATATCAATCAAAAAGAAATGTTAGCCGTACAGAATGCTCTAACAGCCTTCAAGGACTACATTCTTCCAGGACAACTAATGGTAAAGATGGACAACACCACGGTTATGTGGTACATAAACAAGCAGGGGGGTACACATTCTTACCCCCTCTGCAGACTAGCCATGGCATTGTGGAACACAGCCTTGAGCTACCAAGTGCACCTACAAGCTCAATTCCTGCCAGGAAAATTGAATACACTGGCAGACGGACTAAGCAGAAATGTCATGGACCCACACGAGTGATAATTGGAATCAAGGATTTTCAACATGTTGGCAAGCAAATGTGGGAGCCCAGACATAGATCAATTTGCCTTTCCTCAGAACTACCATTTGGACAAGTTTTGCACAAGGACTCCCCACAAAAGAAGCCTGGAAAGTGGATGCTCTGTCCTTCAGCTGGAAAAGCCTATTGGTCTACGCCTTTCCCCCTCTGCCTCTGCTCTCCAAAGTTCTGCTAAAAGTCAAACAGGACAAACCAAGAATGATTTTGATTGCTCCAGACTGGCCACGCCAACACTGGTACCCACTCCTGCGCAGTGTGTCACAAAATCTCCATGGCACCTGCCTCAGACCCCTTCCTTGCTGTCTCAGCAGGAGAACCAAATTCTGCACCCTCAGCTTCCAACATTGAACCTTGCAGCCTGGATAATCACTTAAATTCACCTTTATCATTCCTTAGCAAACCCATGATTGATGTCATCTTGGAAGCGAGAAGGCCTAGTACTAGAAAATGCTGACAAATGGAAATGATTCTGTGCCTGGAACCAACCTTTAGGGATGAGCACAGCAGCACCCAATTTACCACAGATTTTACAATACTTAACTGAGATGCTTCACAAGGGCCTGTCTTTTTCCTCTATTAAAATCCACGCTTCAGCTGTTTCAGCTCAGTATAACACAGAACCACGCCTCTTCTCTTGTCCCCTGCTCAGGCAGCATCTCAGAGGGGCAAATAACTTGAGACCACCCAGGAAAGCTCCTACCCCTGCCTGGGACCTTAACTTTGTTATGGAGAAGCTCACTCTACGTCCTTTCCAGCCAGCTGCTGCTGCAGACTTAAAATTTCTTTCTTGGAAAAAAGCCTTCCTTTTAGCAATCACTTCAGCTAGAAGGATATCTGAATTACAGGCCCTTATGGCAGTGGAGCCTTTCATCATCTTTCATGCGGACAGGGTATCTCTGAGGACCAATCCATCCTTCATGCCCAAGGTGGTTTCCAGTGTGGCTCTTAATCAGTCTATTCATTTGCCAAACTTTTTTCCCAATCCACAGAACAAAGGGGAACGGATTCTGCATTCCTTGGATGTGCACAGACAGCTTAGATTCTACTTGGACAGGACTAAATCTGACCAATTGCTGGTAGCATTTGCTGCAGGGGCAGAGGAGAAGGCTATTTCAAGGCAAACCATTTCTAAATGGATAAGCCATCTGCTATAAGCACCATGGAAAACCTATCCCCCAGGGGATCAGATCTCACTCCACCAGTGCTGCATCTACTTCTAGCAGCCTTTCTCAGAGGTGTTCCTACCAGGGATATTCTAGAAGCTGCTACCTGGAGTTCTGTGCATACTTTCACCAAGCATGATCATTTACCAATTTTCTCTAAATCTAGAGTTGGTTTTGCCACTGCTGTCTTGCAGGGCCTTATAGCTGGCCCTAATGCTGTATAAATCCTCCTTCCAACTATAGCTTTGGGAATCTACCCAAATGTAATGACTGCAGCAGTGAAACATGAAGAACATAGTACAGTTGTGTACACTTACCATAACTGTAGATGTTCGAGTGTATTCATTGTTGCAGTCCTGGTTACCCTCCCTCCAGCCCCCTATTTTTCTCTAGCTATACCTCTACTTTCTTTTACTATGCTTAAAAGCCTTTTTGGTGTATTTGCTTTTGGTTGGAGGTATATATATATATATGTCCTTCAAAGATGCATCTGCAGTCCTTACAAATGGGTTGTCCTGTCGTCAGGCAGCCCTTCGGTCGGCCGGATTCCAAAGTCTGGGTCTGGCCTCGGCTGGTGTCGCACTTCACCCGACGTCATAGCTGCAGTTCTTCGGGTATAAAGGCATCAGCTGACGCCATTTTCCCCAGTCTTTCTTGCCGCGTGGCGCCCGAAGCAGAAGCTGTTCGCAAGTGCCGGTCGGTCAGAACCAGAGATTACTACTACCGAATACTTCTTCTATTACCGAAGACTTCTAAAAAGCTAAGTACTCCGTTGGGGACTCTTTCTTGCCTCAGCCGATGTCAGAAAAAGTGAATAACTGTTTAACTTGTGGGAAACAAATACCTCATAAAGATTTCCACTCTTACTGCTTACCCACGATGTTGCAGCTTGTCTAGCCTGTGCTTCTTTTAACCGACGGACGCTTAGACGTCGGTTGGAATTTGCTGAGGAGTTTTTCGGCTCAGATTTTGCTTACATTATGCCGTCGGATCCTCCGACTACGCAAATATCTAAAAAACGCAAGGAAAAGGACCGACACTCGCGGTCCACGGTTTCGGCCGAAACCGCGGTTAAGCCAACCGCGAGTGTCTCGGTTTCGGCTGAAACCGAGCTCGCGGTTCTTCCTTCAGCCGATAACTTACCTCCTACCGAGGCCTCTTCCAGCCTGGTGGAATCGGCTTCTGAAATCCCACCTGCTCTTGCAGGTTCCCAAGAATTATCTGATACTATACCCTTGGATATTTCAACCCCTGCACGTGCAGCTGCTAGGCCACCTGCAGCCATGTCGATTAAGACCTTTGCCAGGGCTAAAGCAGCTAAATCTACCAAATCTGTACCTGCTAAGACCCCCTCTCACAGGCCTAGCCCTAGTTCACAAATGCTTAGTCTAGCAGAGGATCTCATTTCCTTGATCCGGGGATCCCAACCTCACCCAGACAGGGCCTCTCACCCACCTCCAGAGAAGAGGCCTAGAGCAGAGCCCCCTGAGCCAGTTTCTACAGATGGCTCCTCTGATGATTCAGATAATTCAAACCCTCCAGAGGACCCTTTCTCCCCTTATGAAGACTCTGATGCTGAAGAGTCCATTCCTTCTGCCTCTCCGCCTGAGGAATTTTCCTTTGGGGAAACCTTGCATGCTATGAGGGAACAATTTCAGTGGCAGGGCCAGGATTTTTCAGACTCTAGAAAAAGGCTTAGAACCTTTCTGCATTTACCACAACATAGGCCTTTAGCCATCCCTCCAGTTCTCTCTGTTGTGGATGATGCATTTAATGATGCTTGTACTGCTCCTGATTCACTACCTCCAGCCCCTGCTAAGCCCGATAGGTACTACAGGGTCCCGGACACACATTATCATTTGTATAAGGCTCCTTTTGCAGATCCCGAAACTATCTCCCAGGGACCTAAGGCTGTAGCAGCTTCCTCTGCGAAAAACCCCTCCCTCTGAAAGGGAATCCAGGTCCTTAGAGTTGGGGTAAAAAGTTTACACTTCTGCTACTCTTTCAGCTAGGGCCTTGAACTGTCAATTCCACATGATTCAGTATCAAGAATTTATGTTAGACCAGTTAACTAAAAAAACTGTCCTCGGATGAACCATTAGACAAAAAAATCTATTCTAGAAATGGTACATAACATTCAGCAGGTCAGTAATCATTCCTTAAAATGCGGCTATGATGCACTGGAAGCTTCCTTTAGATCAGCCATGACTGGCACAGTGATCAGAAGACATGCATGGTTAAAAGAGCAGGCCTTACCAGACCATGTCAAATCAAAGCTACTAGATGCTCCCATGGACAAGATCAATTTGTTTGGCTCTCCTGCACAACAGGTGATGAAGAAGATGGAAGAGAAGGCAAAATCTGTCCAGACAGTGAAAGATTTCTTACAGGTCCAACCTCCAAGGTTTAGCAGGAATTGGCCCTCCAAGAATTGGTCCTTTCCAGACACCTCCAGAGCTCAGAGAGGCAGGAATAGGCGCTCAAGAGGCAGAGGTCAATCCAGAGGTGTCTACAGGGGATGTCAGTGGCAGGCTAACAACCAGCGAGGTACAGCCACAGATACAGCCACCACCACTACTACAGGACAATCACAGTGACTTGGCTCTGGCACCGCCTACCAGGGAACAACTAGAAGCACCCTTAGGCGGGAAGCTAGCCTTATTTTCAGTAAACTGGCATTACATCACCGGAGACAAGTGGATTTTGCAGACAATAGACCAAGGTTACAGGTTTCACTTCCATACTCTACCAAGGAAGAGAGGAATGCCAAACCTACCTCCAAATCAAAAGGCAGAAGCTCTAAAACAAATAACTCACTTACTAAGGATGAGAGCTGTAGAAAAGGTACCATCTATGGAGCAAGGACAGGGATTTTACTCCAGACTCTTCCTGGTACCAAGAAAAGAAAACCAATGGAGACCTATTCTCGACCTGTCCGCTTTAAACACATTCCTCATTGTCCCAAAATTCAAAATGCTGACCCTACAGCAGCTTCTTCCCAGGTTGGGCAAGGAGTCTTGGCTGGTAACTCTAGATCTCAAGGAGGCATACCTGCATGTCCCCATACGACCAAATTGCAGAAGATACCTCAGATTTCTTGCAGGATCAGAGCATTATCAATTCTCAGCATTGCCCTTTGGCTTATCTACTGCGCCCAGAGTGTTCACGAAATGCCTGGCATCAGTAATTGCTCATTGCAGGCTTCAGGGAATCCAAATCTACCCTTACCTGGACGACTGCCTGTTACAAGCGGACAACAAAAACAAGCTAACAGAAGACTTGAAAAGGGTCATTTATCTACTGCAAGCCCTGGGATACACAGTCAATATCAAAAAGTCAAGGCTGATACCATCCCAAAGGATAACCTTTTTGGGTGCCGAGCTGGACACATCAAAACAAATGGCTTTCCTAACAGTAGAAAAACACGAAAAAATCCCTCTCTACTTCTTGGCATTAACAAAACAGAACCAGCTAACAGCAAGAAAAGTCCTGCAAGCCTTGGGTTTCATGGCATCCTGCATAATATTGGTTCCACATGCCAGACTGCATATGAGAAAGTTACGGTGGTACCTAAGGAATTTATGGTCTCAGCACAAGCACAGCCTAGAAACCCAAATTCCAATAATCCCATGCCTGAAACAAGAATTCCAATGGTGGGCTCAGGCCTGTCAATCAAACAAAGGACTGCCCTTCCACAACACTCAACCAAGTCAGACAATCACAACGGACACCTCAGACCTCGGTTGGGGGGGCGCACATGCTGGACAAGTGCATACAAGGCTTATGGACTCAAGACCAGCTGCACCTACAAATAAATCAAAAGGAAATGCTGGCAGTAAAACTGGCAATTCAGACATTCAGACCATTTCTTCGACAAGGTCAACTGTTGATAAGGACAGACAACACCACAGTTATGTGGTACATCAACAAACAGGGAGGCACACATTCGTACCCTCTATGCCGGATGGCAATGGACCTCTGGAATGTGGCCCTGAGCTTCAACTTTCAGTTACATGCAGTTTTTGTGCCAGGAAAAGAAAACATTCTAGCAGACATACTAAGCAGAACTACCACGGATGCCCACGAATGGATGCTGCATCCGGACATCTTCAAAACCATTACAAGAAAGTGGGGACTACCAGAAATACTTATTTGCATCCCCACGGAATCACCAACTGAAGAAATTCTGCACAAGGACGTACCACCCACTTGCTTGGAAAGTGGACTCCCTATCCTTCAGTTGGAAAAGCCTAACAGCATATGCATTCCCACCACTTCCTTTGATGCACAAGGTGCTATTGAAAATCAAAGAGGACCGTCCAAGGATCATCCTGATAGCTCCAGACTGGCCAAGGCAACATTGGTACCCATTACTGAGGAGCATGTCTCGGGGACAAATATGGACTCTACCTCTAGTTCCCTTACTGTTAACACAGAACAACTACAACACCCTGCATCCAAACCTGAAAACACTGCAGCTGACTGCCTGGAACATTGCATGAGACCAAATAACCCAAATGTATCCCAAAGGGTTAAAGACATTATCTTGGAGGCTCGCAGACCCTCTACAAGAAAAAATTATTCAGCAAAATGGAAAAGATATCACATTTGGAGTACTGCAAAGGGAGAAAATTTGTCACTGGTAAACATAACCAACATCCTGGAATACTTGGCAGAGCTCTTCCACAACGGCCTGTCCTATTCTTCCATTAAGATTCATGCATCAGCTATTTCAGCAGAATACAACTTGGATCCTCCAGTCTTCTCACATCCTCTGCTCAGGCAGTTTCTAAGAGGAATTAAAAATGTAAAACCACCTAGGAAGCCACCATTGCCAGCGTGGGACTTGAACTTTGTGCTTGAAAAGTTGACACTCCCTCCTTTCGAACCAGCAGCAACAGCAGACTTACAATACCTATCAAGGAAAACTGCTTTCCTGCTTGCAATCACTTCAGCAAGAAGGGTATCTGAGCTACAGGCATTAATGGCAGTACAACCCTTCCTGATCTTCCATCAAGATAGAGTGTCCATGAGAACAAATCCTACTTTTATGCCAAAGGTGGTCTCCAGGGTATCTTTAAATCAAGCTATTCATCTACCTACATTCTTCCCCAACCCACAGAACAGGGGGGAAAGACTGTTACATACCTTGGATGTACATAGACAACTACGCTACTACCTGGACAGGACCAAGGGCAATAGAAAAACTGACCAACTACTGGTAGCATATGCAACAGGCATGGAAGGAAAAGCAATTTCAAAACAGACAATCTCTAAGTGGATAGGAAATTGCATTAGATTTTGTTACTCCTACCATGGGAAGAAAACTCCAGAAAACATCAGGCCTCATTCTACAAGGGCAACAGCCACTACCACAGCTTTTCTCAGGAGTGGCTACCAAAGACATTTTAGAGGCTGCTACTTGGAGCTCCGTGCATACATTTGCCAAGCATTATAATTTACCTTTATATTCCAGATCCCGAGCAGGTTTTGCCACTGCTGTTTTACAAGGGATCTTAACTACACCATAATCTTATTTCTCCTCCTCCCCCAGTTTGGCTATGGTATTCTACCCATTTGTAAGGACTGCAGATGCATCCTTGAAGGACATAGTACAGTTTTGTACCTACCATAAATGTAGATGTCCGATAGGCGTGCATCTGCAGTCAGGATTACCCACCCTCCTTCCCCTCTGTGGTACTCCTAGGGTATTTGCCCATCTTGTAGCTAGCTGGGGGAATCTATTATGGTGTATTTGTTTGTATATATGTACATACATGCTTATTTTTGTTTGCTCTCTACTATTTGGAACCATTTGCATTTATCCAAATTTAGCCTTCCTAGAGGGCTCCTGGCATCTGGGGCAAGAAACACTGAGGAAAATGGCGTCGGCTGATGCCTTTATACCCGAAGAACTGCAGCTATGACGTCGGGTGAAGTGCGACACCAGCCGAGGCCAGACCCAGACTTTGGAATCCGGCCGACCGAAGGGCTGCCTGACGACAGGACAACCCATTTGTAAGGACTGCAGATGCATGCCTATCGGACATCTACATTTATGGTAGGTACAAAACTGTACTTTTTTATTTTATTGGCTCCCCATTAGGGGGTCACCTGACATCTGGGGCAAGAAAAACTGATGTAATGATGTCGGATGCATGTTTTATACCCCTGACGACCTGACATCATTGAAGAAGGGACAGCAACCGACACAGGACCCAAGACTTTGTTAATCAGGCTGACTGAGGGCAACCTACCAGCAGATTACCCAAATGTAATGCCTGCAACAGTGAATACACTCGAACATCTACATTTATGGTAAGTATACACAGCTGTACTTTCTTGTGAAGGTAAGAAGAAGGGACAACCTGTGCCAAAATGTACTGTGTCCAAATGGTTGTCTAAGGCTATGACCTTTTGTTATACTTGTCATGAAAGGAAATATTGCCAGCCCAGCTATCTGGAATTTTGTAAATAATTATGTCATTTGTGAATGTAAGTATGATTCATATAAGATACTTATGCTACAGATGCATTAGAACTGTATGTCAGGTGTATGTCAAACAGCTGGTACAGAAGTATGTGTGTTGAAATGGTTTTTGTAAAGTGCTTAAAATGTAACCACAACATGCCCTACTGGAATAGAACAGAAGTGTACATGCACTATTGTTACTGTTTAGATGTATATATTTTAATAGCGGAAACTGGAATACAGAAGGTTAAGTTCAGAAAAATAGCTAAAATTAAATTACTTTATGGCCAGCCCGTAAAAATATGTTTTCTTTCAGTTTCAGTGCACCAAGAGGCATAGTGTCTAAAACTAGGGAGCTTTTTGTATTGTCTTGGAAGTGTTTTATTGCTTTATGACTTCGACCATTTGCCAAAGATTTGAGGTTTATGCATTTTCACAGGTAGATGCTAAAGACTTGTAGTTTCCAGCATTGTGGGGTTTCACTTGGGATAGAGTCTGATGACTCCTGAAATTTTCTTTTCGAGTTTCAGAACCGAAGTCTTCAACTTAAGCTAAGTACCCCGTTGGGGAAACTTTTTCTTGCTCCTTACCGATATCAGTAAAAGTTAATAATTGCATTACTTGTGGAAAGCAAATACCTCATAAAGTATTTCATTCGTACTGTATTCCTTGCCTAGGCCCTGACCACGACGTACCTAGCTGTCGGTTTTGTGCTTTATTTAATCAGCGCACTATCTGTCGTCGGTATATTTTCGCCTGTAAATATTTCAGTTCTCGGTTTAATTATCCAGAAATGTCATCGGTTTACCGGGATTCCGAAAAAAACATAAAGATAAAGACAGAGACAGGCTGCCTAGGTCCAAAACTTCCGACAACACTTCTCCTAAGCCAGTCACCAGTTCTCCGGTACTCAGTGAGGTGCTTTCGCAGCCCCTGATACCCGCTACTTCTGATTAGCAGACCTCTGCTGAGATGCATTCAGAGTCCGGTATGGCTCGAGATACTTCAACTATGGAACCCATGGATGTCTGTACCTAGGATGGGTCCGGAGCTGCTGTGCAGGCACTGGCTTCTGAGGGGTGTATTCAGGCCTACGGACTTGCATATTAAACCGATACCTCCATTACTTAGGCCTAAATCTCGATCCATGTCTAAAAAACCGATGCCCAGCCCTCTAGGCCTCAAAAACAAATGATAAGAATGGCTGAAGATCTAATAACTCTAATCAGGGGTAGCCGCCCCTCCTTCTAAGAGGCCACCCCCCCCCCTCTAAGAGGCCTAGGACTGAAGTTGATTATGAATCTTCTGATCAGGATTCTGTTTTTTCTGACTCTTCTGATGATCTGGATTTGCCCTTACCTACTTATGAGGATTCTGATGCAGAAGACTCTATTCCCTCTGCTTCCCCTCCTGAGGATTTTTCTTTTGGGGAAACCTTACATACTCTAAGGGAGCATTTCCACTGGGAAAGCCAGGATTTTTCTGATTTAAAAAAGAGGCTTAGGGATTTCCTTCTCCTACCTCAGCATAGGCCTTTAGCTATTCCTCCTGTACTAGACATTGTTGATGATGCTTTCTCGGAATCTAGTTTGGCCACTGATTCCCTGCCTCCTGCTTCCAGAAAACCTTACAGAAACTACAGGGTCCCTGAGTCCCACAAGTTCCTTTTCAAAAATCCTATTGCAGAGACTATTTCACAGGGGCCCAAGGGCATTAAGGCTTTTACTCCTAAAAATCCTACCCCTTCCGATAGAGACTCCAGAGTGCTGGATAGATGGGGTAAGAAGGTTTACACTTCTGCAACCTTGGCCATTAGGGCTTTAAACTGCCAGTTTCATATGTTAAAATATCAACAACATGTTATTGGACTGCTTAAACAGAAAATGATGTTGATTCCTGACTGTGTGGAAAATAAAGAATTACAGGATTTAATGCATTCTGCCGAATAAGTTGGAAAACATACTTTGCAGTGTGGTTTTGATTCATTAGAGGCCTCTTGCAGGGCTGTTGTTACTGGATCTTTAATCAGAAGGCATGCTTGGCTTAAGGAGCAATCTTTGCCTGATCATGTTAAAGCTAAATTGTTGGATGCTCCTTTAAATCAGGACCTCCTGTTTGGCAACCAGGCTGAGGATGTTCTTAAAAAGATGGAAGATAAAGTTAAATCTATGCAAACTGTTAAAGATTTTTTACAAGTTCAGCCTCCTAGATTTAGTAGGCACTGGCCCAGAATTGGTCCTTTCCAGCCTCTTCCAGGTCTTTTCAAGCCAAACCTAGACACAGCAAAAACCCCAGGTTTCAGTCCCAAGGGACACTCAGAACTAAGCAGTGGGGGGTCTCCGCTTCCAAGTTTGGGAATAATAAGACTCCCCCCTATGGTAAACTGTCTCAATGACTTCCTTGTAAAATTTCCAAGCACTTATCAACTGACTGCCCCTTTGGAGGGAAAGATTGCTGCTCTTGCAAAGAATACTCATTATCCAGTACAAGTGGGTTTTAAATAGTGTCCCAGGGATACAGATTTCACTTCCACACGTTGCCAAACACCAAGTGGGTGGCCGGACTTACTCCCAAATCAGTGGGCAGAGGCCCAAAAACAAGTGCTTTCTCTCTTAAACAAGGGGGCTATTCAAATGGTACCAGAAGAGGAAAAGGGACGAGGCTTCTACTCGCGACTTTTCCTGGTACCCAGAAAAGACAATTCATGGCATCCTATCCTGGACCTGTCTGCTCTAAACATCTTTTTAGAGATTCCAAAATTCAAGATGCTGACTCTTCACCAGTTACTTCCTATGCTAGGCAAAGATGCCTGGTTGGCAACACTAGATTTAAAAGAAGCATACCTGCACATCCCAATCAGGGAATCTTGCAGAAGATACCTACGCTTCAAAGCAGGCTACATGCACTATCAGTTCTCTGTACTGCCCTTTGGCTTATCTACTGCGCCCAGGGTATTCACAAAGTGCCTAGCTCCAGTTATTGCATTTTGCAGGCAAAGAAATATTCAAATATACCCATACCTGGACGATTGTCTAATTCAGGCAGAAAGCCAGGACATACTTTTGAATCATCTGGCCTTTGTAAAAAGGGTTCTAACTTGTCTTGGGTACACCATAAATGAAAAGAAATCACATCTGGTACCCTGTCAACAAATTATATTCCTGGGAGCAAGCTAGAATACAACTTCCCAGATGACTTACCTCACGCCAGAAAAGCAAATTCATTAGACAACCTACTTCAAACAAGTGGCCACAAAAACCCTGCTATCTGCAAGACAAATACTGCAAGCCTTGGAGTTCATGGCCTCCTGCAGTCTTCTAATTCCATATGCAAGGCTGCATATGAGGAAACTACAGTGGTATCTAAAAAGCCTATGGTGTCAACATTCTCAAGACCTAGAAACAATGATTCTTATCATACCTTGCCTACGCCTAGAGTTCCTTTGGTGGGCAGAGACCTGCCACCAATTCAAGGGACTATCTTTCACACCACCCCCTGCTGCCCAAACCCTAACAACAGATGCATCAGACTATGCATGGGGGGCTCACCTGGCAGGGAAGTGCATTCAGGACAAATAGAACCCAAGTCAAATGCACCAGCATATCAATCAAAAAGAAAGGTTAGCTGTAGAGAATGCTCTGACAGCCTTCAAGGACTACATTCTTCCAGGACAACTAATGGTAAAGACGGACAATACCACTGTTATGTGGTACATAAAAAAGCAGGGGGGTACACATTCTTACCCCCCCCCTCTGCAGACTAGCCATGGCATTGTGGAACACAGCCTTGAGCTACCAAGTGCACCTACAAGCTCAATTCCTGCCAGGAAAATTAAATACACTGGCAGACAGACTAAACAGAAACCTCATGGACCCACACGAGTGGAAACTGGAACCAAGGATTTTCAACATGTAGACAAGCAAATGGGGGAGCCCAGATATAGACCTGGTTGCCTCTCCGCAGAACTACCAGTTGGACAAATTTTGCACAAGGACTCCCCACAAACAAGCCTGGAAAGTGGATGCTCTGTCCTTCAGCTGGAAAAACCTATCAGTCTATGCCTTCCCCCCTCTGACTCTGCTCTCCAGCGTACTACTAAAAATCAAACAGGACAAACCAAGGATGATTTTGATTGCTCCAGACTGGCCGCGCCAACACTGGTACCCCCTCCTACGCAGTGTGTCATGATTATCCCCATGGCACCTGCCTCAGACTCCTTCCCTGCTATCTCAACAGGAGAACCAGATTCTGCACCCTCAGCTTCCAACACTGAACCTTGCAGCCTGGCTAATTACTTAATCTGTCCTTTACCATCCCTCAGCAAACCTGTGATGGATATCATTTTAGAGGCAAGGAGGCCTAGTACTAGAAAATCTTATGCTGAAAAATGGAAAAGATTCTGTGTCTGGAACCAATCTCAAGGCATGAGCACAGCAGCACCCAGTTTACGTCAGATTTTTCAATGCTTAAATGAGATGCTTCACAAGGGCCTGTCTTTTTCCTCCATTAAAATCCATGCCTCAGCCATTTCAGCTCATTATAACACAGAACCTCCCCTTTTCTCTCATCCACTGCTCAAGCAGTTCCTCAGAGGGGCCAAAAATTTGAGACCACCCAGGAGAGCTCCAACCCCAGCCTAGGACCTTAACTTTGTCTTGGAGAAACTCACTCTACCTCCTTTTGAGCCAGCTGCTACTGCAGACTTAAACTTTCTTTCTTGGAAAACAGCTTTCCTTTTAGCAATTACTTCAGCTTGAAGGGTATCAGAATTACAGGCCCTTGTGGCAGTGGAGCCTTTCATCATCTTTCATGTGGACAGGGTGTACCTCGGAACCAATCCATCCTTAATGCTCAAGGTGGTATCCAGTGTGGCTCTTAATCAGTCCATTCATTTGCCGACCTTCTTTCCCAATCCACAGAATAAAGAGGAACGGGTACTGCATTCCTTAGATGTGCACAGACAACTCAGATTCTACTTGGTTAGGACTAAACCTCAAAGGAAATCTGAACAACTGCTGGTGGCATTTGCTGCAGGGGCAGAGGGGAAAGCTATTTCAAAGCAAACCATTTCTAAATGGATAAGCCATTGAATTCATTTCTGCTATAAGCACCATGGAAAACCTATTCCCCAGGGGATCAGACCTCACTCCACCAGGGCTGCATCTACCTCCACAGCCTTTCTCAGAGGTGTCCCTACCAGAGACATCCTAGAAGCTGCTACCTGCAGTTCTGTACATACTTTCACCAAGCATTATCATTTGCCAATTTTCTTTAAATCCAGAGCTGGCTTTGCCACTGCAGTCTTGCAGGGCCTTATAGCGGGCCCTAATGCTATCTAAATTCCTCCTCCCAACCATAGCTTTGGGAATCTACCCAAATGTAATGACTGCAACAGTGAAACACAAAGAATATAGTACAGAGTTGTGTACACTTACCATAAATGTAGATGTTCGAGTGTATTCACTGTTGCAGTCCTGGTTACCCTCCCTCCAGCCCCCTAACTTCTTTTGGGTATACTTCTACTTTCCTTTACTATGCTTAAAAGCCTTTTTGGTGTATTTGCTTTTTTGTTGGAGGTATATCTTTGTGCTTTTATGTTGAATTGCTTCCCATTAGGGGGGGGCACCTGACATCTGGGGCAAGAAAAACTGATGTAATGGCATCGGCTGCATGTTTTATACCCCTGATGACCTGATGTCATGGAAGAAGGGACTGCAACCGACGCAGGACCCAATACTTTGTTAATCAGGCTGACTGAGGGCTACATGCAAGCAGATAACCCAAATGAAATGACTGCAACAGTGAATACACTCCACCTACTTTTATGGTAAGTGTACACAACTGTACTTTCTGCAGTGTTGTTTTAAATATTTCCTGTGATGTTGAATGCTGATGTCACTGTAAATATACATTTAGCATTGTCTTGTTCTTTTATTATTTATTATTAAATATACTTAAGCCTTTCATTGTGCCTGATCTGTCTAGAGATATTTATGTAGTGAGAGTACTTGCATATTTTTTAGTGACACTGTGTAGGCCACACCTAATAGCCTTGCTCTTGGTCAAACTACCATTTGAATTAACAGTAACATTACACAGTAAGATTGGACATCCTTTGTTAAGGGCCTTAAAGTAGCCGACAAGGAGTGACTGGTGGCAGGGGAAATTACCTTATAGTCTGGGCAGAAGGGGGCATAGCTAGTAAACCTCTCCCTGCCTTTCCCAGGTGTGTGTGTGTGTCCAAACCAAAAAGAGTGGGTGTCAGCTACTTGGTCAGGGACATGAAGCACTGGTTGGACAGAGAGGGTGTTTGAGGTCTTGACTTTGTCAGTCAGCTGAGATCTCAACTCTACAGCTGTACCAGTGGGAGAGTCTTACTGGGGATCTGGAGAAAGAGGAAGAAACTAGCCCCGGACTGACTGTGGTCTCTGTGTACTCTTAAGGGAAATTGCACTTGATGCAGAGAGCTGTATCTGGAAAAACTGTGTGTGTAACATGTCATCCTCCCAGCGTACAACCCCCACAGGTGCTAGTGATGAAGATTGAGGCTCCTTGACTACTGGTACATTGGTGGGGTGTCACAATACTCAACATAACAAATCTATTCCAGCCAGGGTCAAGGCCCACTCTATCAGGGCCTTTGCTTCATCTGTGGCTTTTTAGAAAGGTTTAGAAGTATTCTAGAAGCTGATACTTGGTCCTGTGTACATACTTTTACAAAGCACTATAAGCTTGATTCCTTTTCTAGGTCTAGATTAAGCAATACTAGGGCCATTCTCCAGGGGCTGCTGGGCCTTTCTCCTTCCTCCTCTAATCCGTAGTTAGCTGTGGTGATCTACCAATATAGCTTTGGTTACTGCAGTAGCGATCAATATGAAGAACATAGTGCAGCTGTGTAAGTTGAACTTACCATAACAGTAAATGTTCGAAAGATCGGTGCTTCAGTAGCTGCTCTCTCCCTCCATTCTCTTTGTTTTTCAGTTTGTTTTTTATGCCAAGGTGTGGGCATTTATTTTTTGCTATTGCTAGTATTGTCCTTTCAAGGCTCACCCTCACTGTCTCTGTTAGCAGGAATGCTCTGAAGGGCTTTCCACCCAAACGTTTCTTTTAGTCAGCTCAGCTCGAGCTGCTTGACAATTTGGGTGCATGGAAGGTGCCCTGAAGTTTGGAAGACGGCTGGCTGTTATATCCTTGGCAGGATATAAACCGTATAGCTAAGGCTACTACTTCAGCGATCATTCGAACATCTACTGTTAGAGTAAATTCAACTTGAACAACTGTACTTTTGAGGGTTTTTTTCCTCTTCATTTGAAGAGCTACGGGGATGAGTGCAAAAGCACCAATCGTCTTTATACAATAAAAGGTGAATCCTTTTTTTCACAGGAAGAGTAGAGGGAGATGTGGATTTGGCTGCTCTAGAAAACCAAAGTCCTTTGTTTATTTGAGCGGAGGGGTGTATGGATTTATGTACTTCATATTTATTTATTCCTGTTTGGTGACCTGGGAGGTCCACTGGGCTCGAGAGCCCATTTTCAGTGGAGGCCCGGGGAGAAAGGCTCCACAATACAAAGTTACATTACATAGAGAATTACAAGAAAAATATTTGCATTGCAATCAGCAGGTAGTATAACAATCAACAGGTAGCATAACAATAACAATCAGCAGGTAGCATAACAATCAGCAGGTAGCATAACAATCAGCAGGTAGTATAACAATCAGCAGGAGCAGAGCTTAGGAGGTTATGAGTTGAAGAGTGCAGTTACATTTCCTGTGAAGAAACAGGTAAGAATGAAGTTGTGTTTTGAAGGTGTGTGGATTGTCACAGGTCCTACTGATGTTACAGCTGATATTGGCAATTATCACTCAAATGGATGCTTGTTGATGGCCTGTTTTGCTTAAAGTGAAAAAAGTGAAAAAAAATGAAGAAGCTATGGGCTGCTGTCTTCTTTCTTTGTTTAAACACTTATTAAAGTCATATGTTGTATGCAATGATGTGAGTACAGGATAGAAATAAAAAAAATGAAACAAACCATAGTAAACACTTTTATTTTCATGCTTTATAGATGCATTTCTTTCTTTTTAACAGTTATTATTCATTCCAGCATTATATTAATTGTAATTTCCTGATTTCCCTTAAAAGGCCTCTTAAACATTATTTTGCAAGTGTTGTTCCCACAAATTCTATTTATTTCTATGTAGTTTTTTCTCTCCCTTTTTAAAGGTACCATCTCCTTTACAATCTTCATTACTTCAGTTACAGTTATTAAACATTTGATTTCAGTTTTCTAGTAATTGTTTTATTTTTTTATCAGGCAGTAGCATTAAATGTAGTAAGACGTAACTAGTTCTGGGTAATTTGGTTCCTACATCCTAGATCAAAAGAACGATTTCCTTAGTTGAAATCATTTGCTTCCTTAACATTTCCAACAAAGCACACTGTAGGGAATTTTTAAAACCTGCTAACGCATTACATTCCCCAAAACACACTGCCAGTTACCGCTCTCTGTCTCATCACAACATTAAATACCAGAAGAACAACAAATCCGTTATTAAACAGGATACTTATATATCTCAGCTAACAGTTGTGGTTGAGATATATAAGTATCCTGGTTTTTTTTCGATTATTTATACAGATTATTGTTTCTAACAATTAATATATAGCACTTTTATTGCCTGCTTTTTAGTCTTTGAGTGTATTTTATTGTTATTAACTAATCTGCACAAGTAACTGATTTGTTTGCAGTTAAAAGCATTCTGTATCTTTACAAATCTTTATCTGTTTAAAAACTTTCATTTGTGGCTTTCTCTAGTGCTTACTGTCTGTAGGCTATTGTTTTTGTGTCCACCCTCCCTCCCACTTGGTGTCTTGCTGTTATACTTGGTGGCTTTGCAGTTGCCTGCCCCTATTGTAAATCTGATCTGTGACACTCCTCCCAGTCTAGTGTCATTAGCTCATTCTACCTAATACAGAGAGAACATTGGATAAGGCCGTCTGTTTCTCATTTTTCCCTTTCAAAAAAAAAAAGTTTGTTTTTTTTTTGCCTGCATCTCCTTGTGTTCTGACTGTGCTTCTTAAACATTTTGGAAATATAAAGTATATTTCAGAGCATTTATTATAACTGTAATTGCCTTAATATTGCTACAACTCAAGTGCTCTAGGTTGCACTGCATCTGAAGTGTTTGTGTGTTTTAGCTGCTTTTCTGTATATATAGACTTCTCTGTTTCTTTAACTAAATAAGCTCTGCAAAGTTGTTTTATTGCATTCCTGCCTGAATTTCTGAGTTCTTTGCACTTTTAAAGTTTGTTTTTGCTTAGATTAACTGGTAGGCTACACACTCAAGTGCGCTAGCTGAATTAAAGGATTTACTGTGGCTTCTGTACTTAATTTCTGCTACTTTGTAAAAAAAAAAAAAAAAAAATCCTTGTTTCCCGCTTTTACTGAACTAGAATAGTCCAGTCTTCAGGTATTGCTGATCTCTGGGCTGTGTCATAGTTCCTGTGTTGCCCATATCTTTATTTGGATAGGAGGAAGGTTCTTTGTTCACCAGTGAGAGTGGGGAGCTCTGAGCAGCCTATTTGTCCTTTGAGGAGTGGTTCCAGCCCAGTGACTTGTAGCGTATTGGCCGTTTTGGGCCATTTCCTATCTCTTTCTAACCCCCTGCTTTAAAGCCAGCTTTAGCACGACTTTGCGCTTGTAATTTAAAGTTTGTCCGGTTTGTTGCATTTACCTGTTGAGGCTACACACTCAAGTGTGCTAGCCTGTGTTACATATTTATTGCATTTTCCTGCTGTTTGTTGCAAAAAAGAAAAAAAACAAAAATATTTTCCTTGTTGCCTGTCCTTCCTGACCTAGAGTAGTCCAAATACAGGCTTTGCTGTATTCTGGACTTTTGGAAAGTTCCTGTGTTGCCCATTTCCTTTCTTGGATAAAGGGAGGCTTCTTTGTTCACCAGTGGCAGTGGGGAGCTTAGAGCAGCCTATCTATCCCTGGAGGAGTGTTTCCATCACAAGAGTCTGGTAGTCTGTTGGCTGTTTTGGGCCAATTTCTAGCTCATTCAAGTTCCCCTGTATAAAACCCACTTTGGCGCGGTTTTTGCACTTGTTACTACTCAGCCAAGCTCCTTGTGGTCCTGCAGAGTGGTGCTAGCAGCAGAGAGGCTAAAAGAGCGACTGCTACCCTGATGAAAGTGTTTTTTTTTCCTGCTACTACCTGGGCGACTGTCCGATCTAGCTAAACTGCAAGTATTTCTGCTTCTTGAACTGTTTTAAACTGTTTAAAGTTGTTTTTGCACCTGCACTTTTAAAGTTTGTCCTGTTTGTTGCATTTACTTGTTGAGGCTACACACTCAAGGCGCTAGCCTGTGTTACATATTTATTGCATTTTCCTGCTGTTTGTTGCAAAAAAGAAAAAAAAAAACAAAAAAAATATCCTTGTTTCCCATCTTTTCTGACCTAGAGTAGTCCAAATACAGGCTTTGCTGTGTTCTGGACTTTTGGAAAGTTCCTGTGTTGCCCATTTCCTTTCTTGGATAAAGGGAGGCTTCTTTGTTCACCAGTGGCAGTGGGGAGCTTAGAGCAGACTATCTATCCCTGGAGGAGTATTCCGAGGACAAGAATCTGATAGTCTATTGGCCGTTTTGGGCCAATTTCTAGCTCTTTCAAGTCCCCCTGTATAAAACCCGCTTTGGCGCGGCTTTGTGCGATTTTGCGCATAGCGCAGCATCGGGCAGCTCCGCTTAATTGGGTTTAAACCATTCTCAGCTCCACAAAGTCTGCTCTTCACTTTCTCCCTTAGAACTGATCTAGTTCTCATAGTAAACACCCTATTCCTACTCTAAAGCCTGGCACTTGCTCACTAAAGCAATTATATAAGTCAGCACTAAAAAATTAAAAGCACTATATCCTCACAAACTCCCCTTGAGTACCTTGTTCCCCATTGGCCCTTTTTTTCAATTATAAAGGAATACCCAATACTATTCTAGCATGTCCAAAGGTCAGTTGTCAATCTCCTCTCTGGTCCAGCTGGTGAATCTGGGAATCTTGAGGCAAGTTACAACTGCCTCATGTACACAGACAACCCTCTCCTCCTCCCAATAAATTCCAACACATGTGAGAGATGCAACCATATAGCCAAACTGGAGACTAAGCTCTCTCAACTCAGTATTGGTGTAACCAGTCAGGAGGAGAAGGAAACCACACTCACTACAATTCCAGTCTCGCATAGACCTACCACGACAGCAAACCAAACAGCAAACCAAACACATAAACACACAAAAACATACTCGGAGGCTCTAAATAAAAATCTGCCTAAGCAGCAGAGACCTCCAAAGTAGACACCCAAGCAACCGCTACCCCAAAACAAAACACATGCAACACATAGCTCACAAAGCCAGTGTGCCGAACAGTCACAGCCCTTAAGGCTAAACAACATACCTGATACACTTGTAATTGGTGACTCTATCGTCAGGCACACTGACATCCAGCTCACCAGGCTGAACAAGGAGAAGGTCACGGTGAGCTGCCTGTCAGGCGCTAGGATCCGCCACATAACACAAGCACTCAGGTCACTCCAAGGCAAGTACAAATATACACAGTCATTGTCAATGCTGGTGTGAATGACCTGAGACGTACCTTCCTGGACTACATGAAAAGAGACATAGAGGAGCTCTCTGAGCATGTAGCCCAGGCCGGTATGACCCTGACCTTGAGTAGCATCTTACCCTCACCGAGAATGATGCCACAATATGAAGACAAGATGATCAATTTCAAAAATTGGCTTAAGAATTGGTGTCATTCAAAGAGGATCCAATGCCTGTCTCGACAAGCCACGATGCTTCGCTAGGGACGGCTTGCACCTGTCACCCCTGGGCTTTCGGATATTGGCAAAGGCTCTTGCCACCCCCATAGTGCCTTTTTTAGGCAAGGCTCAAAAGACAAACCCACCTCCATAAGTATCACAAGGGATAAGAAACTAAGAGTAATGCTACTCAACGCCAGAAGTCTAAACCTCAAGATGCATGCACTCGAAACTCTCCTTAGCATGGAGAACATTGATATCTGTGCAGTAAAAGAAACCTGGTTCAAGGCTCCCAAGAGCACCCCAGCACTACCAGGTTATACCTCATACCATGCTTTTTGGCCCCAAAACTTGGACCGAACCACAAAAGGAGGGGGAGTATCAATATTCGTAAGAGATACCCACACCTCCAGGTTGGTGGCACAGCACGAAATATCAGAGACTATCCATGTGCAACTAACAGTGGGTAAGACTGCCTTCCAGTTTATAGCCTGCTACAGACCAACCTCCCAAACCCAGGAACCCCACCCGGCCTTCCTGAGAACACTGGAAAATATGAAGGTCTCTCCAAACACCATTATATTGGGCGACGTCAACTACCCAAACATAGACTGGGAGCATTATTCTAGCTCCAACACCCTAGCCCAAAGGTTCCTAGAATTTATAAACTCAAATGCTATTGAACAACTTGTTACCACTCCCACAAGAGGGGAAAACATACTGGACCTGATCATCACCAACATGGGGACTCTATGCTCCAGACCAGAAGTGTATCCCTCACTGGTAAGATCAGACCATAAACTAATCTCACTGGATATTCACATCCCGACCCCACCCCCTGCCCAGAAAGCCACAGTGAAAAACTTCTCTAAAGCAAATTTCACACTCCTCAAAACCAAGGTGGAATCCTTCAAAGCCCCCGGGCCTGTGGAAAATACAGCCCAGGCCACAGAATCCTTTATAAATGCATTCTATGAACACCTTCAAAGGCAGGCGTCCTGTCTGGTGGACCCTAGCCATAAACAAACTATACAATAGAAGGAGGAAGCTACTACATGATAGAGCAAAATCCCAAAAAGGGAAGGCATCTCTGATCAGTATTAGCAAAAAACTACGGGCACTCATAAAATCGTCTAAGGCCAGCTTCGAGAGAAAAATTGCACAGGACACTAAGGATAATCACAAGGCTTTCTTTAGTTGTGTTAGGAACCTGGGTGAGAATTTCCAGATATGCTCAGAATTAGTCCAAAATGACAAAAAATACACCGAACCCACAGACATTGCCAACATCCTAGCTGACAGGTTCAGCGCAAACTCCCCTCCCACCAAAAGGGCAAATATTTATCCCAGCAGCGTGCTGCCCCCCTGACATCTCAGATGCTCAGGTAAGAGCAGCCTAAAAGCAAAAAACACAGCATCGATGGGACCAGACGGTGTCCCGGGCTGCGTCCTACATGAACTCCAAGAAGAGCTAAACCCAAACATAAAACTACTGTTCAATCTGAGCCTTACTACAGGATATGTACCCAAAGAGTGGCGTACAGCAAAAGTGGTCCCTCTCCACAAAGGTGGTGCCTCAACGGATCCTGGAAACTATCGCCCCATAAGCCTGACTAGCTTGGTCTGCAAAGCTATGGAAAGGATCATCATGGACCTCATAAATAAAGATATTGGGGACCTACAGACACTGGATCCTACCCAGTTTGGCTTTGTTAAGGGCAGATCCCGCCTCTTAAACCTGGTCAATTTCTTTGAAACAGTCACCAAGGCCATTGACGAGGGGAGGGTGGCCTACACAGCCTACCTGGACCTCGCAAAAGCCTTCGATACAGTACTCCACTCGGCCATTATAGATAAGCTCACCAGCTTAAATATAAACCCCTGTGTCATTAGATGGGCTGCAAACTGGCTCATGGACAGAACCCACATGGTTAGAATTGCTGGAGCCATGTCAGACTCCAAACCAGTTACAAGTGGCGTCCCACAAGGCTCAGTCCTGGGACCTCTCTTGTTCGGTATATATTTCTCCGAGGTACAGGCCAACACGGAAGGACTGTGGCTGACCGAGTTCGCAGATGACTGCAAACTAGGCACCATAATTGACTCTCCACCGAGACAAGCATCCTACAAAAGGGCCTCATAGAAACAAACAACTGGTGCCAGAGCCATGGCCTCAAGCTAAATGCCAAAAAGTGTATAGTCATCCCCTTTGGCAACAACAAAGTGCCCACAAATTACCACATAGGTGGTAATCCATTAAGTACGGAAGAAGTAATTAGGGACCTGGGGACCCAAGTTGATAGCAATCTCTCATTTGAAAACCACGTGGCCAAAGTGGTTAGAAAAACATTTTATACAGCCCACCTAATCATGAAGGGATTCACATCTAGATCAGGGGAGGTCATCGTGCCTTTTTACTCATCCCTCATCAGGCCCATAATTGAGTACAATGCCCCTTTTGGGATGTACCTTACCAGACACCTGCAGCAACTGGAAAGACCCCAAAAGTACCTCACCAAAAGGATCAAAGGGCTCAAACAGATGCCATATGCTGCCCAGTTAAAGAAACTCCAGCTCTACTCAGTGGCATGCCGCCTGCTCAGAGGCGATCTGTGCTGGACGTATAAAGCCATGTCCAACCCGGAATTAATGGACATGCTGCACCTCAGAAAATCCAAATCCCATCGAGCTACGCGCTCGAGAGACTTGAACCTCAGCACTGAAATAAATAGGACATGCTGGAGGGACACATTCTTAACTCAGAGGCTCCCTTCACTCTGGAATAAAATCCCAGTCCAGGTTAGGCAGAGTCCCTCATTGACTCTCTTCAAGAGGAATCTTGATGAGTGGATGGGAGATCATAGGTTTACCCCAGGTATCACTTCTGTGTCACTGTTAGACAGAGGCACAGTATACTAACCTCGAAAAAGGGCATAGCAAAATTCATTTAAAATGGGTGGTGAAAGCCAAACACACCCTGGCTAGGCTTATAAATGCCCTAGGGCAGATAGCCTAGTATGAATCTATGAACCTATACATTTGCTATCTGAGGAAAAATTCTCTTAGTCTTCTTTAGGTATCAAAATAACTGCATACACTTCCAAGCAGGAATCCTAAATGTTATAGACTTTTTATCATACTTGTAAACCTTATTTACGTCCTCCCATTATTCTTTTGTATACTGCCTTTCCATTCTCTCCAATATTTTCTTAATCTCCTGTAATTGATTCTTACAATTGTCATGCAGTATTTTATATACCCTACTAATTGTCCCTTTACAACAGCAATTTCTGTTCTAGATTCAACTGAAATTCTACCAAATCTGGTCATTTACTTAGCACTCACCTATCCTTTTCTATTTGCCTGTACTCTGTTACCATTCCCTGATATAGAAGGCAGTCCCTTAACTGGCAGTCCAATCTTCTGCTTAGCCTCACCCCACACTGTTACCTCTTCCTCTCTAGTTATTTGTTCTCAATACCTTGGTTCCTTTACTAATTTTTTCCAAGTAAATGTCATCCCCCATATTGCCAGTCTTGCATCATTCTTTTTGGAAAAATCTCTTTTCTCAATTTCCATGTTACCTCAGTTAGTAAGATACTGTCTGCTACTTTATAACTGTAATAACATGCTGCATTGTTGTCCTTCTTAAGGATCTGCATCCAAAATCCTTCTCTCTTTCTACTTCTTGACTCCCTCCCCCATTTCATCATAATCATTTTCCACGTTGATTTATAATCTACTGCTTGTATTATGTATATGGACCTTAACTGCATAGCTGTAAATTATCCCTTCAAATCAGAAAATTCCTAAACCACTTATTCTGTGGGAGTATCAACATATCCCTCTTAAGTCTTCTCTTCCAAAATAAATTCTTTAAATTGTATTAATTATGGTCCACAATATCTCCCAAACCTATATATAAAACTAAGGTGATGAGTAACATTTTCACCGCATGTATATTGTTGTCCATATCCATAACCAAGAGAAACATTTTCACTGCCTGTGTATTACTGTCCACATTCATAATCAAGAGCTTCCTGGTCCTCAATTTTTGTATTATCTTTTGTTTAGTCTATTCTGACATATCACTCCAGGACATAACAAGATAATTTTTAATCCAGACTTAAAATACTTCATTTTATGTCATTATAATTATGGGTATTTCTGAACCATTTTATGTGTAGGTACATAGTTTACTACTATAGCCTTTGTTTTATCTTCATTTATGAGTTTTGTACCCCACAAAAAATAGAAACTGTCTTGAAATGTTCCACAACACCAAAATATCCTTTTATGGATTTATGAGGTACATAATAATATCTGTGAATAAAGCTAACATTTCTTGATTACTCTTGCCTGGTTGCTCTGTTCAAACTTAACTTGGAGAGGAAACCTTCCAGCTTAATTCTTCTCCTCAATCCTTCATATATCCTTCTAATTAATCCTAATATTCTGTCAAAGAATGCAAATGCACCATTGCACTACTCATAAAATCCCACCTGACCCTATCAAATGAATGCCTTCTCTGAATCAAGACCCACCAACAGCAGTGGAGTTTTCTTACATTCTTCTGGAACAATGATAATCCACTGGGAAACAATGTTTAATGTTTGCCCCCATTTCACAAAACCACATTGATCTATATCTGTCAATTATTACAATTTTGGGAACACTTTTGCATTCTCTTAACTAGTATAGACATAAGTACTTCATAATCATGGTTTTAAATTGAAATGGATCTGGTTCCTTTGTCTCTGGACAGAGGCAGTCAGTAAATCACCAGCTATGTAAATCAAATGTATGGGTCACATTTGGATTACACGGTTGGGGTTATAAGGGCCCTAGTGGTCATTAGCCTAGTATACACTTATGAACCTATATGAAGCTGGATCTAAAGGGTCTTTAGTCATCACAGCTTTCTTCTAGGATTCTTGTACCCCCCCCCCCACAAACACACACACCCACACACATTTCAGTTATTAAATATAACCTTCCAGAATTTTATCATCTTTTCCCCTCCCAACTTTCAAAATTTCACAGAAATATGTCTGTTACTCATCATTTGATCACTTCTGCAGTTCATAGGTTCATAGGTGTGTACTAGGCTAATGGTTCTGGAGCCTTTACAAGCTTAGCCCCCAAAAATTGCCCAAGTTCCATTCGACCCAATGGTAGTTAACATTGCCCCTATCCAGTAGGGCAACTGGAGTGATCCCTGGGGTGAACTTTCTGTTATCCATCCACTCGTCAACATTTCTCTTTAAGAGGGCCAGTGAGGTGCTCTGCTTGACATGAATGGGAAGCTTATTCCAGAGTATGGGCAGTCTTTGGGAGATGAACCTGTCCCTCCAGCATGTTCTTTTAATTGTGGTAATGAGGTTGTGATCTCTGGGGCGTGTGGCATGGGGGAATTGGGATTTTGTTAGGTGTAGCATTTCAAGAAGGACTGGGTCAGACATGGCTTTGTAAGTCAAGCAGAGATCACATATAAGTAGAAGATAAGAGAGTTTGCAGATTTCCTTTATCTTTGTTAAGCAGGTCCATGATGATGCGCTTCATAGCTTTGTATACCAAACTCATCAGACTGATGGGGCGATAGTTCCCATGGTCTGTAGTTGCTCCCCCTTTATGGAGTGAGATGACTGTAACAGTGCGCCATTCATTAGGGACATAGCCTGAGGTAAGGTTGTGATTGAACAGGGCACACAGATGTGGTGCCAGTTCATTTTGTAGCTCATGTAGGACACAGCCAGGGATATTATCAGGTCCCATGGATGCTGTATTCTTGGCTTTGGACAATGCAGCTTTTAACTGTGCCGCAGAAATGGTGGGTACCAGGCTTTCTTCTGGTATTGTGATAGGGCCCTGGGGGGGGGGGGTAAAGTTGGCACTGAATCTGTTGGCCAGTATGTTGACTATATCTGTTGGCTCGGTATAGGAGGTGGCATTGTGCAATAAATCATTGCAAATTTGGGTATTGTCTTGGAGGTTTTTGATATAGCTGTAGAAGGCTTTGTGGTTTTTATTGTCAGCGCAATTCTGCCTTCATGGCTGGCTTTAGAGGATTTGATAAGGGATCTCAGCTTTTTGTTGAGACTGATAAGGGAGGTTTTATGTCTTATGACTTAATTTTTTTCTGCAACAGTTTCTTCCTTCTGTTGTAGAGTTTATTGATGGCTGGGGACCACCAGATTGGCTTCCTTTTTTTGGAGGAGAGCGTCTTTGTTCTGTTTGGTATGGCAAGGTCCATGCATTTGTTTACGTGCTTGTACAGTGCATTGGTGTATGATTCGGCAGTCATGCAGCTATGGGTGCCGAGAAGTTAGCCATTTCTGTTTTTAGGAGCCCAAAGTCAACTTGAGAGAAGTTTTCAGGATGGTCACCTTAGCGGAGGGTGTAGGTCAGATGGAGATTTCCATGGTGATCAGTTTGTGGTCTGATTTAACCAGGGAGGAATTGACTATAGGTGTGGAGCAACCGTCTCCCATGTTGGATGATAACCAGTTTGAGGATGTTGCTTTCTCTAGTGGGGGTCAAAATTAGCTGGTCCAGGGCACTGGAATTCATAAATTCCAGAAAGCATTGGGCCTGTACAGTGGTACTTGAATAGTTTTCCCAGCTGATGGAAGGGTAGTTGAAGTCACCCAGTATGAGAGTATTGGGTTGGACCTTAATAGATTCCAAGGTACTTAGGAACTTGGAGTGAGAGTCTAGGGACATGTTCGGGGTTCTGTAGCAGGCCATGTCTTGTATCGCAGTCTTACCCAGTGTTAGTTGTACCTGAAGTATCTCAGATGCATTATGCTGGGCTATCAGTCTAGAGGTGTGCGTATCTTTTAAGAATATGAAGACACCACCGCCTTTGGAACTTCCAGCCATATTCTGGGGCCTAAAAGTATGGAATGAGTTGTAGCCTGGGAGCGCAAGGGTGCTTTCTGCCTCTTTAAACCAGGTCTCCATTACAGCACTGTTTATCAACATTCTCCATTTTGAGGAGAGCTTCGAGCAAGTGCATCTTGAGATTTAGACTTCTAGCATTGAGCAGCATGACCCTCAGATTTCATTTGTTTGTAGCTGTTGCTGTGGAATTTTGGTCTTTGGAACAGTGCCTAAAAAGGCACTATAGGGGTGGCAAGAGCCTTACCAGTACCCGGAATCCCAGGGGTGACAGATGCAGGCCGTCTCTGGCAAAGCATCAAGGTCTGTCGATCATGTCGTCCCAGGCAGACAGATACTGGGTCCCCTTAGAATGACACCAAAAACTTAGCCAGTTGTTGAAGTCAATCATTTTCTGCTTGTACTGTGGTATCATTCTGGGTGATGATAGAATACTGTTCAGGGCTAGGGTCATACCTGCCTGGGCCACATAATCTGAGAGTTCCATCACATCTCTTTTCATGTAGTCCAGGGAGGTATGTCTCGGGTCATTTACACCCATATGGACAAAGACTGAGTCATATTTGTACTTGTTGTGGAGTGGCCTGAGTGCATTTGTTATGTGGAGAATCCTGGCACCTGATAGACAACTGACTGTCATCTTCTCCTTGTTCAACCTAGTGAGTGGGACATCATTGTGCCTCACAATTGAGTCTCCTATGATTAGTACATTGGGCAAAGTGTTTTGCCACAAGGGCTGAGGTTGAGGGGCACACTGTGTTGGTGAGATATGTGTTCTGGTGTTGGTGTTGTTTTGTGGTGGTCTAGTGCATTTCTGTCTCAGGGGTCTCCGTTGTTTGGATAAATTTTTATTGTGAGCCTCCCCGTAGGTGGGAGTATGATTTGTGTTTCTATGTGTGGGTTGTGATTGTTGGTGGTTTGGAGGGCTGTGTGTTTTACGTAGTGAGTTGCAGGTGTTGACCTTCTCCTCTTGACCAGCTAGTCCGGTCTTGGTTGGAGCATGCACTCCTTCCAGTTTGGTGATATAAGTGCATCTCTCACATGTGTGAGTGTTGGAGAGGGCTGTCTGTGTACATTAGACAGTTGCCATACTGTCTTAGAATGCCCAAGTACACTAGGTTAGCAGGAAAAAGCACAGGAAATTGCCCTACAGTCATACCAGGAGGGGTGGTCATAACTTGAAAGTACTAGTGCTTTCACTGCGTAGGAACACCTAGAACTGATAGTACGCAAGTGTGGTACAATAAATGCTACAATGCTAGCCGATTAAGCTAATTGAAGTGCAAGAAGTAAAAGAACAAGCACGTTATAAGTGAAAAATTGAAGAGCAGACTTTCTGGCACCGGTAGTAGTTTACCTCAGCTGAGTGCTGGTGCGCAAACCCATGCAAACATGGGCTTTTAAACCAGAAAGTTGAAAGGGATGGAAAAACTGCCCAAACAGGCCAGTAAACTACAATTTCTGGACCAGAAACCACTCCTCTCGTGGTAGATAGGCTACCTAGTGCTTACCACTCCCACTGATAATCTAGAATGCTTCCCTCCAACCTAGAAAGGTCTGGGGGTCTCCGAAACTTATAGAACAGTCCCAGATACAGCAAGTCTGTATCTGGACTAGACTAGTTACAGGAAAGGCGGGAAAGAAGCTTAAAAACTTTTTTGTTTTATTTTTTTGCAGAAAAACAGTTAAAACAGTAGCAAAACACTTTAAATGCAGTACAAGCTTGCATGCTTGAGTGTGTAGCAATATTAAGGCAAATACAGTTTAAATAAATGCAGATAAATTAACAACGACGAAAAAACAAGTGCAGAGAGCAGTCAGTTATGAAAAAAATCAAAATGGAGGCACTTAAGAGTATCTCTTTCTCCTTCCTGTTGCTCTTATAGTCTGCAGGACACCAAAACTGGATCCGTGGAGCTTAAATAACACTTAAAATTTAAACAGACTAAAATGACCTTAATAAATGCAGCAGAGAAGATGCAATTGAACACTTTAGAGAACAAGTAGCAGAAAAACTAAGATGCAGTAATAGAACTAGAGGAAGAAACAGAAGTACTGTAAAAGCAGCAAGCAGAAAGTAGTCTTGGATCGATTTGTTTTTCTTGCCGAGGGTATAACATCTGGCCAATGTAAGGGAACCTTCCACACACCCAGCCATTGCTAGCTTGAACAGAGATGAAGAAAACAAGACCATTCCTGCCACTGCTCTTTTGGGTTATCAATGATCGGTAGTCTACTAACAGTTTTCCCCTGCTGGGCAGATAAGATCAGATGTCGTCTCTTCTGTCTGCTTCAAAACTCAAATTTATCAGATCCAAGGCCAGCAGCTTAGACTTTGAATCTAAGGATGAAGCTTCTATCCTGTCCTATAATTCATTATCAACCACTCTGCCTTCAAATCTTGGTCTCGCTTTAGCTTCTGACACGTAAGGCTTTTTTGCTTATAGGGATAATATTTTTTTTTTCCTTTCCTGTCCTCTCTTGGCCCTTTTGGACATTTATCTTGCATTAGTTAAAAAAGGGTTATTCAGTCAATAGTCTTATTTAGGTCTTTCTTTTGTAGGCTTTAGATCCATTTGTTTTCTTCTGTGTAAGGTTTATACCTTTTTACTGGTGACCACTGTTATTTCTCATTCTCCAGTCCATTTTCTGGAAATGGTGACTTTGGATCTCAGTTGTACCCATGTAGCCCCCCTGTTGGAGACGAAAACTTGGCTATTGTCAACTGTGATGTTTTCTTTAACACACTTCACTCCAACTACATTGCTGAAGGGTTAACTCCAAGGTTTATGGAGCCTTCCTTTCCTCTCAGGTTTCCCTCTTGGATATGACCAGGGAAGCAACTTGGGGAGGGCTGCCTTCATGGTGCTCAGATTTGAGGAGGTAGTCTTCTTGTCTGGCCTCTACATCAGCATTTGAGGCATTTAAGAAACTATTTCCCACTCAAGATAGGGGATGATCCATTCTTCTTTGTGTCAAGGACAGACTTCCAACATTTCTGGATCTTCAGTGCCACATCATCTCATTCTTTAGCAGTCTTCATTGCTAGACCCTGAGCCACCCCAAACTGGCTTCTGAGTCTCCGTGGTATCTCCTCCATGGAGCAGCATAGGGAACATAAATGTAAAAGGAGGCATTAAGATTCCCCTCAAGAATCTTTAACTGAAGACACTGACCTCGATGAAGTGGAAGTTCCCCCAGCTCTCCTCTGGATGACGTGTCATTTTGATAAGCTGGAATTACTTAGATGTGGGGGGGAGGGTTCAACCAATGCCCCACCCTGGAGAAGTCTGGTTTCCTCAAGTTGTTTGCTGCAGACCCATCTGTAACCCAGGTAGTACCCCTGTTCAGCTGCTTATTGGATTTGGTGTCCCAATGAGCTTGGAAAGAATAAGATGTGGTAGAGCCAGTCCCATGAAAACTAGACATAATTGTAGTGATCCCAAGGATAGAGCACAAAGCTGTGAATGCCATTGTGAAGATCACACCCACTAAAAAGAAAACCTCAAAGGAGAGTTTGATTGTTCACCTCCTAATATGTAATTCAGAGTGTTGGTCTGGTTTGAGAAAGTGTGTGTATGCTTAAGTGACATTTGCCTTGTGAATGCTGAATTACATGACCTGTTTGCCTACACTGCAGAGTAATCTGATGAAGGAATTTTCTAAATCCCCAGAAGGTCCCACAGTGGTGGAGATCCAGAGGATGGTATGGTCACAGCAGTGGGCACCGGCCTTACTGTCCACTGTCATGTCTGGATGTGGCTCTTGTGACTGAAAAAAGTTTCAAAATGTCCTTTCTGAATGCCTCTTTTGATGGGTTCCTGGAGCTGGGGGGGGGGGGGGTTAATGGATGCTGCCGTAGGGCTGAAGAGGATCACAGATCCAAGGTTTAGAGGCCCTTTCACTGATAAACCTTAAAGCCTGAGTTCTCTTCCCTGAAGTCATTTGGTGAGGTTTAACCCTTCACCCACAAGTCTTGGAAGGCCATTACCACTGATTATTGAGTGTTAAAAGTGATAAACAGAAGCTATTCCATTTTATTCCATTCACATACCTTCCAAAGATATTAAAAAAAAAAACTTGCAGATGTCCCACCCTGAAGGGCAGTAGTGCAGAAAATAATGAAATTGCTAGGAAAAAAAAGAATCTGGAATTTACTCAAGGTTCTTTTTAGTAACAAAAAAGAATGGAGATTAAAGGTCAATTTTGCACCTAAGCAAGCTAAGTCTTTTTGTCAAACAGACATCATTCTGAATGGTCACAGTAAGTCCATATTGCTTCTTCTGAGGAGGGATGACTAGATGTGCTCAGTGGATTTGCAAGATGCTTATTATTACATCAAGATAGCCAGGCAATTCAGGAGGTTCCTATGATTCCAGCTGAGAGCCAGTTGCTTCCAGTTCAGAGCATTGCCCTTTGGTCTCACCACAACCACTGATGTTCTCCAAGTGCATGGCAGGGGTAGCAGCCCAGCTCGGGTTGTAGGGATTATTGTATTCCCATGTTTAGATGACTGTCTCATCATGTCCCCATCAAGGGATGAACTAATTCACAAAAGAGACTCCTTGCTTTACTTGTGCTCTTTCTTAGGGTTTACTGTAAATTTTGAAAAATCCATGCTGGAACCGATTCAAACCTTGGAGCTCATAGGTTGCCACCTGGACACCAGAACACAAATAATCAGGGTTCCTCCAGTCAGACTATCTTCCCTGCAGATTCAGACTTCTCAAGTTTTGTATCATCAAAAACCATGGGCCTATCTGATTGTGTGACTTTAGTGTCCATGGCAGCTGCTATCATTCTAGTACCACATACCAAATTTTACATGAGAGTACCTCAATGGACCCTTTCTGTCCAGTGGTCCATGATGTCTTAGTTGATACAGCATCCCATCAAGCTCACCAGTATCTGCAGACAGTGCATTACATGGTGAATGAGTTCCCTTTTGGTTTACCTGAGATGTTCCTTTGTATTTCCATCAGTAAGGGCCATGGTAACCACAGACACTTCATCTTTGGGATGGGGGCATTTCAAAGGGAGGGCAACCTTCACAATAGTGTTCTGGAGATGCTGATATTCCTGCTTGTATTGCAAGCTTTACAGGATTGCCTCCCCAGTGGTATGATAGCTGTACAGAAGGACAACATGTCTGTAGTCTGGAACTTCATGAAACAAGGTAAAATCCAGTTGTACCTCTTATTTCGAGAGGCCATGAGGTTGTGGCAGCTGTCAATGTTTTCCTAAAGCTTTGTTATTATAGTGCACATCCTGAACAAATTGAGCAATTTGGATGGTATTCGTGTTTCACTGTTGCAGTCATTACATTTGGGTAATCTGCTGGCAGGTTGCCCTCAGTCAGCCTGATTAAAAAAGTCTTGGGTCCTGCATCGTTTGCTGTCTCTTCTTCTATGACGTCAGGTCATCAGGGATATAAAACATGCAGCCAACACCATTACATCAGTCTTTCTTGCTGCGCGGTGCCCGAAGCAGAAGCAGTTCGCAAGTGCCGGTCGACCGACTCCTGAAATTTTCGGGTTTCAGAACCGAAGTCTTCCACTAAAAGCTAAGTACCCCATTGGGGAAACTTTTTCTTGCTCCTTACCGATGTCAGTAAAAGTTAATAATTGCATTACTTGTGGGAAGCAAATACCTCATAAGGATTTTCATCTGTACTGCATTCATTGCCTAGGCCCTGACCACAACATACCTTGCTGTCGGTTTTGTGCTATAGTTAATCAACGCACTATTAAATGTCGGTATATTTTTGCTTCTAAATATTTTGGCTCATGATTTAATTATCCAGAAATGTCGTTGGTTAGCAATCCGACTACCGGAATACCTAAAAAAAACACAAAGAAAAAGACAGAGACAGGCCGTCGCGGTCCAAAATTGACAACGGTTCTCCTAAGCCAATCGCCAGTTCGTCGGTACTCAGTAAGGTGCATTCGCAGCCCCTGATACCCGCCACTTCTGATTCGCAGGCTTCTACTGAGATCTATTCAGAGTCCGGTATGCTGCGAGATGCTTCAGTTATGGAACCTGCGGATGTCTCTACCTTAGATGGGTCCAGAGCCGCTGTGCAGGCACTGGATTCTGAGGGTGTTTTCAGGCCTACAGATTTGTATATTAGACTGACGCCATCTTCAACACTAAGGACAAAATCTAAATCTTTGTCTAAAAAAACCAACGCCTGGGCCACATGTGCAGGCCCCTATGACTAAAAAACAAATGATCAAAATGGCTGAAGATTTAATTACTCTGATCAGGGGTAGCCAACCCCCTCTTCTAAAAGGCCTAGGCAAGACATTGATTATGAATCTTCTGAACAGGATTCTATTTCTTCTGACTCTTCTAATGAACAGGGTTTGTCTGTACCTACTTATGAGGACTCTGATGCAGAAGATTCCATTCCTTCTGCTTCTCCCCGCTGTGGATTTTTTTGGGGGGGAAACTTTACATACCTTAAGGGAACATTTCCACTGGGAAAGTCAGGATTTCTCTGAGTCTAAAAAGAGACTTCGGTATTTTCTTCTTCTTCCTCAGCATAGGCCTTTGGCTATACCTCCTGTTCTAGACATTGTTGATGATGTTTTTTTCAGAATCTAGTATGGCTCCTGATTCTCTGCCTCTTTCTCTTTGTAAGCCAGACAGATACTACAGGGTTCCTGATTCCCACAAATTCCTTTTCAAAAATCCTATTGCAGATCCTGAAACCATTTCTCAGGGTCCCAAGGGCATTAAGGCCTCCACTGCTAAAAATCCAACCCCTTCTGATAGAGATTCCAGGGTGCTGGATAGATGGGGTAAGAAGGTTTACACTTCTGCAACCTTGGCAATCGGGGCTTTAAACGTCAGTTTCATATGCTTAAATATCATGGGACTGCTTAAACAGAAAATAATGATAATTTCTGACTGTGTGGAAAATAAAGATTTACAGGATTTATTGCATTCAGCTGAACAAGTTGGAAAACATACTTTGCTATGTGGTACATAAGCAGTGGGGTACACACACCTACCCCCTTTGCAGACTAGCCATGGCATTGTGGAACATGGTCTTGACCTACCAAATACAACTACAAGCTCAATTCCTGCCAGGAAAGTTGAATATTCTGGCAGACGAACTAAGCAGAAATCTCATGTACCCACACGAATGGAAACTGGAACCACAGATTTTCAACATGTTGACATGCAAATGGGGGAGTCCAGACATAGATCTTTTTGCCTCACCCCAGAACTGTCAGTTGGACAAATTCTGCACAAGAACTCAAAACAAAAAAGCCTGGAAAGTGGATGCTCTATCATTCAGATGGAAAAACTTATCAGTCTATGCTTTTCCCCCTCTGCCTCTGCGCTCCAAAGTTCTACTAAAAGTCAAACAGGACAAACCAAAAATGATTCTGATTGCTCCAGACTGGCCTCGCCAACATTGGTACCTACTCCTGCACAATGTGTCACATCTTCCACTGTGGCACCTGCCTCAGACAGCTATCTTACTGTCTCAGCAGAACAACCAAATTATGCACACTCCACTCCAAACTTTGAATCTTGTAGCGTGGCTAATCACCTAAATTCACCCTTCGCATCCCTCAGCAAACCTGTGATGGATGTCATTTTGGAGGCGAGAAGGCCTAGTACTAGAAAATCTTATGCTGACAAACGGAAAAGATTCTGTGCCTGGAATCAATCACAAGGAATAAGCACAGCAGTGCCCAATATTCTTCAGATTTTACAATACTTAACTGAGATGCTTCACAAAGGCCTGTCCTTTTCTTCCATAAAAATCCATGCCTCAGCCATTTCAGCTCATTACAACACAGAGCCTCCCCTCTTCTCTCATCCTCTGTTAAAGCAGTATCTCAGAGGGGCCAAAAACTTAAGACCACCCAGGAGAGCTCCAACCCCTGCCTGGGACCTCAATTTTGTATTGGAAAAACTCACTCTCCCTCCTTTCAAGCCAGCTGCTACTGCAGACTTAAAATTTCTCTCCTGGAAAACAGCTTTCCTTTTAGCAGTCACTTCAGCTAGAAGGATTTCTGAATTACAGGCTCTTATGGCAGCGGAGCTTTCATTATTTTTCATGCGGACAGGGTGTCTCTCAGGACCAGTCCATCCTTCATGCCTAAGGTGGTGTCCAGTGTGTCTCTTAATCAGACCATTAATTTGCCAACTTTCTTTCCCAATCCACAGAACAAGGGGGAGCAGATTCTGCATTCATTGGATGTACACCGACAACTTACATTTTACTTAAACAGGACAAAATCTCTAAGAAAATCAGAACAACTACTGGTGGCATTTGCTGCATGGGCAGAGGGAAAAGCTATTTCAAAGCAGACTATTTCCAAATGGATAAGCCATTGCATTCGTTTCTGCTATATGCACCATGGTAAAACTATCCCCCAGGGGATCAAATCTCATTCCACCAGGGCTGCATCTACTTCTACAGCCTTTCTCAGAAGTGTTCCTACCAGAAACAGTCTAGAAGCTGCTACCTGGAGCTCAGTTCATACATTTACCAAACATTATCATTTACCTTTCTTCTCTAAATCCAGAGGTGGCTTTGCCACTGCTAACCTGCAGGGCCTTATAGCTGGTCCTAATGCTGTATAAATCCATCCTCCCATCCATAGCTGTGGGAATCTACCCAAATGTAATGACTGCAACATTGAAACACAAAGAACATAGTACAGTTGTGTACACTTACCATAAATGTAGATGTTTGAGTGTATTCACTGTTGCAGTCCTGGTTACCCTCCCTCCAGCCCCCACATGTTTCTCTTACTATACTTCTACTTTCTTTTACTATGCTTAAAAGCCTTTTTGGTGCATTTGCTTTTGTTTGGAGGTATAATTTGTGTTATTTTAATTTTATTTATATATATATATATATATATATATATATATATATATATATATATATATATATATATCCCATTTGGGGGGCTCCTGACATCTGGGGCAAGAAAAACTAATGTAATGGCTTTGGGTGCATGTTTTATACCTCTGACAACCTGACGTCATGGAAGAAGAGACGGCAACCGACACAGGACCCAAGACTTTGTTAATCAGGCCGACTGAGGGCAGCCTGCCAGCAGATTACCCAAATGTAATGACTGCAACAGTGAATACACTCAAACATCTACATTTATGATAAGTGTACACAACTGTACTTTCCTCTTCCCCTGGCCTCACCTAAAGAACCCACTGGCTATGGATTCCCTTCCAGATATGATTTTTCACCCCTCCAGAAAACCTCACCTAGGCATCAGATCTCTCACTCTGACCACTTAGTTTCTCCACTTCCAGAGATGGACAGATATTGCAGACTTTCCAACAGAATTGTGCATATTTTCACATCTTCCAAAAGCCTTCCATAGGAACTCCAATTGGCTGCCATTTCTAATTTTCATGTGAGAGACAGAAGATTATTGAAGGCTTTCTTAGGAGGTGCTCTTGAGACCCCATCGAGAACTCCTATTTCTCATTGGGACATCACTATTTTGTTACAGGGCTTTGCTAAGGCACTGTTTGAAATTGCAGGTTTTGTATTTTTAAAACTGTTGTCATGGATGACATTTTTGGCTGTGGTTACCTTAGCTAGAATAATTTTTTAATTGCAGGCTTTGTTGTGTGAACCACCCTTATTTGTTTTTTTTTTTTTTCCTTAAGGACAGGGTTTTCCTCAGACTTAACCCAGCATTTCTCCTAAGGAAGCATCAGAGATAAACTTAAACCAGTCTGTACATATACTTGTTTTCTTTCCTATTTTTTCAAATAAAGGGTAATATCTCCTTTTTCTTTGGATGTTCACTGTTAGCTTAGGTTTTATTTATGCTAAGACTGTAGAAAAAGTGATCAAGTTTTCATTTCCTTTTCTAAGACAAAGATGGGTTTTGGAGTGTCTTAAAGTTACCTTGTCCAGGTCAGAAGGTACTATGTTTGTCTCTAAGGCTAAGGGATTATCATTGGCCTATAAACCAAAGCCACATTCTACCAGAGCAGTAGCAGCTTCTGCAGCTTTCTTTAACCAATTCCAAGATATCTGCATAGTTCATTACAAGCTTGACCTGGGGTCCAGGAGTAGACCTGCTTTTGACTCTACCACTCTCCAGAATTTCAGTCCATAGTACTACCCAGGGATTTTCTAGCTGGGGACTCTGTCCCAAGGGCTGAGGAGGTTGGAAAAGGCAGCATTGTATATGAAAGCTATGTACTTACCATAACACTAGAGCGATATTGCCGTCTTCTGTCCTTCTCAGCATCCTAGCCTTCCATTCCCCTTCCAAATTATCACTGTTTATTGCTCCTACTTAACTTCACTAGGCCTTCCTGGAGCTTTTCTAGTTTCCAGCCCTGTCTGGTTGCCCTAAGTGGTTACAGTCCTTCGTCTAGTAAGTAGCATTCTGTTTATATTGTGGTTGCTGATGATATATTTGAAGGGGGTGCAAACTCTCTGAGGGCAGAGTGGTTGATGGTGCATTATGGAAGAAGGTAGGAGCTTGATTTTTGTAGCTGAAATCTAAGTTGCCAACCTGGGATCCAGTGTACAGTAGTTTTAAGATGGACAGAAGAAGACAACATGGCTCTAGTGCTATGATAAGTACATACCTTTCATTTCCACTCAGGGACAAAATGTCCACATTTAATTCTTATGATAGAAACTCAACTTCTTCTGTAAATATATATCTGATGTTATCTTTTTCCTTTGACTCATCCATTGTTATTGGATCCGAACTTGGATCAAGGGCTCTGCCTCCCCTCTACCCCATAATTCCTTGTGGTCCCCAGATGACCTCAGATTTCATTTGCCACTTGATTTTTCAGGACATGCTGTTTGAGGGCTTTGATATCACCATAGGCTAATTCTATAATTTTGACATTTTTGGGTTACTTGTTTAACTGATTTAATTTTATCTTTCACTTTGAGAAACTTTGTAAATGGTAAGGTGTTTCTAGCATCAGTGACAACTGCTTTAGTTTCCCTGTTTAGCTTGTGTTTGTGGTGGTTATTGTAATTGCTGCTGTTGGTGGTTTGCTTTCTCCCCAGCATGTCAGACAAGGCTATTGGTTTTAGAAAATGCTGAGCCTGTGGGCATAAGGGTCCGCTACAGGACCGATGTACATATACTATTTATAAGTGCCCTCGTCTGGACGCAGACTGTGAAGCTTGTGCTTCTTTGAGTGCTAGGGCCCTATAAGTGTGGATAAGCTTGTATTGAAGGGCTTTCTTCCCTCCAAAGTGGGAGGTTGGGCCACTCGTATATCAGAGACATAAATAGCCTTTGCTCTTTCAATGGGCTACATATTTGCCTCAGCCAAAGATAGGTGACTCTGCTGCGGTCACATTTAGTTTCTCAGACCATTCATCTTTTCCCTTGGATCACTCTGATGTAGTCTCTACAGCCACCATGGACTGAGGCTTAGATGCATCTTTTGTGGCTGTTGGAGTGCTTTTGGTGGGCAAGGGAGATCCACTCTTGTTGGGCTTGGAAATAGGAGTAAGCAACACCTCTCTAGACAGACTAGGACACTTGTCAAAAGTAGGTCTGCTTTTGTAGGAAGTCCTGTCAAAAAGAAGCAGAAAGTTACAAATGTATCTTCTGTTTCTCTGTTATATAATTTATTTGGCTTAAGTTAGGGTTTAATTCAGAATCATTGATAAGAGAAAATGGAATTCTTCATTTCTGAGGATTTTCAGGACATTGCTCTGGAAAATGATTGTGAGAGAACAACTTCTCTTTTCTTTCTTTTGACTATGAGGAGAGTGTTACTTCTATGGCCCCTCAGAAGGGTTTTCTTTTTCTGAAACCATATCCAGAATGAATCAGTTGTTTTACTTTTGAACATAATGACATTTCACTGTTTTCAAAAAAATATTATATCTATACTCGTACAAGTTTGCTAAGGCCTGGAACTACTTACCTGTATCCAACAGGTCTATACCTGCCCGTCCATCTTTCAAAACTGCTCTGAAAGACTTTGTAGCTAAAATATGGTTTTGCTCTTGCTCAAATCCAGGATAAACTATATCCCTGAATGTGAACAAGCATCTTTTCATTCCTTATACTTCCTTATTGTCCCATCTTCACTTACTTCCTTACTGCCACGTAATTCTGTTTCCTGACTTTCTCTCTAAGTATACCATAAACCTGTTTTTCCCCTCACTTCATAATACAGTTCCTATTGGGATTAGACTAACTTACCTTTAATTTCTCTACAAACTGTCTAAAATTTATCTAAATATTAAATGATTATCATATACCTTGCATCAGTTTTTAACCAATGGTTTTATATTATGTTTAATTTGTTATAATTATTTAAATTGCAAATGTTTTTCCTTTTTTTTGAAAATTGTTTGAAGATTGTAAAATTATTGTTCTTAAAACATTTTGTAGTAATTTGGAGCTTTTCACCCTGGGTCTCTGCTGAAAATTGTCATTTACCCAGTCGGACTTTCCCAGTAGTCAGATGTCAGTAAATAAATAAATAATGATTTATAACAATTTAAATTTTCTGAACATACTCCAGTTCATTCTGTTCTTTCAACACTGGAAGATGTTTTTATTACAGCCAGTAACTTGCCTGATAGCCAAACAGTTACCCATAAGAAAACATATAACTTTACGTCTTGCAAGTTTTTATTTTCTTACCCAGATCTGACCCAGCAGTGGTTTACTTGGTAAAGCCTGCTGATGGTAAGCATCTGGTAAAACTTATCCTTCTCCCTCTGATAAGGATGGGAAAGCTTTTGAAAGATTTGGGAAAAAGTGTGTCCTTTTCCAGCACTTATTTTTAGAATGCTTATTTGTCAAGCTCATATGCTTGCTTCTTTTAAGGATATGAGAAACATTATATCTTCTTTTCCTTCTTCTGAGCAAGAACCATCTTCATGTAATCTTGTTTCTTTTACGTCTAAAGTGACTAAACATTCACTGAAGTATGCTTATGATTCAGCTGATGCCACTTCCAGAGCTGGTCCTACTGGAACCATTGTGAAAAGGTTTGCTTGGTTGCATATACAAAACCTGAGGATGTTAATGCTGAAATTTTAAAGTCTTCCTAAGAGAGGCTGTGTTTTGACCATCTAGTGCAGACATCCTTAAAAAGTGTGATGAGAGAGGAAAGACGATTCAGTGAGTTTCTCAGATTTTTCAGTGTTGCTTTTCCAAATATCTCTGTATTTTATAAAAAGCAAAATTAGCAGACATGCTGGCAAGCAGACTTTTAAAAACAATAACAAAGGGCTCCAAATAGAAAGGAAAAGCCATCCAGAAAGGACAATCCAACAAGTCTGAATGACTGTCTAAATGACTGTCTACAGAATGTCCCCCATCCACCATGGCAAGCTTTTGATTTTTTTCCCTAAAATCTAGTTTTCCATTTCTCTCTCTTTGGCAACAATTTGTCTCAGACAAATGGGCCCTAAGAGTCATTCATCAGGGATGTGGATGGCAGTGGGATTCTCTTTTTCGGGGATTCATCCTCATCTACCAGATCAAACTTGTTTTTTTATCCCTCCTGTCATTCAACATCTGCTAACTCATGGGGTGATAGAAGCTCGGAAAGGGAAAAGGAAGGTTTTTATTCAGCTATGTTTCTGGTACCAAACAAAGAAGCTTTATGGAGACTAGTTTTAGAGGTTTATTTTCTAAACCAGTTTGTGAATGTTGCAAAGTTCAAAGTGTTATCCATTCATGATCTGTTACCTTTCATCCCTCCTTTAAGTTTTTTATTGACCTTAGATTTAAAGGATGCTTATCGTCGCATCCCTATAGTGCCTGATTTTAAATGTTTCTGAAGGTTTTCTGTGTCTGGATCACATTTTCAGTTCTCTTCATTGCCCTTAGGGTTATCCACTGCTCCAAGGGTATTCACAAAATGTCTAGCTTCAACAATAGTCAATTGCAGACTACAAGGTATTCAATTTTCTATGTTTTCATGGCTTGCTTATCTTTGCAGAGTCTTTTTAAAGTGGTAGAAGTCACTCATTTGGGTGTGAGATCTCCCTCTCAGCCTGGGGTTTCAGGAGAACATCAAAAAGCCTTGTTTGACTTCTTCTCACAAGATTGTTTTCCTGTGGTGACTGCTAGATTCCTCAGTTCAAAAATATTTTATTCTACAGGAGAATATCTATATTTATTCCTAAGTTTTTCCATTTGGGCAAAATCCTCAACAAAGACAATTCTCAGGATAGTTGTTTTCATGGTGTCCATGATTCTTGAGTTCTTTAGTCAGACTCCACAATGAAAAATCAGTTGCACTAACATCAGCATCCCCTGTTGTTCTGGATTCCTGTTTTAGGGTGTGTAAAAAAAGGGAGCTGCTTTTATGCAGAGACCATTTTTTTTCTGAATACAGATCTCCCATTTTCCTTACAGCTCCAGGACCATCTGTAACTACAGATGCTGCAGACTTTGCTTAGGGAGTCAATGGATCAAAAAGCACAGACCAAAACCAACAAACTTAAGAGACATTGGTCGTAATAAATGCTCTCAACTCCCTCAATCATTTCTGGTCATTAAAATCAGTACAAGTGGTTACAGACAATATTACAGTAATGTGGGACAGAGACATTCAGGGGAGCCAGATCTTACCGTCTGTGCAGAATAGCTGTGGTAGCCTGGGATGTAAATTTTCAGTTCATTATCTCACACTACAGGCAACTTGCATCTTGTCAGACTAAAACTTTGTAGCAGACAAGTTGAGCAGGACAGTCAAGAAGAGAAACTGTCAGATGGTCTTCCAGGAGTTGGTCCAGCTGTGGGGAACACCTCAGATAGATCTGTTTGCCTTTGTTCACAACAATCAACTTCCAAAATTCTGCTCCAGGCCTCAGCGCAAAAAGACCTGGAAAGCAAATGCATTTTGTTTTCTGTGGACAGGAATGTTTGTTTGCTTTTCACTTTTTTCAGTGATATCCAGTGTCATTCTGAATCTTCAGAAGGATTCTTCAGAAATCATTGTGCTAACTCCCATCTTGACCAGGATAACAGTGGTTTCCCCTGCCTTTTGAACTGGCCAAGAACAATTACCACATAACTCCTCACAGACTGCATCTACAAAACACCCCAACTTGAAGCAATTTCAACTAACTGCCTGGATGATGGAGTTTAATACCTTTTAAGCATCTATTTTCTGAGGACAATACAGCAAGTACTAAAAGAAACATGCTGCTATGAAATCTTGTATTAGCAAAAGGAAAATCCTTTCAAGTTGGTGCCAAGACAAGGGCCCTTTTAAGGCTAGTACTTCTCTGTCACTACTGTATTTGAGAGAGTTGTTATATTCTGGCCTTTTTCACTCCTCTGTTAAGGTACACCTCTCTGCCATTTCAACATGTCTGCCCATGGATCCTCCCCTTTCAATGCATTCCCATGTGAAAATGTTTTTTTATAGGAGTGTTACATACCAGGCATCCTGGAAAATAGATGCCTCCTTCTTGGAATCTCATCTTTATTTTTTAAAAATGAATATTTGTTCCATTTGAACCAGCTCATCAGGCTGATTTCTGGTTCTTAACTTGAAAACCAGTTTTGCTGACAGCTCTGACTTGTGCAAGAAGAGTATCTGAGTTGGAAGCTCTTATGGCGAATCAGCTTTATCTCTTTTTCCACAAAAGTAAGGTTTCCTTAAGAACTAATCCTTCTTTTATGCCTTAAGTGGTATCAGAGTTTATTTTGATCCAAGCTAAACATCTCCCCATCTTCCTTCCAGAACCTCAAAATGATGGAGAAAGGATTTTTCAATTCACTGGATATCCACAGGCAAATCTATTATCTTGACAGAACTAAAACCATCAGAAACTCTGATCAGTTATTCATTTCTTACGAAGGTAAGAAAAAAGGGCAGCCTGTGTCAAAGCAGAAAATTTTCAAATGGTTGTCTCATGCTATTACCGTTTGTTCTACCCACCACAAGAAGGTAGTTCATGGCAGGGTCAAGGCTCCCACTACCGGAGCCTTTGCTTCATCTGTCACTTTTTGGAAAGAAGTAGATTCTTGAGATTTTGTAGAATTAGCAACTTAGCCCTCTATACATAGACTCATTATGTACATCTAGAGCAGGCCTTGTTAGGACTATTCCACAGGGGCTCCTGGACCCTCATCCTTACTCCTTCCAGTTAGTATACCCATATAACTAAAGCTTCTGCAGTAGTGATCAAATGAACATATGACTGTTGTGTAAATAAATCTATCATAACAGTAGATATCCGAATTATTACTGCTACAGTAACCACTCCATCTCCATTACTTTTGCATGCTTTTGATGCCAGGGTGAGGACTTTCATTTTTATTTTCTTAGCATTTACCTCTTCCAGGGTTCTAGCCTCCATATCTCAGCTGGCATGAAAGTTCTGAAAGGCATGGTGCCCAAACCACTTTTTTTCAGCTCATTATGAACTGGTAATGGCTTTGGTACATGGAAGGTGCCCTTTAGCTTCAGAAGCTAGCCAACTATTATAACTTTGGCATTCCCATAAAGCTAAGCTTCTGCAGCATTGATTACTCATACAAATGCTGGTATGTACTGTCCTGGAGACTTCCCTGTTTATTGATTATACATCAGTATTTTTATCTCATCTCTTCCTATCTTAGTTATTAACTTTTAACCCTCGCATGCCTTTAACCTTGGCATAATTAAGTCTTCCATAAGTATTTCCATCTGTGCGTATTTTTCTTTACGCATTTCCCTGCTATATATGGATTTTCATAAAATGTTCAGAATACCTTGATGTAGGCTAAATTTGTCAAAAAACTCTTTCTCTCTGTCTCTCTCTCTCTTTTTTTTTTTTTTGCGTAAATTGTGCTTAAAGTTTTTATGCTCTGGAGTTGTTATTAAAAGCAGTTGCTTAACAAGAATGTTTCTAAACTTATACATATTGTCCAAATAGTCCATTTTGTTTACTTTAACATATTTGTAATTGCTACTCTTGTTGTTCTAGGAGATCCCCTTTATTCTGCAAGAGTTTAACCTTTGTCAACACTTCCGAATAATTAATTTTTGCCATATCTTTGTCTTATTTTTGCCTTGTTTAAAACTCAGTTTTCATTTTATTCCACTCCCTACATTTTCTTTCTGAAGAAAATTCTATATTCCTAATAAATCTCAATTTATTTCTACTACCAGTTCCTTAAATTCCACTCTTTTTTAAAGATAAGCAGGAAAGCACTAGTGTCTCATTTTTACTTCATTACCCTGCATATTTGTTAACATTTTTATTTGTGTAAGAGCTGAGATAGATATTGGATACATTTCAAAGTTTTCAATTAGATTGACTTGTTCCAGTGAAATGTAATTTCTATCCAATCTATCCCAGTTATTTACATTGGGGAATAATGTGTACATTTTATAATTGCTACTACTGGATTCATGTCATTCTGTTATATATCTTAAGAAGCCTATCCTTTTTTAAAAAATAAACCAAATACTGCTTTTCTCTTTGCTGGTCCCGTGTCCTCTCCATTACACTAACTCTAGCAATTATCCTTGAAAATATCTAGTATTTCAGCTATAATTTCTTTCAACTGTGCTTGGTGAACCCACTCAAGTGACCAGGATCTGTAAAGTGCTGGAAAAAACTGACAGCATCAAACAATCAGTTACACTAACTCTAGCAACTATCCCTGCAATCATCCAGTATTTCAGCTGTAATTTCTTTTAACTGGGCTCAGTGAACCCACTCAAGCAACTGAGAACTGTAAACAGCTGGAAGAAAGAAACTTACAGGATCGAAAAATCAATTACAATAACTGTAGCAACTATCCCTGAAACTATCCAGTATTTCAGCTGTAATTTCTAACAACTATACTCTGTGAACCCACTCAGGTGGCCAGGAACTGTAATGTGCTTGAACAAAGAAACTTACAGCATCAAAAACTCAGTTACACTAACTGTAGCAACTATCCCTGAAAATATGCAGCATTTCTTCTGTAATTTCTTCTAACTGGGCTCAGTGAGCCAAATCAAGTGACCGGGAATTGTAAAGTGCTGGAAGAAAGAAACTTACAGCATCAAAAAATCAATATAGGTCACGGTCGAGAATCTGATTAATTAACTGGCTTTATTAGGGTCTTTGGAGAGCATACCACCAGGGATGATATCAAGCAGTTTCTGTTTTATTTACCCCTCTCCCTCAAAGTCTTATAAATAAGCTCTAAGTGCATTTGTCTCCCCTTAGTTGTGCTAGGTAAAATAGTAATCTCAATTACCTATAGTTGCAGTTTTTCTCCTCATAGCTTTTCTTAGTGTATACAGTAGACTCCCTCTTCTCTCTTTAACCAGTCTCCTCTTTAATTGGCCATCACGTTTCTGCCATAATCCTAGCAAAAGACAACAGAGAAGAACAACACTTCCACCTCCTATAGGCTAAATAATGACAGACATTTGAGTTTTAGACTTCATATTCTTTAGAAAATTGCATATTAACACAAATCCTGTTATTCTAGCTGATTTATAACCTGTACATATTATTTTGTATGCCTTTTCTGATTAGCCAGCCTTAATTTATCCAGCCTAAGGTCCAGTCCCAGTGAGACCAGATAAGAGGGTGTCTACTGTAATACTAAGAAAAACAAAATTACCTTATAGCTGTTTTGTGATTAGTGCAGTTATGCTTTCTCCAGTGTGTCATTTACAAATAAGTAAAATCTGCTTGCTTTAAAAATAAAATCACCAATGGGTTATAGTTCCTTTAACTTCCTACCTACCTTCAACCCAGACCATTTTTGTTGATTGCTTTTTCTGGTCACAAGCACACTGACTGGCTCCACCTATTCCATTCACACACATTTCACTTGGACTCTGTCCTCTCCCCTACCCTACTCCCATTTCCCACCCACCCCTGCTATACCTAAACTTATTCCCAAATAACCAAATAACCACTCTCCTGAAGCAAAGCAATCCTATCACAGGTAAGATAAATCCAAATTTATATCATTCCAATTATCCAGTTAAACAGTATCGTACTAACTCCCATATATCGCACCATAGCCGGCCTTAGGCATAGGCCAACTAGGCGGCCGCCTAGGGCGCTACTCTAGCAGGGGCGCTTTTCCAATATTTATTTGGTGTAGGTAGACCAGGATAGGGGCACCAAGTGGTGTGGTGGGGGGTGCCGTGGAGTCCTTTTGCCTAGGGCACCAGTTGACCTAAGGCCGCTCCTGTATCGCACTCCAGTTGCTTAACTACCTGCTACTTTGCATTTTTTAGTGTGATAAGTCATAACTGGACAAAATGATAATTTTAAATCCCCCACATGTCAGAACTGAATTACAACAGTTATTCCTCTCTACCCATAAAATTATTACTTTAACTTTGGCAAATCTGAAACACCTCCCCGAAGAAACACCTCAAAACTACCTACAAAGCATTAGATTAAATACTAACATAATGTTACTCCATCTCACAATGCTCATTGGCTTACTTATAACGATCTACCTTTCTACATCATACCACAATTTCCATATCACAGTTACCCACTCTGTCACCAACCCAACCAGCACAATACGCCAGTATTTTTTATCATCAACTGTTTAACATCTCAATTACAGATCTCTTTTCATTCAAACATTCACACTCAAAAACTCATCCAAGTCCATCCCAAAAATATACTAGGCTACGTATCAAAATTTTATACTTATTCCCAGTCAGTACAAATCAAATTAAATTATGCGTTGACATACAAATCAGTCCAGGCCCTCAATCCCAAACATACATACCACCCTTTCCAAACACTAATAATTCTGACATAGTAACTCTGGTGTACATGTAACTTTGTGTAACATGTGTAACTCTGGTGTAAACATGAACCTGAGCAAAATTCATGAATTTCATGCAGTCCTATCCCATTATTCCCCAGAAATGTCAATCCTAGCAGAAACTTGGCTAAAACCCTACATTCAAGATAATGAAATCCTTACCCATGGTTACAATATCCACTGACAAGACAGGACCCATAAATGTGGTGGTGGCATAACAGTGTTCTACAAGAGCAATCTCAGACTTGAAAGACTTGATAACAATCCCACTGACCTAGCTAATTTAGAAGTACTCATCTCCCACTTTCAAATTAACTCAAATAAACACATCATTATAATAGCCATTTATATCCCACCAGGCAACAAATCAGCTATTATCGAGGACTTCCTTTGCTAGTGTGCATTGACTTTCAGTCAGGAAACTATAGTAATGAAAGATTTCAACATAAATTGGACTACATTCTTCTCTTATAATACATTTTTTGTAAATTTGTAAACCTCCATGGTTTCAGTCAGCTAATAGAAACTCCTACTACATGTGACAAGCACAGCAAAAAACAATCAATCCTAGACTGGATCCTAACAAATACTAACTCTTTCTATTACCAGCTAAATAACACTGAGCAGGAGATGTATAAGCACAACACAAAAAACATGATATAGCTAATGTAAAATTTATTACAGAATTGCCCTCTGTTACCAGTCAGGCTGTCTGGAAGACAGCCTAAGTGATCACCTGCCCACATACCTACTAAAACACAAGTGCCCTCCAAAAAACACTCTCTACAGTCATATCCACAATGAAAGGAACTTCTCCCCTGAGTCCCTCAAAACTCTTTTACATCAATGTGACTGGTCCCCACTAAAACACCTCTACATTCGGCTAGCAGTTCAGAATTTCAATGAAAAATTCCTCTGTCCTAAATAATCTAGCACCCCTTAGAAGACACGTGTAAAATCTAAACCCATACCATGGTTCCCTATTGAAACAAAAATTATCCTAAAACAGAGACACAGAGCATTGCACCTATACAAGGGGGCCAAAAAAACAAACAATCCTTCACACCTACCAACAACTATAAAATCAAGCCTAAAACATGATAAAAACAATACAAATAGCAATTCAAGAAAAACACCAAAATAATGCCCAGAAATTCTGGGTAGTCCTCAAACCCGGCCATTTCACTACCCCAGCTCCATTCCTAACCAGCTCTACTGATAATATATCCTCAGAATGTAACACAGATTTTATTAACTCTGTTCTATCCCTTATTAAGAAGGACACCAAACCCCCTTTATTTACCACATACCTGGAAACTAACCTCAATTCCTTCACTATAAGTCAGATACAAACTTCTGCAATAAAGAAACACCAGTCCAAACCTAAACCTTCTTCCCTCACCACTGACCAACTCCCAAATGAATTTCTTAAACTAGCTGCAGACATAATCTCTTACCCTGTATCAGTCCTAATCAACTTAACTATAAAAAAAATACATCTCCAAACTCTGGAAAGATTCTTACATAAAGGCTGTGCCTCCACTGAGTTCACTAATTAAGGACAATCGCTATTCTCTCACCCATAGCAAAAATACTGAAAAAATGCATACATTCACAACTGCTTGACTATCCCCTAAAAAACAACCTCTTGTCCACATCCCAACATGGTTTTCAACTAAAACATAGTACAACAGCTTTAGTTAGTTTTGCTAACTTAGTGAACCGGCATACAAACAATGGCCTGTTTGCCTCATCCATCTTTCTCGACATGTCAAAGGCCTTTGATACAGTTTCACACCAAAAGCTTATCAATGAGCTAGCTTTCTAAAATCTTTCCCAGTCTGCCCTTCCCTGTTCATTAGCTATCTGACTGTCAACAGGCAGTTAAGTGGCAAATCAAATTTTCAACTCTGTTTACCTGCATCTGTAGGTATACCTCAACATTCAATCATTGGTCGTCACCTTTTCTCCATTTTTAAAAAAAACTTGTTCAACCACTCAACATGGAACCATAATTCAATATGCTGCTGCTACTTCCCTCATATGTTCAGCTCCCTCCCTTTCTGAACTCCTGCAAAAAAAAAAAAAAATCCTTCTTAGATATTTAACAGTTCCATTCAGGCTGTCAACTTATTCTCAACCCTAGCAAAACAAAGCTTATGCTCATCTCCAGTAGCAAAAAAAAAAAAACCCACCAGTGCCCCCCCCTCCCCTTTACTATCTATTCTTCAAATAATACTTTAATTGATCCCGTAAATCACACTAAGCTCCTTGGAGTCACAGTAGACAACAGCCATAAATTTGACAAACACCTTGAACTTGTAATCAAAAAGGTCCACTTTAAGTTAGGTTCACTATATAGAATTAAGCCTTTCCTAAATGACACCACCAGACACTCCATCTCTAGAGCACACCTAATGTCCACCCTCTTATATGACTCAGCGCTATTTACACACCTAAGAAAATCTGACTTAAATAAATTGGAGCCCCACTATAATAAAATAGCTAGATTTGTTGCTAACCTCCCAATCGGGTCACATCATTGCTCAGCACTACAACAGCTTAAATGGTTGAAACTTCCTAATCTACTGTCCTTTAACCACCTAGACCTAGCACACACTACCTTGCAGCGCCCAGACAACTGCCCAGCTCTTAGCAACCTAGTTCAACCCCACACTAAGATCCTCCCAGAAACTTCTAATGAAAATAACTAAAGCCATTAATAGCCATGTTGACTCACTAGGTCTATATTAGATCACCGACCGCTTAAAAAAGCGAACGGCGATTAATCGACCCTATGTAAGTGAAAGCTTACAATGTTGAAGTGTCAGAACAGTGATTTTTTTCCAAGGGAAAAAAATCGCTATTCCAACAAAAAAAAAAAGTTTCAAACATTACATTGTGGCCCCCCCCCTACTTAAATATACCAACTCCGAGACCGCACAACAATGCCGAAAACGACAAAGTACCGAAGCGGCCAAGCAAATTCTTTCCCAGGTAAAAAATTCGCTTAACAGTCGCTTCGATATTTTGCATTTTCAGCCTTTTATGTTCGGCCAAGATGCATTTAAAAGAATGCGTCTTCGGTTTTGCAATATAGACCCGACTCATTCCAACAAACTGTCTATCTCTTGGAATACTATGCCTTAGAATATACTCAACACAATCAACTCTTCCAAATTCAAAATACTGCTTAAACAACACCTAGCTGTGTTCCAGCACTAAGCCAGGCTAAACTCTCTCCCTCTCTCCCTTTATGTCCCTTTCTCTCTCTTTAAAATGTTTCCCTGCTTATACAATACAGCTTTTTTTCTTTTATGCCTGTGTTATATTAAAACTCCTTTACCATAGAACAATGTATCATCTTTGTATCACTGTTATTCCTGTATGTAACTAACTTCAAAAATATGGTGCTAAATCTTTATCACTGTAACAATTGTTATTTCTTGCTTTTCTATCTCTGTAACAATTGCTAATTTTTTTCTATTTTATTTCATAGTTCTGTGAAGCTTTTCTCCCCGGGCCTGCACTGAAAATGGTCCCCTGCTATAAACAAACTCTACAATAGAAGAAAGAAACTGTTGCAAAAAAGAGTAAAATCCCATGATTGGTTGAACTCTGTGGTCAGCCAAAGTAAGAAGCTGATCCCTCATAAAATCCTCCAAAGCTAGTTACGAAAACAAAATTGCCACTGATTCTAAAGACATCCACAGAGCATTCTATAGCTATGTCAAGAATCTTAATGGCAACACTCAGATCTGCTCTGAGTTACAGCACAATGGCACTAAATACATAGAACCAACTGATATTTCCAGCATCGTGGCATATAGGTTCAGTGCTAACGTTACCCCTTTCTCATCCTCTAAAGGGCCCATCTCTATATCAGAAGAATGCAAAGTACCAGTAATCACAGCTGCACAGGTAAAAAACACACTCTCCAAAGCCAAGAACACAGCATCCATTGGACCTGACAACATCCCAGGCTGCGTTCTACATGAACTACAGAATGAACTGGCACCCCACCTAAGTACCATGTTCAGTCATAGCCTCACCTCAGGCTTTGTGCCCACTGAATGGCGCACAGCAACAGTTATCCCACTCCACAAAGGGGGAGCCACCATGGACCCTGGGATCTACCGCCCCATTAGCCTGATGAGCATGGTCTGCAAGGCTATGGAGCGTATCATCATGGAACTTATAAACAATGACATTGGTAATCTCCAAACTCTGAACCCTACCCAGTTCGGGTTTGTAAAAGGCAGATCATGTTTCCTAAACCTGATAGACTTCTTTGAAGCGGTCACCAAAGCTGTAGATGAGGGTAAGGTGGTACACACAGCCTATCTAGATCTCGCCAAGGCTTTTGACACCATCCCCCACTCTGGAATTATAAACAAACTCACTAAACTAGGTATAAATCCCTATGTCACAAGATGAGTTGCCAACTGGCTCACTCATTGAACCCACACTGTGAAAGTAGCAGACTCTAAATCCAACTTCAGGCCAGTGACAAGTGGAGTACCACAGGGTTCAGTCCGAGGTCCTCTCCTGTTTGGTATCTACTCCCTGTGAAGTACAGGCTAACACAGAAGGTCTTTGGCTAACAAAGTTCGCAGATGACTGCAAACTAGGAGCCATAATCAAATCTCCTAACGATGTGGACATCCTACAAAAGGGCTTCACTGAGACAGATGCCTGGTGTCAAAGCCATGGCTTCAAGCTCAATGACAAAATGCATTGTCATCCCTTTTGGTAAAAACACTGTACCCATGAACTACCACATAGGCGGTAGTCTACTTAACACCGAAAGTGTGATAAGAGACCTTGGGACACAGGTGGACAGCAGTCTTTCCTTTGATAATCACATCGCCACAGTAGTCAGGAAATCTTCTACGTGGCACACCTCATCACAAAAGGTTTCTCACCCAGGAAAAAAGAGGTCATTGTTCCCCTCTACTCATCACTCATTAGACCCATTATAGAGTACAACGCCCTTTTTGGTATGTACCTCACAAGACATCTACAACAACTGGAAATGCCGCAGAAATACCTCACAAAGAGGATTACCGGCCTCAAACAGATGCCCTACGCAGACCATCTCAAAAAAACTCCAGCTTTACTCTGTCACATATCGCCTACTCAGAGGCGATCTCTGACTAACATACAAAGCTATGTCAAACCCAGAGCTGTTGGACATGCTCCCCATAAAGAAATCCCAATCCCTCCGAGCTACACACTCTAGGGACCTAAATCTTGTCACCACAATAAACAGAACATGCTGGAGGGATAAATTCCTATCTCAGAGACTTCCCATACTCTGGAACAAACTACCTATCTACATCAAACAAATCTCCTCATTAGCACTCTTCAAGAGTAATCTTGATGATTGGATGGGAGATAGGAAATTCACACCAGGGATCACTTTTGTGGCTCTGCTTGACAGGGGCACAGGAAAATAATTTTCTTGAGTGGCAAAAGCTAGGGTACCATTTGGCTGGGCTTATATAGGCCCTAGGGCCAATAGCCTAGTACCTACCTATGAACCCAGTCAGACTTCCCTGGTAAACAAATGTAAGATAGATAAATAAATAAACAATACATTTTGTTATATTTTCCCCTTATAGGTCCCTTAAAGCAATGAGTAAAAAGGTCACACAGGAAAACCAAATGGTTAAAAACACAAAAAGAAAAATCTAGCAAAGTTAGACTTTCCACTGTGTGATACCTTAAAACCCTCTTATATCAGAGGCAACATGGGATATATGCAAATTACCCTTTAAGGATATCAGGTGTTTCAGCTAAATGGCAATTTTTTTTTACTTTTATTTATAGAGAAATTTGATTTGGACAAACATCATTTATCTGAAACACCTGATATCCTTAAAGGGTAATTTGCATATATCTATGTTGCCTCTGATACAAGAGGTTTTTAGGTATCTCACAGTGGAAAGTCTAACGTTGCTAGATTTTTCTTTTTGTGTTTTTAACCAGTTGGTTTTCTTGTGTGACCTTTTACTCATTTTAGTTTGTTAGTTGGGATATTTTGTAGACACCCTTATGTTTATGGATATCAGTTGGGTATGACAACCCTGTGTTTGCAAAAGTCAAAAATATTTCTTATGTTGTCCTGATGCCATAAGAAGGCAGAAACATGCATGTCCACAAATAGAGGGGTTTTCCTTTATTGGCCTGAGTTTGCCAATAAATAGACTTAAAAGGGAAAGAAAAAGTCGTGGACATTCAGAATTGCCATTTGGCTGAAATACCTGCTGTCCTTAAAGGGTAATTTGCATATCCAGTGTTCCCTCTGATACAATAGGTTTAGGTTGTCACACAGTGTAAAGTCTAACTTTGCTAGATTTTTCTTTTTGTGTTTTTAACCAATTGGTTTTCCTGTGGGACCTTTTTACTCATTGTTTTACTTTGTTAGTTGGGATATTTTGTAGACACCCTTATGTTTATGGATATCAGTTGGGTATGACAACCCTGTGTTTCCAAAAGGTAAACATTCTGCTTATGCTGTGCTGATGATGACATACAAAGGCAGAAACATGCATGTCCACAGCTAGAGTGGTTTGGCTTTATTGGCATGAAATTGTCTATGAATAAACTTAAAAGAAAAAGTCATGGACATTCAGAATTGCTTTTTAGCTAAAACACCTGATATCCTTAAAAGGTAATTTGCATATATTCTATGTTGCCTCTGATACAAGAGGTTTAAGGTATCACACAGTGGGAAGTCTAACTTTGCTAGATTTTTCTTTTTGTGTTTTTAAGCTTATAGGTCCCTTGATAAATCTTCACTATTGAAAATAAGGTTCTAATCCCCATCTGTAAATAATATTCCTTGCGTAAAACTTGTTATTGCTCCTACAGTTCATCTAAGTTCCATAATAGCAGTTTTTGGTGGCAAATAAGTGCGTGCCAGCATTATTCTCTTCCCCTTGCAGTAACTACTTACTACCACAAATCTACCATTATTATCATCTTCTTTTCCTCTTCTTTTTCTAGTGGAGCTTCTGTAGCAAGCAATATTAATTCCCCTTTCCTTTCTCCCTGGTTGAATGTCCACCCAGAAATCCTTTCTTTGTCAAAGTTTCTTGCTCATTACTATCTAAATATGTCTCTTGCAATATTGTCATTTATACCCTACACTTATTAATGTAATTCAGTACTCTTTGCCTTTTATCTATAGCTGTATGACAGTTCACATTCCATAATAATATGGACAGAGTAACCATTATGATAGAAAGTTATTACTCCCACCTATTCTACATGACATTTCTTTTCTATGCATGTTTTCAGTCTTTGTCTTATATGCACACATTAACATTGGCAGGCTTATCTGTTATGTAGTTGCTTCTTCTCATCTACATTTGAACCTGTGTTACATTTTTCAAGACTTTTTGCTTCAATGAAACAAAAAACTATACATGTTTTTAGAACTCCCCATTCCCTTTTTAAGTTAGAACAAATGCAAAAAAGTATTTAAATTTTCAACAAATGAACATCTCTAAATATCAATTTCTGAAGTTATGGAAGCTGACATACCTTCGGTTCTCACTTTTCTGTGGATGTGGACTGATTTTTTTGAATCCCAGGAATTGTCTCTGTTGTAAATTATGTTATATATTTTATTATGAACTGTATTACATATGTGTCGGCTCTGTTTAGATTGGGTTGTGCCTGAAAACAGCTTTTGGGTCAGCCCACCATCACTGTTAGCAAAGTTAAATAAAATTAAGTAAAGTTAAATAAAATTAAGTAAATGTGCTCAAGTCCCATAGGCGGAGGCTTGATGAATGGCAAACACAGGACCAAAAAGTGCATAGAAAAAATAATAAGTTGCTGAAATGTAATAGAATGCAGTGAAGTATTAACCTGGTGAAGTTTTAACCATAGGATTAATCAAATTCTGTAGCTGTATGACTGAATAAGAATGATGTTTATTGAAATTGTTTAAAATGATTGAATATGGTGAAGTATTCCATACAGCTGACTTGAGTTTGATTAGTGACCCGAGAGCCAAAGGAGTTAGGGTCTTTTGGTAAGAAATAAGTGACATTCAGCACATCCATCCTGGAGGGTGGATTTTAAGCCACTGCTTATAGCTAGGTTCTTCTTGATGAATATTGTTAAGCAATTCCCATCTTTAAGAAGGCAGTCTTTTGTTGTCAGTAACAAGGGAGTGGGGTTTGGGTAGCTGTTATCAGATGCAGTGATAATTATGCCATGCCGTGTCCAGTCAAATTTAGGATTTTCCTCCCCTTGCTTTTTCCAGTAATCCTCACCCTCATTAACTGCACTTGTGATGACCTGACTCAACTGTTGCTGTTGAATGGGGATGGCACTCTCTTAAGACAAGTCCATAAAGATGAACTTTCCCTAGAGGAGGTATGTGTCAAGTGTTTACATCTTAATGTATTACTTTTTGTTTGCTAATAATAATAATAATTATTATTGCCTTTCTCCTTCATATCAACAGTTTGAGGTGAATTGAAGTGCCTTTCATGAAGAACACTATTTCTAGTGGCATTGATATTGGCTTGAAGGATTTCTGGTTTTCATTCATCATCATCAATCCCCTTTTTCCCATTTTCTACACAGGGTCGGGGTGTCATGTTAAATGTCGCCATCTCTCTCAATTCAGTGCCGCACTCCTGCTTTCTTCAACACTCATACCTGACTGTTGCAGATCTTCTCTTACACAATCCATCCATTTCTTTGCAGGATGCCCTCGTTTCCTCTTAACTTCTTCCAGTCTGTCCCAAATCTTTTTCAAAAGATTGTCTTCTGCTTTTCTGTACAGTGCCCGGACCACTGTAATCTATTCTCTTTGATCGTTTCTGCAATTGGTGCTACTTTGGCTGGTGTTCTTATGTCCTCATTTCTTCTTTTGTCCTCCATTGTGCGTCCTACCACTCTTCCCAAACACTTCATTTCCATCACTTATAGCTTCCTCATCTGCTCTTCATGTTCTGTCATTTATTCTACCATGTCTAGTCTTTCACTGTAAGAAGTAATCCTTTTATGTGTAAAGTGGCTGCATAAGCAAACTTTAACTAGTGCATTTACTTGATTAATCTGATGTCTTTTTCATTCTTCCTTAGTGATGGATCCAATTCAGCCGCATTGACATTCTAGAGGAAAAACCAGATGATATAGCCATAGATCTGGTGGAGTCAGCTCTAGGATGATGAAGCAGTTCCAAACCTTTTTCAGAGTAAATCAATGAAATACAATCAGTAATCTATTTGGCAAGGGTAATTTTGGAAACAGCTTGATCTAGGCAGTTAGGGGAGAAGGACACAAATAGCTGGTCAGATTTCTTGTACATTTCATTCTATGAAGATAGAAACACAGGTGTCTATGAATATCAAGAAGGTGCAGCACATATTCACCCTTATTAATAAAGTTCAGACAGAAAACTGACAATTGTATGGACTGATTAATGTTCTCCATGGCCACTTCAGGCATAAAGGAAGGGTTGATTCGTAGAGATCCCCTATGTTTATGGAAAATAAAGTAAGGAGGTCAAACCGATAATGCCTGAAGCTCAGAACTTCTTTTTGCTGAAGTGATGGCCACCAAAAGAATTGTCTTCTGGGAAGAAACTTCATATCACATTTGTTTGCTGGTTCAAAGTGTTTCTGATTTAACTATTGAAGGACCGCCATAAGGTCAGAAGGTGGAGAGGGATCTTTTATGGGCAGTCTAAGGAGGAAGATTTCCTTTCATAAAAGCCTTACATAACTTGGAAGTTGACAGAGAAAGGGATTCATTTCCAGCGTGAAAATTGGATATGGCTGCTAGCTGGAGTTTAATAATAGAAAAACTTGCCCCATCTTTCTTGCCCAGTCTTTAAAAAGAGTACTGTGGAAAAGGAGGATGGCTGATGTAGGCGCTGAAAAAAGGATCAGTATTGCCTTTGGAAGCCCATATAGATAATTTTTTCCATTTGCTTCTGTAAATTTTCTTAGTGGTGGCCTTTTGGGAGGCCAAAATAATGTCACGGACTGAGGAAGCAAGCCTGGACCATCTTACTATCACTGAAATTGGAGAAACCATGCAGTCAGCACTTGGTGTGGAGACTGCGATGCTGGAATTCTGAGGGGTGAGATACATATCCTGATTGGGCTCCAGTATCCATGGAGGATATCTGAGTTGAGATCAGAGGAAGGGGAACCATGCTTGATGAGGACAGAAGGGGACAATGAGTATGACTATGCTCTTCAGCCTGCTTGCTTTCTGTAGAAACTTCAGGATCAATGGAAGAGGGAGATAAGCATAAGGGAGACCCAGGGCCAATCATGAGTCAGAGAAATCCTCAGTGACTCCCCTGGAGGAGGACCAGAGTGAAATACTTCCTGCAGTTGTCATTGAGGGGAGAGGCAAATTTGTCACAGCAAGGCTGGCCCCAGTGGCTGAAAATCATGTTTGCTACTGATTGGTTATGGGACCACTCTTGCGGAATCAAAACAGACCTGCTGAGTCTGTCCACCAGGGCACTGGTTTTCTCTGGTATATGTGTTGCAACTAGAAAGCGGTCTGAACAGGTCGACTATTCCCAGACCCACATGGCTCTCTGCACAATGGGTATGAATGGGCTTCTCCTTGTTTGTTGAACTACCAGACTACTGACATGTTGTCCATATGGACTGCAATAGTCCCCAGAGGGAAAACATCATGAAAGGCTTGCAACATTGCAAGGACTGCTCTCATTTCTAGTACATTAATATGTAGCTTGGTCTCTGAGGGGAACCACAAGCACTGGACCATCTTTTGCTTGAAATGACCCCCCCACCACCACCACCACCACAGTTGGGAAGCATCCGTGGTCACTGTGGCTACTGGGGGGGGGGGGAGAACAGCCTCCTCAAAAACAGGTCATCTTACTGTATCCATCATCGAATATGACATTTGTAAATTGGAGTGAGCTTGATGGAAATGGATAGAGGCTGGTAATGAATAGACCATTGAATCACCAAGGTCCCTTGGAGGACTCACATGAAGAATCTTGCTAGAGGAACTAGCATAATGGCAGCTGATACTGATCCAAGAATTCACAACACTAGTTCTGCTGGAGGGGACGGATGAGACAGTAAGTCTCATACCTGAATACTCAATGATGTAAGATGGTGAATAGGTAATGGAGCCATTTGATTCATAGTGTTTAGTTAAGTTCCTATGAATTCTAGATTTTGTACAGGAGTCTGGTTCAATCTGGACAGATTTATCATGATGCCTAGGAAGTTGGAGATCTGAAGCAAGTAATCCCTGGCTTGTAAAAGTTGATGCCTTGTTTGGATGGTGAGGAGCCAATCATCTAGACAGGGAAACACCTGGACTCCTTTGAGCTGCCATGACTGCCATGCATTTGGTGAACACCTAGGGTGCTGTGGTAGCCCAAAAGGCAGTGCTCTGAATTGGTAGTGATTGGCTGCCAGCTGAAAGCACAGGTGGAAACTGGAGTGCCTGTCTATTTTGATGTGATAGTACACATCCTGGAGATCTATAGAGCTCATCCAGTCATCCTTGCACAGAAGAGGCAGGATGGACTGAACCACAGCCATTCGGAACTTTGACTTCTTTACCTAGTGATTCAGATTGCTGAGATCCAGAAATGGTCTTCGGTCCACTGTTTTTTTAGCACCAAAAAGAAGTGGGAGTAAGTTTCGAATCCTATTTTTTTAATCGTGACTTCCTGGATGACTCTTTTTTTGTAGCAGCTTTTGACTGTCTTGAGCTGCGTACTCCCTCTGACTGGGTGGAACATCAGGGAATTTCCTCCTTGACCCTGAAGGTGGAAGGGAAAGGGACTATAATAACATCTGGATATAATGCTCAGCACCCAAGTGTTGTTTGTAATGTTTGTCCAGGTGTCTAGGTGCAGGGAAAGATGACCCCCAACTGTCTCCAGTGATGGACAGTCGGGCAGCACTTCAGGAGCACTGATATGTCCGGTCAGAGAAAGAATCTCTGAAGCCCTGGTTCTGTGGACCCCCTCTACCTGTAGGGCAACATCTGCCATTGAAACCTCTTCCACTGCCTCTGGAGGAAGTGTCCCTGTGCAGGACCTGAAAAGGCCCCTCAGATTTCCAGAACCAAGTTTTCTTCCCTCTTTGCTGGTTTCTAGAAAAAGTTTTCTGAGGTTAAAAAACTTGATTCCCACAGCAGACAGGGTCTTTCCTTCCTGTTCACTGTCGGTAAGTGTATCTTTCACCAATGGCCCAAACAAAGAGTAGCCATAAATATGGTATTAACAAAGGATGCCTTAAAGGGTTCCAAAAAATTGCATAGCCTCATCCAGGCATGTCTCCTTACAACTATGCCAGAACTGGCTTGTGAGGTACTCTCTGCTGTATGGGAGATCAACCCCATCAAAAAATTTGTAATAGATTTGAGAGTAGCCAGTTGGGGAGAGACCTTTTTGAGGTCATCTGCTGACATGGTCTCAGCAACAGAATTGAATAGCCCCTTGATCAAATCTCTTTGCAAGCGGGTAAAGTGTGCCAAATAATTTAATGATCCCAACATGAATGTGGCTGAGGCATAGATGTGGTTTCTGAATCTGTCTATTGTTCGGGACTCTCTGTTTGGTGGATGGACAGAGGAGTTCTTCTTGGCTAGCTCCTTTTTAGTGGCTGCTGCCACAACAATGGCATCAATGGGCAATGTGACGTGTCTGCAGGGGGGGCTAGAAACTTATCTGGATGCTTGGAGATGGGCTCAATAATGACTGGTTCCTTCCAGGCCTGGCAGGAAACTAGGTCAATAAGTTTGTCTATGGGGGGGGGGGTCACCCAAGACCTAGATGGGAATGCTCCTAATGCCTCCAGGAACACTGAATCCTCAGAAGAAGAAGTTTGGGAAGACCGACCCCCTTTCTGTTTCAAGATTTCCAAGATGTCCCCAAAGGTGACATCATCAGGTGGTGATCATGGGGATCCTTCTCCCTCATTAAAGTCTGTGTCTTCATTGAGGAACTGCATACTATGCACCTCCTCCTGAAAGTCTTCTTCCAAGGAACCTCTTCTGTGGATTGCTCAGAAGAGGTGTTGGAAGAATAGGAGAATCCCTATGGGGGATCTGTATGGATGCTTCCCTGAGCTGGCTGAACCTGATTGACAGAGGTAATGGGCTTAGAGCTCTGAGTCAAAGCAGAGCTGGTCAGGGATGTCATCAGAGTCAAGGAAGGAAGCTTCCTTGGAACCAACACCACACCTCTTAACAATCTAGGATCCTTGGATTCCTAAAATGCAAGTCGGATCGGAGAAGGAGATAAGATTTGTTGGGCAGATGTTCTCACGGATCTGAGAGGGGACAGAGACAGCAGACCCTCATCTGGGTCTGAGCCCTAAGGAATCTCTGCATCATACTGTACATGTCAACCTCTGACAGCTCCTAGATGATCTGGATGAAGCTACAGATTGTGGTTTGGATGATTTCTGTGGGATATGGAACAACTGCAGTCGTAGAGCTGGAGAAACAGGTTCCAAGATAAGTGCTGGGGATCGGCTTCTAACTGTCAGATCCAATGGCTTGGAATCAGAGTATGAAGTGAATGGCAAAGGTGAGCAGGAGATAGTTATGATTCCTGTTGGGTCTAACAAGACCTGTGGAAAGCTTGGTGGTCTGCAGATCCAAAGGGGTCGGACTCATGGCCTTAACAAGCTTTTCTGGCAGCTCTGACAAATCCCTCTGCACTTTTTGAGGGATTGCTTCTTAGGTTCCAAAGAAGCATGATGAGGTTTGGAGGAGGTTTGAGCCCCAGCAGAAGGAGAAAATGCTAGTAATAATCATTTCAAGATTAATTTATTTGTACTGTCAGAAAGGGCACTAGGACTGAATGAGGAGCATATGTTGCAGTCCAACTTAAGATGTTCCAGCTGTAGGCAGTAGACACACTTCTTTTGGGCATAAGAGTTTGGGATCTGGTGCCCACAAGAACTACATTTCTTGAAGCCAGGTTTATCAGACATACTGTGACGGCCACACAACAAAATGATCACCTTATCACCTTATGGTAGTTATACCCAAAGTACAGCAAGTAGTAAAAGTCACACTCACGTGTACAAGGTTAACCACCACACAAACAACACTGTAAACTTCTAAACATCAAAAATCTTTTTTGCTTATAGTTTTATATATATATATATATATATATATATATATATATATATATATATATATATATATATATATATATATATATATATATATGTATATATATATATATATATATATATATATATATATATGTGTGTGTGTGTGTGTATGTATATGTATTGTGCCAACCAGGCATGAGGAAAAGGAGAGAGAGAGATATAAACAAAACCCTGATGCCAGTGAAAACTAGACAGGCAAGGAGGGAGGAAAAGTAAACAAATACTATAAGGAACTAAACAACCTCAACAAAGTTAACTTTCATCAGGAAAAAGTAGAAAATTTGCTTCCTCTCATGCTCGAGATTCTGCAGATCAAACTTGATGCAATGGTAGCAAATGAGATCTAAGGAGTTGGGGATGGTGTAGAGCATTATGGGTAGAGGGAGGAGCTCGAGAATTCGATCCAAGTCTCAAAAATGTGGCCGAATCAGATCCAAGGGTTGGATCTGTAACTCATCAGTGAGGAAGAATGAAAATGGCCACACAGATGCAAAGTTATGGTAAGAACACCACTTTTAATTATTCCATGAACATTGTAATGTGGGAAAATATTTGACGTTAAGTTGTCCTATCTCACCTTCATTCTTACAATGATGGGTTCGGAGCCGAATGTCGGGACCAATTCAGCCGAATACATAGCTGAAAGTCTCAAACCTGGCTTGTGGCAAGAAGGTATCCCACAATGCAGTGGTGTAATTCCCCAGATCTCATTTGCCACTTTACGAGGGTGGATTCGCTCATCTTGGCCGTGGCTAAGTTGTGACAAATTTTCTTTTATTTTTCCTCTAAACTGTTATATTTGCTAATAGATAGCTTATCTTCTAATTATATTTAATTTGTTGTGCATTTTATTGCATTACTGTTTGGTAGTGATAGTTTTATCCCGTTCGGCATGGCTTTTGTCGTCGCTTTGTAGGCCTACTGGTATCCCGTTCGGCATGGCTTTTGTCGTCGCTTTGTAGGCCTACTGGTATCCCTTGTAGTGGTTGTTGTTTCTGTCTAAGTTTATCAGTAGCTTGTTTAAGTTAGAGAGCTGTTTGCCCATTTACATTAGAGGGCTTGTAGTTAATTGATGTTCTTCGTTCCACATTGCTGCAGTCCTAACAATTGGGTAGTCCGCTGTCCAGTCGGCCCGAATACCAAAGTATATGGCTGGCGTCGGTCAGGGCGCATTAGACTGACGTCAGTACGTCAGGGTACTAATGCGCATGACCGACGCCATATCCTCAGTCTTTTTTGCCGCATGGTCCGATGCAGAAGCAATTTTGCGAGTGCAGGTTGGCGTTCTGAAATTTTCTGAAGTCGGAGTTTCAGACCGAATCAAAGTTGGCTAAGTACGCCGTTGAGAACATTTTGGTTTTCTTGCCTCAGTATTTAACCGGATGTCAGAAAAAGTGAATAACTGTATTTCTTGTGGGAAACAGATACCTCATAGGGATTACCATACCTTGTGTATACCTTGTTTAGGGCCTGAGCACGGCGTTGTTGGATGCCGCTCTTGTGCTAGATTTAACAAACGCACTATTAAGAGAAGGTTAGACTGTGCCAGGTTAGTGTTTGGGAAGCGTTGCAATTATAAAATGCCGTCGGATGCTCCGACGCCCGCTTCGTCCAAAAAGCGCAAGGACAAAACAGCAAAGCCTAGGGTTGATGAACCGGCAGTCCCAGACGTCGGTTCATTAGAAGGCTCAGTGGAGCCAGAGGTTTTGCCAGGAGTTTCTTTGGAGTCTCAGGCTGAGACTTTACTGTTACAGGATGTGCCTTCTCAGGAAGTAGGCCAGGCTGAAGGGGCTTCTCAGGTAACTGTTCTTCCCTCTCTTCCCAAGGTAGTTAGAGCCTCTCCTTCTGTTTCCAAAACTTCTTTGAGAGGTAGGCCAAGTTTGGCTTCAGTGGGGACTTCTCCTAGCACTTCAAGGTTCTGTGCCTAAGAAACATATGCTTAAAATGGCAGAAGATTTAATTACTATGATTAGAGGTTCTATGCCCCCTCCTGATAAGAGGCCTAGGGTGGAACCTGAGTTTGAGAGTTTTGAACAGTGTTCAGAGGCTTCGGAGTCTTCTGCGGAAGATTTGCAAGAGTATCCTCCTTATTCTGATTCTGATGTGGATGATTCTACTCCTACAGCTTCTCCTCCTGAGGATTTCTCATTTTCAGAGACTCTGCATTCCATGAGGGAACACTTTAAATGGGAAGGCCAGGATTACTCTGATTCCAGGAAAAGGCTTAGAGAGTTCTTGTTTTTACCCCAGCATAGGCCCTTAGCTATACCTCCTGTGTTGAATGTGGTGGAAGATGTTTTTGCAGAGGCTTCCCTGAATCCTGATTCTTTGCCTCCTGCTCCTGTTAAACCTGATAGGTACTATAGGGTGCCTGAAGCTCATAAGTATCTTTTTAAGAGTCCTAGGGCAGACCCGGAAACTGTTTCTCAGGGACCTAAAGGTGTTAAGGCCTCTGTTGTTAAAAACCCTGTTCCCACTGATAAAGAGGCAAGGGCTTTGGATAGATGGGGAAAGAAAGTGTATACTTCTTCCACTTTAGCCATGAGGGCGTTGAATTGTCAGTTTCACATGCTAAAATATCAAAATTATCTCCTTTCACAATTGAAATCTAAGGTGGATGCTTTGGCGGAAGGTATTGAGTGTAAAGAGTTGCTGGATTTAGTTCATGTGTCTGAACAAGTGGGTAAGCATTCTTTGCAATGTGGTTTTGATGCTGTACAGGCCTCCTCGAGGGTGGCTGCCACTAGTTCTGTTCTTCGCAGGCATGCCTGGTTGAGGGATCAGAATTTAGCTGAGCATGTTAAGACAAGGATTTTGGATGCTCCTTTACAGTCTGATGTGTTGTTTGGTTCGCCTGTGGAAGCAGTTTTAAAGAAAATGGAGGACAAAGCTAAGTCTATGCAAACTGTTAAAGATTTTTTGCAGGTGCAGCCACCGAAGTTTAGTAGAAATTGGCCTACTAAAGGATGGACATATCCTGCTTATGATTCCCAGTCTAGGGGTAGGTCTAGACGTGGTAGGGGCAGAGCTCAAGGTGCTCTTAGGCCTAGAACAGGGAGTTCACCTGCTCAGACTTCTGGTGAGGGCAGGGGTCAGTCCTTTCGTAAACAGACCCAATGACCTGCCTTTTTAGCTGCTAGTAGATTCTCGTCTGGCAGCTCCTCTGGGAGGAAGACTGTCTCTTTTCAAAGAAAATTGGGATTTAATTACTCAAGACAGATGGGTGTTGGACATCATTCACCATGGTTACAGGTTTTATTTCCATACATTGCCCCCATTCAAAGGCATGCCAGACGTTCCTCCTCCACAAAGGAAAGAGGCTCACAAGCAAATTTCTCAGTTACTCCAAATAGGGGCCATTCAGCCAGTCCCTGTCTCAGAAAGGGGCCTAGGATTTTATTCTCGCCTGTTCCTAGTACCAAAGAAGGGGAACACGTGGAGACCAATTTTGGATTTATCTATCCTCAACACTTATCTGGACATTCCCAAGTTCAAGATGTTGACGTTACAACAGCTTTTACCTCTGCTGGGCAAAGATCACTGGATGGTAACTTTAGATCTCAAGGAAGCTTACCTTCATGTGCCTATAAGACTAAGTTGCAGGAAGTATCTGCGTTTTCGAGCTGGAAATTCTCATTATCAGTTCTCTGCATTGCCCTTTGGCTTATCTACTGCCCAGAGTATTCACAAAGGTTCTGGCTCCAGTGATAGCTTACTTCAGGCTAAAAGGAATTCAAATCTATCCTTACTTGGACGACTGCCTGATTCTGGCTCAAGAAAAGGAAGACCTTCTACAGCATCTGGAATATGTTATAGCAGTGCTAAGATGCCTAGGGTATTCTGTGAACGAAATAAAGTCCAGTCTAGTACCCTCTCAAGACATGTGCTTTCTGGGTGTGAGACTGAATACAGCAGCCCAGATGGCCTTTTTAACCCCGGACAAACAAAAGAGTCTATCACTTTACTTCCATCAACTATCTCATCAGTCCGTGCTGACTGCAAGGACAGTCCTTCAAGCATTAGGGTTCATGGCATCTTGTATTCTGGTGCTTCCCAATGCCAAACTGCATATGAGGAAGCTACAATGGTATCTCAAAATGTATGGACACAGCACTGCCAGGATTTGGACACTGTCATTCAAATAATACCTTGCCTTCAAAAGAATTTTTGTGGTGGGCTCAGGAATGTCACCTAAACAAGGGACTCTCTGTGACCCGACCAGAGGCGAGTCAGATTTTAACGACAGATGCCTCGGACATTGCTTGGGGAGCTCATCTAAATGGAAAGTGGATACAAGACAAGTGGCCTGCCAGACTACAGCATCTACATATCAACATGAAGGAGATGTTAGCAGTCCAGTTTGCATTAATGGCTTTCAAGGAGTTACTTCTTCCAGGGCAGGTGTTGATTCTAACAGACAACACAACTGTCATGTGGTACATCAACAAACAAGGGGGAACACATTCTTATCCTCTATGCAGGCAAGCAATGATTTTATGGGAGACAGCGCTCAGCTTGCAACTAACTCTTCAGGCAAGGTTTCTGCCGGGAGCACAGAACTCCTTAGCAGATGTGTTAAGCAGACAAATGGATCCCCACGAGTGGAAACTGGATCTTCATGTATTTCAGAAATTGACAGTGTCATGGGGAACTCCAGACATAGATCTGTTCGCTTCTCCACTAAACCACCAGCTGCCAAAGTTTTGCACAAAGGGGTTTCATCACACAGCTTGGAAAGTGGATGCTCTTTCTTTCAGTTGGAAAAATCTTCATGTGTATGCCTTTCCACCTCTGCCTCTTCTTCCAAAGGTGCTCTTAAAGGTCAGACAAGACAAGCCAAGGATGATTTTAATAGCTCCAGATTGGCCTCGGCAACACTGGTACCCACTACTAAGGAGTCTGGTAAGGAAGCCTCCATGGCCTTTACCTTTGATTCCACATCTGTTATCTCAGAAGGAAGGTCATCTGCTCAATGTCAAGCTCCACTCTCTTCATCTAACAGCCTGGCATATTCTGTATTGAAACACAGCAGGTCTCAACTTCCTCAACAAGTTTTAAATGTGATTATGGAAGCTAGAAGACCTAGTACAAGGAAAGTGTACGAGAAAATGGAAGAGATTTTTATTTTGGAGTACAGCAAAGAATTTGGAGATTTCTGAGCCTAATTTGAGTGTGGCTCTTCAATATCTTCCTGAGTTATTGGACAAAGGTTTGTCCTTCTCTTCCATTAAGATTCATGCTGCAGCAATTTCAGCTCACTATGATTGTGACCCGCCATTGTTTTCGCATCCTTTGTTCAAGCAGTTTCTTAGAGGGGCACAGAATATAAGACCCCCACGTAGAGCTCCTACTCCTGCTTGGGATCTCAATTTTGTGCTGGAAAAACTTACTCTACAACCTTTTGAGCCTGCAGCTACTGCTGAATTGAAATACTTGTCATGGAAGACTGCTTTTCTGTTGGCTATTACTTCTGCAAGAAGGGTGTCTGAGTTGCAGGCCCTTATGGCAGTAGAGCCCTTTTGATTTTCCATAAGGATAGGGTATCATTACGTACTAATCCTTCTTTTTATGCCTAAGGTGGTTTCTAGTGTGGCTTTAAACCAAACTATTCATTTGCCTACTTTTATGCAGACCCCCAAAATAAAGGGGAAAAGATTTTGCACACTTTAGATGTGCACAGGCAATTGCGTTATTATTTGAGCAGGACTAAGGATTTTAGGCAGTCTCAGCAGTTGTTTGTTTCTTTTGCTTTGAGTTCTTAGGGCAAGCCTGTGTCAAAACAAACTATTTCTAGGTGGATTGGGTTTTGCATTGCATTTTGTTATTCCCATCATGGCAAGGAGATTCCAGCTGGGATTAGGCCTCATTCCACTAGGGCTACTGCCACTTCAACAGCATTTCTAAGGGGTGTGGCAACTAAGGATATTTTGGAGGCAGCTACTTGGAGTTCAGTGCATACTTTCTCTAAGCATTATCACCTTCCTCTCTACTCTAAGTCTAGGGCTGGTTTTGCCACAGCTATTTTGCAAGGCATGTTGTCAGCTCCTGCTTCTTTATGATTTGCCAGCCCCCCTTACCTCTGCTTTGGGATTCTACCCAATTGTTAGGACTGCAGCAATGTGGAACGAAGAACATAGTACAGTTTTGTACCTACCATAAATGTAGATGTTCGAGGATCCACATTGCTGCAGTCCAATTACCCTCCCTCCTTCCCCTCTATGTTTAGGGGTGGTTGTGTAGGTGAGGTTATATGCTGATATTTTTGTATATATTGTACATATTTTTGGTGCAGGTATATTGGGCCTTGTCTTTTTAGGGTCTTCTGACATCTGGGGCAAGAAAAGACTGAGGATATGGCGTCGGTCATGCGCATTAGTACCCTGACGTACTGACGTCAGTCTAATGCGCCCTGACCGACGCCAGCCATATACTTTGGTATTCGGGCCGACTGGACAGCGGACTACCCAATTGTTAGGACTGCAGCAATGTGGATCCTCGAACATCTACATTTATGGTAGGTACAAAACTGTACTTTGTCTTGTCTAGAAAATAGGACCGTTTGAGTTAGAGGCCCTATTTTTTTTCTCCCTGGTTGTCTTTTTCCTTGTGTTTCCCATAGTTAATGTTCAGTGTAGCTTTAGCTGTTCAATAGCAGCATTTTTCTTGTTGTTGTTGCTTTTGCGGTCTTAACCATGTCTAAAGACCCAAAAAAGAGAGAACATAAGCCTTCGGGCTTTAAAAAAATGCCAGAAGTGCTCACAAAAAAAGTCAAACTACCAAAAATTTCCAAGGCCACTACCTCCTCAGCTCCACAGTCCTCGGAGCCGTCAGAGGTCATATTAGTTGACAAGCCTGGTACTTCGGCTCCGAAGTCCTCGGAGCCGAAAGATACTTCTACCCAGAGCCGGTCCATAGATATTTCACCGGTTTCTCTGACGTTGAGATCTCCAATTCTGCACAGGTCTCACTGTCCATCCCTGTCTTCCAGGTCCACCAGGAGCTTATCGAACGATGATGTGTAACGGGTGGTATGCAGACTCCTGAAGCATTGACTAAATTATTCTCGGCTCCTACCCATTTGGTCTCAGAGCCTACTGTACCAATTATACCCACTGTTATTCCTCCTCCAAGCCAAGTTGGTCCTTCAGAGCCAGAGTGCTTGGTACTGCTTACTGTGGATCCGTCGGTTCCGGAACCCGCTTCGGTGTTCACGGAGCCGATATCTGCATCGACTCTCTTGGTGCCGTCTGGGGAGTCTGGGAGCTGGGGTTCCCCGGTCGGCCCCAAGGGGAATTCTCAGCCCCTATTGTCTTCTGTGCCAAGTCTACCCTGTGGGGTGTCGGTCCGGGTTAGATCGACTCCCACATCGACCCCGGGCCCAATCTCATTGGTTCTGGTGCCTTCCTCTGTCTCCTCAGAGTTGAGGGAGTCTTTGGAGCCAGCGGGATCTGCCTTTTGAGCTGATGAGCAGTGTGTTGTCTTCCCATTCAGCACCACAGAAGGATATTAGTACTCGTCCCCCTAAGGCACCGGCTACTGTCTCTACACCACCCATTCCACAGGACAGCAGAGATCCAGAGCCTCAGGATCCCCCATTGGGTGAACCCCTCTTCTCCGAGGCCTCCCCAGAATATCTTTCTGAGGAGCCACCTCGGAAGAGAACTTGCAAGAGGAAGCATGTAGACTCCCCATATGCATCCATCACTTCAGACACTGGCCTCGATGAGTCGGAAGCGTCCCCACGGTCTTCCTCTGATGATATCTCATTTGCAGATATTCTAGAGATCCTGAAACAGAGAGGTGCCTGGCAGACCTCCACCCCTTCTGATGAGGAGTCAGTGTACCTGAAGGCTTTTGGATCTCAACCTTCAGACTCCTGGATGTCTCCACCTTTTGATGAGCTAATGGATCTGGTTAGTCAAAAGGCATGGGAGTCACCTGACACTATAGATCCAGTCCCTCGAAGGCCAAGCAAATTCTTGTCAGCTCTTTTGGGAAAGGATTTTCTAACCAAAGGGGTACCCATAGATGCTATGGTGGTGGCAGCAGCCACCAAGAAGGAACTTTAAGAGACTTCCTCATCTGTTCATCCTCCGAATAAAGACTCTCAAATGATATACGGATACAGGAAGTGTGTCTTTTCATCAGCGACATTCTCACTGTGATCGCTGAACTACCTATCCCACTTTACAAGGCTACAAAGAGATCTCCTGAAAGAGCTAGAAGATACTTTACAAGGTTCATTAGCTGGGGGGTGAATGAGAAGGTCTCCTCCCAGCTGTCCACCGTAAAGTCCATTGTCAACTCCTCCATGAGGCTCATATCCTACACAGCAGATGGAGCGAGCAGGGCAGGGGGTTCCAGAGTTTCCCTTGGGAGACACTCCTGCATGCGCTTGTGCAATTTTGCAGAGCCCTATAAGTCTACTTTTACTAATACCCCTTTTGATGGTTCCTTACTTTTTGCACCCAAAGTAAAAGACACTCTAACCCAGTGCGAGCAGGAAGGAAAAACTCTCTGCCATTGGAGTACATTTTTCTGTACCTGCAAGACCTTATCCTAAAGGTCAGAAGAGTGGAAAAATGTGGTTCAAAAGATCCCAGAGAGATGTTCTTCATTCCACATTGCTGCAGTCCTAACTATTGGGGTAGTCCGCTGTCCAGTCGGCCCGAATACCAAAGTATATGGCTGACGTCGGTCACGGCGCATTAGACTGACGTCAGTACGTCAGGGTACAAATGCGCATGACCGACGTCATATCCTCAGTCTTTTTTGCCGCATGGTCCGATGCAGAAGCAGTTTTTGCGAGTGCAGGTTGGCGTTCTGAAAGTTTCTGAAGTCAGAGTTTCAGACCGAATCAAAGTTGGCTAAGTACCCCGTTGGGGAATATTTTGGTTTTTTCTTGCCTCAGTATTTAACCGGATGTCAGAAAAAGTGAATAACTGTATTTCTTGTGGGAAACAGATACCTCATAGGGATTACCATACTTTGTGTATACCTTGTTTAGGGCCTGAGCACGGCGTTGTTGGATGCCGCTCTTGTGCTAGATTTAACAAACGCACTATTAAGAGAAGGTTAGACTGTGCCAGGTTAGTGTTTGGGAAGCGTTGTAATTATAAAATGCCGTCGGATGCTCCGACGCCGCTTCAGCCAAAAAGCGCAAGGACAAAGCAGGAAGCCTAGAATGGAAGAACCGACAGTCCCGGACGTCGGTTCTTTAGAAAACTCAGTGGAGCCGGAGGTTCTGCCAGGAGTTTCTTTGGAGTCTCAGGGAGAAACTTTACTGTTACAGGATGTGTCCTCTCAGGAAGTAGGCCAGGCTGAAGGGGCTTCTCAGGTGGCTGTTCTTCCCTCTCTTCCTAAGGTGGTTAAGGCCTCGCCTTCTGTTTCTAAGGCTTCTTTAAGAGGCAGGCCTACTTTAGCTTCAGTGGGGGTTTCTCCGAGTGTTTCAGGGTCTTTGCCTAAGAAGCATATGCTAAAAATGGCAGAGGATTTGATTACAATGATTAGAGGTTCTATGCCCCCTCCTGATAAGAGGCCTAGGGTGGAACCTGAGTTTGAGAGTTTTGAGCAATGTTCGGAGGCTTCTGAGTCTTCGGCTGAAGACTTGCAGGAGTATCCTCCTTATTCTGATTCTGATGTGGATGATTCTACTCCTTCAGCTTCGCCTCCTGAGGATTTTTCTTTTTCAGAGACTCTGCATTCCATGAGGGAGCATTTTAAATGGGAAGGTCAAGATTTCTCTGATTCCAGGAAGAGGCTTAGAGAATTCTTGTTTTTACCCCAGCATAGGCCTTTGGCTATACCTCCTGTTCTGAATGTGGTAGAAGATGTTTTTGCAGAGGCTTCACTAAATCCTGATTCTTTGCCTCCTGCCCCAGTTAAACCGGATAGGTACTATAGGGTGCCTGACGCCCATAAGTATCTTTTTAAGGGTCCTAGGGCAGACCCAGAAACTGTCTCTCAGGGGCCTAAAGGTGTGAAGGCTTCTGTGGTTAAAAATCCTGTTCCTCCTGATAAAGAGGCAAGGGCTTTGGATAGATGGGGAAAGAAAGTGTACACTTCCACTTTAGCCATGAGGGCGTTGAATTGTCAGTTTCATATGTTAAAATATCAGAATTATCTCCTTTCACAATTGAAGTCTAAGGTGGATGCTCTGGCTGAAGGTATTGAGTGTAAAGAGTTGCAGGATTTAGTTCATGTTTCTGAACAAGTGGGAAAGCATTCCTTGCAGTGTGGTTTTGATGCTGTGCAGGCCTCCTCGAGGGTGGCTGCCACTGGTTCTGTTCTTCGTAGGCACGCCTGGTTGAGAGATCAGAACTTAGCTGAGCATGTTAAGACAAGGATTTTGGATGCTCCTTTACAGTCTGATGTGTTGTTTGGTTCGCCTGTGGAAGCAGTTTTAAAGAAAATGGAGGACAAGGCTAAGTCTATGCAAACTGTTAAGGATTTTTGCAGGTGCAGCCTCCAGTTTAGTAGAAATTGGCCTACTAAGGGGTGGACTTATCCTGCTTATGATTCCCAGTCTAGGGGTAGGTCTAGACGTGGTAGGGGCAGAGCTCAAGGTTCTTTTAGGCCTAGGACAGGGAGTTCACCTGCTCAGACTTCTGGTGAGGGCAGGGGTCAGTCCTTTCGTAAGCAGACCCAATGACCTGCCTTTTCAGCTGCCAGTACATTCTCGCCTGGCAGCACCTCTGGGAGGAAGGCTGTCTCTTTTCAAAGAAAATTGGGGTTTAATTACCCAAGACAGATGGGTTCTGGATATCATTCACCACGGTTACAGGTTTTATTTCCATACCTTGCCTCCTTTCAAAGGCATGCCAGACATTCCTCCTCTACAAAGAACAGAGGCTCACAAGCAAATTTCTCTGTTGCTCCAAATAGGGGCCATTCAGTCAGTTCCTGTGCCAGAAAGGGGCCTAGGATTTTATTCTCGCCTGTTCCTAGTACCAAAGAAGGGGAACACGTGGAGACCAATTTTGGATTTATCTATCCTCAACACTTATCTGGACATTCCCAAGTTCAAAATGTTGACGTTACAACAGCTTTTACCTCTGCTGGGCAAAGATCACTGGATGGTAACTTTAGATCTCAAGGAAGCTTACCTTCATGTGCCTATAAGACTACGTTGCAGGAAGTATCTGCGTTTTCGAGCTGGAAATTCTCATTATCAGTTCTCTGCATTGCCCTTTGGCTTATCTACTGCGCCCAGAGTATTCACAAAGGTTCTGGCTCCAGTGATAGCTTACTTCAGGCTAAAAGGAATTCAAATCTATCCTTACTTGGACGACTGCCTGATTCTGGCTCAAGAAAATGAAGACCTTTTACAGCATTTGGAATATGTCATAGCAGTGCTAAGATGCCTAGGGTATTCTGTGAACGAAATAAAGTCCAGTCTAGTACCCTCTCAAGACATGTGCTTTCTGGGTGTGAGACTGAATACAGCAGCCCTGATGTCCTTTTTAACCCCGGACAAACAACAGAATCTTTCCAGTTACTTCCATCAACTATCTCTTCAGTCCGGGCTGACTGCAAGGACAGTCCTTCAAGCCTTAGGGTTCATGGCATCTTGTATTCTGGTGCTTCCCAATGCCAAACTGCATATGAGGAAGCTACAATGGTATCTCAAAAATCTATGGACACAGCACTGCCAGGATTTGGACACTGTCATTCAAATAATACCTTGCATTCAAAAGGAATTTTTGTGGTGGGCTCAGGAATGTCACCTAAACAAGGGACTCTCTGTGACCCGGCCAGAGGCGAGTCAGATTCTAACGACAGATGCCTCAGACATTGCTTGGGGAGCTCATCTAAATGGAAAGTGGATACAAGACAAGTGGCCTGCCAGACTACAGCATCTACATATCAACATGAAAGAGATGTTAGCAGTCCAGTTTGCATTAATGGCTTTCAAGGAGTTACTTCTTCCAGGGCAGGTGTTGATTCTAACAGACAACACAACTGTCATGTGGTACATCAACAAACAAGCGGGAACACATTCTTACCCATTGTGCAGGCAAGCAATGATTTTATGGGAGACTGCGCTCAGCTTGCAACTAACTCTTCAGGCAAGGTTTCTGCCGGGAGCACAGAACTCCTTAGCAGATGTGTTAAGCAGACAAATCATGGATCCCCACGAGTGGAAACTGGATCTTCATGTATTTCAAAAATTGACAGTGTCATGGGGAACTCCAGACATAGATCTGTTCGCTTCTCCACTAAACCACCAGCTGCCAAAGTTTTGCACGAAGGGATTTCATCACACAGCTTGGAAAGTGGATGCTCTTTCTTTCAGTTGGAAAAATCTTCATGTGTATGCTTTTTCCACCTCTGCCTCTTCTCCCAAAGGTGCTTCTAAAGGTCAGACAAGACAAGCCAAGGATGATTTTAATAGCTCCAGATTGGCCTCGGCAGCACTGGTACCCATTACTGAGGAGTCTGGTAAGGAAGCCTCCATGGCCTTTACCCTTGATTCCACACCTGTTGTCTCAGAGGGACGGTCATCTGCTCAATGTCAAGCTTCACTCTCTTCATCTAACAGCCTGGCATATTCTGTTTTGAAAGACAGCAGGTCTCAACTTCCTCAACAAGTTTTAAATGTGATTATGGAAGCCAGAAGACCTAGTACAAGGAAAGTGTACGCAGAAAAATGGAAGAGATTTTTATTTTGGACTGCAGCAAAGAATTTGGAGATTTCTGAGCCTAATTTGAGTGTGGCTCTTCAATATCTTACTGAGTTATTGGACAAAGGTTTGTCTTTCTCTTCCATTAAGATTCATGCTGCAGCAATTTCAGCTCACTATGATTGTGACCCACCATTGTTTTCACATCCTTTGTTCAAGCAATTTCTTAGAGGGGCAAAGAATATAAGACCCCCACGTAGAGCTCCTACTCCTGCTTGGGATCTCAATTTTGTGTTGGAGAAACTTAATCTACAACCTTTTGAGCCTCTTGGCTACTGCTGAACTGAAATACTTGTCATGGAAGACTGCTTTTTGTTGGCCATTACTTCTGCAAGAAGGGTTTCTGAGTTACAGGCCCTTATGGCGGTTGAGCCTTTTTGATTTTTCATAAGGATAGCGTATCTTAACGCACTAATCCTTCCTTTATGCCTAAGGTGGTTTCTAGTGTGGCTTTAAACCAAACTATTCATTTGCCTACTTTCTATGCAGATCCCCAAAATAAAGGGGAAAAGATTTTGCACACTTTAGATGTACACAGGCAATTGCGTTATTATTTAAGCAGAACTAAGGATTTTAGGCAGTCTCAGCAGTTGTTTGTTTCTTTTGCTTTGAGTTCGCAGGGCAAGCCTGTGTCAAAACAAACTATTTCTAGGTGGATTGGGTTTTGCATTGCATTTTGTTATTCCCATCATGGTAAGGAGATTCCAGCTGGGATTAGGCCTCATTCCACTAGGGCTACTGCCACTTCAACAGCATTTCTAAGGGGGGTGGCAACTAAGGATATTCTGGAGGCAGCTACTTGGAGTTCAGTGCATACTTTCTCTAAGCATTACCACCTTCCTCTCTATTCTAAGTCTAGGGCTGGTTTTGCCACAGCTATTTTGCAAGGCATATTATCAGCTCCTGCTTCCTTATGATTTGCCAGCCTCCCTTACCTCTGCTTTGGGATTCTACCCAATAGTTAGGACTGCAGCAATGTGGAATGAAGAACATAGTACAGTTTTGTACCTACCATAAATGTAGATGTTCGAGGATCCACATTGCTGCAGTCCAATTTACCCTCCCTCCTTCCCCTCTGTGTTTAGGGGTGGTTGTGTAGGTGAGGTTATATTCTGGTACCTTTGTATATATTGTATATATTTTTGGTGCAGGTATGTTTGGTGTTTTTGGTTTTGGCCTTGTCTTTTTAGGGTCTTCTGACATCTGGGGCAAGAAAAGACTGAGGATATGGCGTCGGTCATGCGCATTAGTACCCTGACGTACTGACGTCAGTCTAATGCGCCGTGACCGACGTCAGCCATATACTTTGGTATTCGGGCCGACTGGACAGCGGACTACCCCAATAGTTAGGACTGCAGCAATGTGGATCCTCTAACATCTACATTTATGGTAGGTACAAAACTGTACTTTTTCCAGGATGCACAGGGTGATTCCTTCCCCAGGGGCAGTGGGAGAGGCAATAACAGTAGACACCACCCCAGAGGCAGAGGGTCCCACAAAACCAGGGTGACAGTGATTCCTTTTGCAGACACCCTTATCAGTGCTCCTGAAAGGAGGCCCGACTGCTTTACTCTGGAGGCTGTCGGGGATGTTTATCCATGTACCCAGAAACCTGGCAAAATATCACAAGAGACAAATGGGTACTCCAAATAATGTCCAGGGGATACTCCATCCCATCTTCCAATCCTGTTCCACAGACCAGAACAATCCCAGATGTTCCACCCAATCTAAGGGAGCAAGCAACTATAGAGATTCAAAAGTTGCTGCACAAGAGAGTCATCCAAGAAGTCCAAATAGGATTCGGAATTTACTCAAGATTCTTTTTGATGCCAAAAAGAACGGGACTGGAGGCCCATATTAGACCTAAGCAAATTAAACAAATCTGTCAAGAAGTCAAAGTTCCAAATGGTGACACTGCAGTCTATACTTCCCTTTTTACGGAAAGATGATTGGATGTGCTCGATAGACCTTCAAGATGCTTACTACCACATAAAAATGGACAGGACATCAAGAAGGTACCTATGCTTCCGGCTGGGAGCCAGTCATTACCAGTTCAGAGCTCTGCCCTTTGGTCTCACTACAGCCCCCAGAGTGTTCACCAAATGCATGGCAGTAGTTACAGATCACCTGAGGCATCTAGGATTCAGAGCGTTTCCCTATCTAGATGACTGGCTCCTATCTACCACCACCAAGCATCTACTCCAACAAGCCAGGGATTTAACTTTGGACATTTGCAATCAGCTGGGTATTACAGTCAACTTTCAAAAATCTGCCTTGTTGCCCTATCAACATATTACATTTATAGGCACAGATCTAGACACCTCCTCTATGGTAGCACATCTTCCAACAGAAAGAGTTGTAGCACTCAGACAGCAGATACTTTACCTCCTTTCAAAGACCAAAGTGAAAGCAAAGATAATTCTAAGATTACTAGGAACAATGGCTTCCATGATTACACTGGTCCCTGTTGCCAGAATGCACATGCGGATCTTTCAATGGCTGTTGTTCTCCCAATGGTCACTTCAAGAGCTTCCGATGTCTCATCTCATCAGAATAATGGAATCATGCAAGAACGACTTAAGATGGTAGATGCACTCCACTCGTGACCATAGGGAGACCCTTTGTTCCACATCAACCCATAGCTACAGTGACCACAGACACTTCCCAGATAGGGTGAGGCGGCCATTATCTAGGAAGAACAGTCCAAGGTACATGGCAAGAACACGAGGCTCACTTGCATATAAATGTCCTAGAGAGATGAGAGCAGTGCTTCTTGCGTTGCAAGCACTTCACAAATCTCTCCCTCTAGGGACATTCAGACAATATGTCTATGGTTTGGTACACAAGCAGGGGGAACCAGATCTTACCTCCTTTGTCGAGAGGCCCTAAGAGTTTGGCAATGGGCAGTTTCTTCCCAGTGCTTGCTAATAGCAATGCACATTCTGGGAAGTCCAGCGTGATAGCGGACAAGCTGAGCAGAGCAATCTTAATGCCTCACGAGTGGGCTCTCAATCACAATGTAGTGGAAATGATTTTCCAAACATGGGGTCAGCCTTGCTGTGATCTCTTTGCCACTCCCATGATTGCCAAGTGCAGCAACTACTTTACTCTAATCCCCCTTCCGGGGGAGACACCACGAGACACACTTGCTCATGATTGGCCCTTGGGACTTCTGTATGCTTTTCCTCTGTTTCCTCTCATACCCAGAGGCATTCTGAAAGCACATTACTCTGGAAGCAGGATAATTCTCATTGCTCCTTACTGGCCTCGCCAAGGTTGGTTCCCCTTCCTTTGGCCTCACTTCAGGAGAAGCCTTGGACTCTGGACCCAGTGCCAGATCTGCTAATTCATATGTCAGGGGAATTTCATCCTTCTCTCCACACCCTAAAATTTACAGCTTGGCTGCTCCACTTCCTAATTTAGTTAGGCTTCACAATTTTACTCCGACAGTTAAACATATCTTAATGTCCTCTCATAAAGCTTCCACCAGAAAACTGTATTCTAGCAAATGGAAAAGGTTTTCCTTTTGGGCTCAAAACAGGAACATTGATCCTTTTTCTGCACCTATCCATTCTATTTTGGAATTTTTGGCTTCTGGTTCAGCTGCAGCAACCATCAGGGTTCAACTAGCTGCAATATCAAATTTCCACATAGGTGATTCTACCTCCAGCTTAATGTCACACAGGTTGTGTAGAGACTTCTTAAAAGGTCCCTCCTTATTAAGACCTCCCTTTAAGGAACCCCTTTCTCCTTGGGATTTAAATTTTGTTCCGTCTCGTCTCACGTTACCACCTTTTGAGCCCTCGTCATCTTCAGACCTCAAGTTCCTTTCCTGGAAGTCCTTGTTTTAGTGGCTGTAACTTCTGCTAGAAGAGTATCAGAGTTGCAAGCTCTTTCTATTAAACCACCATATTTGATTTTTCATAAGGATAGGGTATCCTTGTGAACTAATCTATCGTTCCTACTCGGTCTATTCTCCAAACAACATAAGTCAATCTATAGTGCTTCCATTGTTCTTTCCTAATCATAGCAACAAGGCAGAATACAAATTACATCAACTGGACGTGCATAGACAACTCAGATTCTATTTGCATAGGACCAAAGACTTCAGAAAATCTGACCAATTATCCGTATCCTTCTCTGATGCGAAAAAGGGTAGCTCAGTTTCTAAAACTACTCTTTCCAATTGGTTTTCTAATTGTATTACATTTATCTATACCTCAAATCACAGAGATTTACCTTTCAAAGTGAGGGCTCATTCCACTAGAGCAATGGCTACATTATCTGCTTTTCAAGCCAGAATTCCCATGGATAATATTTGTGCATCAGCTACTTGGGCCACTCCACATACTTTTATCACGCATTACAAAGTGGATTTGGCCTCCAGGGACAGGGCCTCCTTTGGTTCCATGGTGCTTAAAGGTGTACTCCCGTGAGCCACCCAGGGTAAAGGTGCTAGGGAGTCTGTCCCATTATTGTAAGAATGAAGGCAAGATAGGACAACATAACATAAAAAAAGTTATGTACTCACCATAACGTTCCATGTTTGTTGTCCATCTCGCCATTCATTCTTACGAACCCTCCCTCCTTCCCCCTGCCAAAGACTCCTTGTGGACCTGGTGGATGTTTTTTTACTACATTCAGGGGTTCTTCTTTTCAGTTTGTTTCTCCTTCTGTTAAGTATAGTATATATTTGTGTGTATATGTGTGTGTGTGTGTGTGTATATATATATATATATATATATATATATATATATATATATATATATATATATATATTTGTATATATGTATATAGTGTACATATTCAGTAGTAGCAGCAAACAAGATCTGGGGAATTACACCACTGCATTGTGGGATACCTTCTTGCCATGAGCCAGGTTTGAGACTTTCAGCTATGTATTTGGCCGAGTTGGAGCCGACAATCCGCTCCGAACCCATCATTGTAAGAATGAATGGCAAGATAGACAAAACTTGGAACGCTATGGTGAGTACATAACTTCTTTTTCTGTTACATGGGTATGTATCTTCAACTCAGATATTATACTCATGGGAAGCATTTGCAAATTTTTGTTTCCATCTCTTCCATTGAGATAATGACTTTCTTCTTTTCAAGTCTAGGCATAGCTCTGACACTCATAGAACATTCATTTCACTGGTGAGATTGTGGAAGGAAGTGGTATTATTCCGTAGGATAAGGCTTGGTTACAAAGTTTCTAAGCTTACACTTTCTTAAGTGGCTCTCTAATTGCATTCCATTTTTTCACACATATGGGAAGTCTCTTACTTCTGCACCTAATGCTGATTTTGGTGAAACAGTTGCCAGCTTTGCAGCCTTCTTCAGACATGCAACTGTGGAACATAGTTGTGCAGCAGCTACCTAGTTTCTGTCAACATTTTTGCAAGACTCTGTACCTTGAGGTGAAGTCCAAGTCTTCTTTGGGCCCTCTGTTATCTGGGGGATGTTGCAGAAGGGATGTCTACCTAGGATAATTTTTCTTGAATCCCTGTCCTGCTGTTGCAGTATATAAACACCTGTCTCTACAGACATGAAAATTATTTTACTTATGATAATGTTATATATATCAAAAGTAGGTCAGTCTGTGACATACTGTCTTTCTTTTCCCACCTGTAGCATAGATGGTTTAGAGATCTTTCTTTTTTCCATTTGTTAAGTGTCGGGTGCTCGTTAAATGTGTCTGCAGAAGATTTGGAGAAACCAGGCATTATGGCACATAATGTAATAAGGTAAGATAAGGGTAGATAGCAGCCTGGGAAAGTTTATCTGACAAGTTGTCCTAGTTACCTGTAACTGTAGTCCTGTTGTTCTAGAGGATCAGCCTATTTGTTAAAGATCTATTGTAGTAAGTACATAACTTTCATATTCAGTTGTGCAATACAGTTGTTACACTGCAGTAGTACTGATACTTTTGTAGCACACACTCTACAAGGAATTGTGTGCCACCTATGCATTACTTGGAACACCAGATTTTAAGTTAATTTTCTTAGGCAGTTGCCATGCTCTTGAGGGTTATTTCATTGGGTATTCTTCAAAAAGAGTTTTCAGGAATGCTTTGTGGGTTGAACATTCTGCTCCAATATACATTATAGTTGTGTATCTCATGTTTGTCCCATGCTGGCTTAGTATATGTAATGTATAAAAATGAAGATGCTTGGTCAAAGTAGGCCTTTTTTTATTTTTTGCGTTAAATTAAAATTCAGGATGAGCTCCTTGTAATAGAAGGGGTACTATTTAATTTGAGGCTTTGCTCAGCTGTTTAAAGCAAATCAGTAGACATTTTCAACTTTAAAAAAATAAACTTTATGAAATTATATTCCTTTTTTAAAGCTGCCAGTGGTAGTTCTTACACTAGCTGATTCATGTAAATATTTGGATTCCAGCTTAGTATGTTTAACAGTCAGCCTCCTCATCAGATGTTTCTTTAGTAAACTTGTGGTTATTGGCTGTTATTTATCATTCTAAAGCAAGTATTGTCTTGTCTTGTCATGGAAGAGTCCAATATTTTCCTTCATTAGACTGTGGGGACTGCATCCACCATGACGTCTTTATTCTTTTTGTTATAATGATACATAATATGTTTTTTGTTATGTATTCCTGACCGTTTCCTAACTGTGTGCTGCATTCCCTGACTTATTGCTGAACTTAATTTGCATTTGATAATCTGGAAAATCCATCTGATGAGGACCCTTTCTTAGTGAAGGTATAGGGGGCAAAGCTGCATTTTAATTATGTCAAAAGTAATAAACCATTACAGTATTCAGTGTAATAAAGGAGTGCAATAAAATGATGACTATATAGCAAATAAGGTAAAAAGAGTAGTTAGGCACAATATATTAGTAGTTATATCAGCCATTTAGGACAAGATGAACATAATAGATTAAAAAAAAAGATGAATGTAATAGATTGAGTAAATATTCACAATTACGGAATGTTCACCCTTCCCCTGACCCCACATTGCACTTGTTGCTCACCCTTCCCAGGAATGATTACATAAGATATGAACATTTGGGATAAGTGGTGTAGCTCATGAAATATTTGCACAAAAAGGGGAAAATTACTGAATCCCACCAAAAAGCTTATCATCCAGCAGATGTTCATCATATTGATCACTGCTGCAGTAGTCATAGCTATATAGGTTGTATCCTGCCAAGGATATCTCAGCTGACCAGCTTTCAAAGCTTCAGGGCACTTTCCTTGACCCAAACTCTCAACCAGCTTGAACTGATCTTACTAAAAGGCAAGTTTGGATGGAAAGCCCTCCAGAGCTTTAACTGCCACAAAAGAGTATGGTCATCTGAGACTTTTGAGGACAAGCGGTCATCTTGTGCTTTCCTTTGCTGGGCAGATAATTTCCCTTTAGGGGGAAAAACCTTCCATTTTCTTAAATTTATTGATGTTTTATTACTTTCCTCTTTGGGGGTGTTATTTTAAAGCTAGGAGTGTTATGTTTTAACAGACTGTCTCAAGAAAGCAATGTACTTTCAAACTGACCACTCATTTTTTTTCTCTAAGTTTAAAGTAGAGTTAACAAACTTAAAACATATTTTCTGTAGACAAATTGTTTATTTTTTCCTTGGTGGGGCTGGCATAGTGTTTAAAAGTAGTATTAGCTGTGGGTTTTTTTTTTTTGTCAAGACAAAAAAGTATTTTTTGTGGACTGGTAGTTTTACTGGCATTTGCTGCTTGTCTTCTTTGTGAGAGAGGCACCATTTTTAGTTTGACCATGGAACAGACTACCAGTCCCATTATTGGTCCTTTTTCTAGCCACAAAAAGAAAAGTTAAGCAACCAGCCTTTTCACCACAGCAGGCTAGCTTTTGCTTCACTACAAGGTGGGTGACTCTGCTGTGTCAATTTGTTGTACCTTACAACACTCATCTTCTACCCTCTGCTACAGCAACTATAGCCACTGTGGACTGGGGGTTAGTCACGTCCTCTGCAGCTGTTGGAGTCCAATCAGTGGGAAAGGTAGTGCCACTCTTGTTGGTCCTGGAAGAGGGAACAAGGAAAGTTTCCTTGTTGTGCCTTTCCCTGGGGAAACAGATGCTGCCATTAGCAACATGGTTGGCTCCATTTTCCCAGTCAGAAAGAAACAGATAGCTAAGCATGTATGTATTTCTCCTCAAATTTCTTTAGACTGGTGTAGATTACTGGGGTTGGCTCAGGGTTATTTCAGGCTGTTGATCCTTCTTTTAAAGTGTTTGATGTAAAAAACAGGAATCCCTGTTTTCTGGAGATATTCAAAATTCTGAATCTGAACAGGAAGATGCAGGAGCAGATTCAAGTTTTTTTCCTCAGATTTCTGATCCAGATTCCGAGGAGAGCTCAGTTTCTGATTCTCTGTGTTTGGGTTTCTTTTTCACTGAAACTATTGCTAGAATGTGCCAGTATTTTTCTCAGTCTCTTAGAAAGTATCATGAGTTGTTACAGAAGGATTTTTAAGAATGTATAACCATTTTTCCTGATCTGTCAGCTTTAGATGATGTGTGTGTTACTGCTTGCAGTTTCCCTGTTAGTCAGCCAGCTGCCCTGTAAAATGCAGATAGGATATATACAATTCCTTACTCTTTTGCATTTTAATGCACTATTCCCAAGCCTAACCCAGCAGCTGTAGCCATAGTTGATCCCACTGCTGCTGAGCACTTAGTTCCAGTCGTACTCTTAATGTTAAGGGTAGAAAAATTATTGGTATGGAAAAAAGTGCATACCTCTGCAACTTTGGTTTTCAGAATGTTGAATAGTCAGGTTCGTATGTTAAAGTTTGTTCTGACAAATTGTAAAAGGTATGTGTTATCTGCAGTTTCTTCTTGGGAGAGAAAATCTGCTTTAAATAGCCTAGTTTCTTCTTTTGCACATGTCACTACTCATTGTTTGCAGTGTGTGTTTGACTCTGTTGATACTTCTTTCAGGGCTATTGGTGTTTTAAGGAGGTTTACTTGGCTGCATTTTCAAAACCTTCCAGGTGATGATAAACATGAGATTTTAAATTCTCCTTTGGATAGAGAGTTAATGTTTGGCTCCTCTGCTGCACAAGTGATCAAAAAGAGTGAAAAAAGAGACTCTTAAAAAATTTTTCAGCTGTCCTTTTCCAAATTGTCCAAATGGATTTTCTTTCTCCTTTTCCATTTTTGGCAGAAAACAGAATAAACAGTCTCAACAGAATTCAGGTAAAGCGATGCTTAAAAAGGAATGGCAAGGGAGTTCTAAAAAGAAGTCTCTAACCTCCCCAAACCAAGGACAATCCAGTATGGCTAAATGACTATTCAAGAGACCTTGTGACCCACTCACATCCTGGCCGCCTTTTCCTTCCCAAAAGTCTTAATCACCATTTTTCTGTTTGGCAGTATATTGCTTCAGACAAGTGAGTTCCGAAATCCATTCATCAAGGTGACAGATTGCAATGGGAGGAAATGTCTCCTTTCCAGCTGGTCATTCCTCATTCACAAAAAAACAAATAGCTGGAACCACTGAAACTGGAAATAAACACAGCAAAATCACGCACGTAGTTTCCAAAAGTTTAAAGGTGCTTCCTAGTACCTCAGTTTGGTACCTTCAAGGGAATAACTTTCACACCATTCCAAGTCATCTTATATAGCAAACACAATCAGTTAATTAATCAATCAATGACATCACCCAATTAAATACAAAATTTGCAAAAGCTTAACCCTGTTCATTCCGAACTACATAAAATGTTGCGTGAAAGTTTGTTCATTTTGATTTTAACACACAATCACCAGAATATCACTATGTTCTCAAATAAAGAACATACCTATTTAAAATGTTATACTGCATTATTAACAAAATAAATTTAATAACTTCTAAAGTTGTGCAAATCCAACCCATAACCATTTAAGAGATATAAATGTTAAATTCCTGGTTTAAACCTTTAGGGTGTAAAGTCACAAAATTAATAATCAATTTTGTTTCCAACTGCAATAAGCTAGTCAAAATTCACCACCCTGTCTACAAAGGGGTTTGGATAAGATACTAAAAAAATAGGCTAGTATCAGAACCCCTATGAGCTATGCGGAAATGATTGGCCACAGGATTCTCCATCCTCCCATGTCTGATATTACCCAGATGTTCGATTACACGATTTTTAGCCGTTCTTTTAGTTTGTCCTGTATAACATCTTGTGGGTGTACACCCACAACCTATAATATATACAATCCCACAAGAACGGCAATTGAAATAACTCATGGCTTTATATTTCCTATTATTGATGCTAGCCCCATCCAGATTTTTCACTCTTCCACATACTGTGCATCTCCCACATGGATAATGGCCCATACGATCCCCCCCCCCCAACCGAGGTTTTCCTCAGATTTAATAATTCCTTTAAATTCAAAAATCTACTATAAGAGAATGTCACTCTTTTAGGAAACAAATTTACCAAAGTTGGGTCATCACAGATTATGGGCCAAAATCTCTCAACTATACTCCTCAAGATGTTAGAAAAAGGTGAAAACTTGGAATCAGAAAATAACCTGTCCTCCCTGTCCAGTTTAGGCTGTGCCAGAAAACCCGGCTTCTGATGGTACCATGTGTGCTACTAAAAAGGGTGTGTGCCACTGCATCAGGTTCCCTGATTCTTTTTCTCAGCCCTATCAAGAACAGCCGTAGCCTAGCCTCTATTTAAAAGTTTCTTTCTGACCTTCAAAAATTCCTGATTCAAAATGGATTTATCAAAAGTATTGTTAAAGATACGATTATATTTTCCATATGGCAATGAAGCCAAAAAATGGGGAGGGTGCATACTATCAGCTGCCAAAAACATTATTGACAGCAGTCTCTTTGTTAAAGGCCCTATAGGATATTTCTTGGTTTTCTGATATAAAAAATTCCAAATCTAAGAACTGAATCTTCTCCACATCAGTTTTGTATGTAAATTATAAACCAAAAACTGTTACTGTTTAGGTTGTCCATAAATGTTTGAAAATGTATAATATTGCCCTTACAAATGAAAATCAAATTATCTATGAACCTTTTATATACAACAACATGGTGTACAAAAACCTCAGTATTATAAATGGACAGATTTTCAAAATAGTTCATGAAAATAATGGCATACGAGGGGGCATATGATGCCCCCATCGCAGAATCTTCCTTTTGCAAAAAATACTGCTTGTCAAAATTAAAGCAATTATGGGTGAGTGAGTATTCTAGCAGTTGTAGCAAATAAGTAGTACGTGGACCTTTCCCCATTATTTTCTCAACTGATTCCAAACCCCAGGTATTTCTGATGCTGGTATACAGGGCTTTGACATCTACACTTGCCCAATAAAAATTTGTATTCCATTTCATTCCCCCCACCAGGTCACAAAAGATCTTTACCATTTTTAATATATTAGACACAATTCTAGGTAAATGCACCTTCAACTAGTGATCTAAGAAAATATCAACATTCTGTAAGAGTGACCTCCTTCCCGATATAATCCGTCTACCCGGTGGGTTATTCAAACATTTATGAATTTTAGGGATAATGAAAAAAATTGGATCTCTGGAGTTTTAACATATAATCTCTTAACATCCATGGGGGGGGGGGGGGATTCCAGCCTCTCACCTTTCAAGATGTTCTAATAAACCGGCATTAAAATCAAAAATAACATTACCTGTTACCTTAACATAAACTGCTGTATCATTCAATAAATCTTCAGCCATGCTGTTGTACCTAGTTCTGGATAGAATCACCCAATTTCCACCATTGTCAGCTGGAGTATATACTTGCTTGTTATTGACTTCTTTTAATTTATTCAAAGCCACCCATTTGTTTTTATTCAAGTTGTAACTTCTACATCTTTTTCTAAATCTTTCATACTCAAATTCAGTTTGCCTACATAGGTTCATAGGTTGGTACTAGGCTATTGGCCCTAGGGCCTATACAAGCCTAGCCAAAAAGGTACCCTGGCTTTCGCCACCCAAGAAAATTATTTTTCTGTGCCCCTATCAAGCAGAACCACAGAAGTGATCCACAGGGTGAATTTCCTATTACTCATCCAATCATCAAGATTTTTCTTGAAGAGTGCTAATGAGGATCTCTATTTGAAATAGATAGGTAGTCTGTTCCAGAGTATGAGAAGTCTCTGGGACAGGAATCTATCCCTTCAGCATGTTCTGTTTGTTGTGGTGACAAGGTTTAGGTCCCTAGAGCATGTAGCTCAGAGGGATTGGGATTTCTTTATGTGGAGCATGTCCAACAGCTCTGGGTTTGCCGTAGCTTTGTATGTTAAGCAGAGATTGCCTATGAGTAGGCGATATGCGACAGAGTAAAGCTGGAGTTTTTTGAGACTGTCTGTGTAAGGCATCTGTTTGAGGCCAGTAATCCTCTTTGTGAGGTATTTTTGCGGCCTTTCCAGTTGTTTTAGATGTCTTGTGAGGTACATACCAAAAGGGGCGTTGTACTCTATAATGGGACTAATGAGTAATGAGTAGAGGGAAACAATGAGCTCTTTTTTCTGGATGAGAAACCTTTTGTGATGAGGTGTGCCAGGTAGAAGGATTTCCTGATCATTGTGGCAATGTGATTATCAAAGGAGAGACTACTGTCCATCTGTGTCCCAAGGTCTTTTATTACACTTTTGGTGTTAAGTAGACTACCGCCTATGCGGTAGTTCATGGGTACAGAGTTTTTACCAAAGGGGATGACAATGCACTTTTTGGCATTGAGCTTGAGACCATGTCTTTGACATCAGGCATCTGTCTCAGTAAGGCCCTTTTGTAGGATGTCCACATCATTAGGAGTTTGGATTATGGCTCCTAGTTTGCAGTCATCTGCAAATTTAGTTAGCCAAAGACCTTCTGTGTTAGCCTGTACTTCAGAAAAGTAGATACTAAACAGGAGAGGACCCAGGACTGAACCCTGTGGTACTCCACTTGTCACTGGTCTGAAGTCTGATTTGGAGTCTGCTACTTTCACAGTGTGGGTTCTGTCAGTAAGCCAGTTGGCAACCCATCTTGTGACTTAGGGATTTATACCTAGTTTAATGAGTTTATCTATAATTCCAGAGTGGGGGATGGTGTTGAATGCTTTGGCGAGATCTAGATAGGCTGTGTGAACCACCTTACCCTCATCTATGGCTTTGATGACTACTTCAAAGAAGTCTATCAGGTTTAGGAGACATAATCTGCCTTTTACAAACCCAAACTGTGTGGGTTCCAGAGTTTGGAGATCTCCAATGTCTTTGATTGAGTTCCATGATGATACGTTCCATGGCCTTGCAGACGAGGCTCGTCAGGCTAATGGGGCTGTAGTTCCTGGGGTCTGTTGTGGCCCCCCCCCCTTTGTGGAGTGGGGTAACTGTCGTGGTGCACCATTCAATGGGCACAAAGCCTGAGGTGAGGCTATGATTGAACATGGTACTTAGGTGGGGTGCCAGTTCATTCTGTAGTTCATGTAGAAGGCAGCCTGGGATGTTGTCAGGTCCCATGGATGCTGTGTTCTTGGCTTTGGAGAGTGAGGTTTTTACCTGTGCAGCCGTGATTGCAGGAACTTTGCATTCTTCCGGTATAAAGATGGGCCCTTTAGGGGGTGAGAGGGGGTAAAGTTAGCACTGAACCTATCTGCCAGGATGTTGGCAATATCAGTTGGTTCTGTATATTTAGAGTCATTGTGCTGTAACTCAGAGCAGATCTGAGTGTTGCCATTGAGATTCTTGACATAGCTATAGAATGCTTTGTGGTTGTCTTTAGAATCAGTGGCAATTTTGTTTTCATAACTAGCTTTGGTGGATTTTATGAGGGATCTCAGCTGTTACTGAGGCTAACAAGGGAGTTCCTCCCATCGTGGGATTTTACTCTTTTTTGCAACAGTTTCTTTCTTCTGTTGTAGAGTTTGTTTATAGCAGAAGACCGCCAGATTGGCTTCCTTTTTTTGGAGGATAGCATCTTGGTTCTGTTAGGGATAGCACGGTCCATGCACTCGTGTAAGTGCTTATAAAGTGCATTTGTGTAGGATTCAGCAGTTGTACCTCTATTGTCCATCTGCATGGGTGTCGTGAAGTTTGCCACTTCTGTCTTAAGAAACGTGAAGTTGGCTTTGGAGAAATTTTTATGGTTGTTTTCCTAATGGGGGGTGGGAGCGGAATGTGGATGTCTAGGGTGATTAGCTTCTGGTCGGATCTGACCAATGACTAGCTGACCTCTGATGTGGAACACCGGTCACCCATGTTGGTGATGACCAGGTCTAGGATATAGCTGCCCCTGGTGGGGGTGTGGATAAGTTGATCCAAGGTGTTGGAATTGATGATTTCCAGAAAACGTTGAGCAAAAGAGTTGGTACATAAGTAGTTTTCCCAGTTAATGGTAGGGTAGTTGAAATCACCCATTATTAGAGTGTTGGGTTGTACCTTAATATTTTCCAGTGTATCAAGAAAAGAGGAGTGGGAATCCTGGGGCATGGTGGGGGGTCTGTAGCAAGCTACAATCTGGATTGCGGTTTTGCCCAGAGTTAGTTGAACTTGGATAATCTCGGATGCATTATGCTGAGCAACTAGCTTGGAGGTGTGGATATCCTTAATGAATATGGGCACGCCTCCACCTTTAGTGTTTCGGTCCAGGTTTGGTGGCCGAAAGGTGTGGTATGAATTATAGCCTGGTAATGCAGGGGTGTTCTCTGGAGCTTTGAACCAGGTCTCTGTCACTGCACAGATGTCAGTGTTCTCCATTTTAAGGAGTGCCTCGAGTGAGTGCATTTTGAGGTTTAGACTTCTAGCTTTGAGTAGCATTACCCTCAGATTTTGCTTGCTTGTACCTGTTACGGTGGTGAATTTGTCATTTGAACCTTGCCTAAAAAGGCACTATAGTGATGACAAGAGCCTTTGCCAGTATCCGGAATCCCAGGGGCGACAGGTGCAGGCCATCTCTGGCAAAGCAGCGTGGTCTGTCGATCATGTCACCCCAGGCAGACAGATACTGGATTCCCTTAGAATGACACCAGAAGCTTAGCCAATTGTTAAATTCAATCATTTTGTCCTTGTACTGTGGTATCATTCTGGGTGCTGGCAGGATGCTTCTCAGGGTTAGGGTCATACCTGCCTGGGCTACAAGATCGGAGAGCTCCTCCATGTCTCTTTTCATGTAGTCCAGCGAGGTACGTCTCAGGTCATTCACACCAACATGGACAATGACAGTCATATTTGTACTTGTTGTGAAGTGACCTGAGTGCGTGCGTTATGTGGTGGATCCTGGCACCTGACAGGCAGCTGACATTAACTTTTTCCTTGTTTAGCCTGGTGAGTGGAACATCAGTGTGCCTGACTATAGAGTCACCTATGACTAGAGTGTTGGGTATGTTATGCCTTATGGGCTGTAGTTGAGTGGCACACTGAGTATGTGGGCTATGTGTCATCTGGGTTGTGTTGGGGGGTGGAAGTTGCTTGCATTTCTGCTTTGGAGGTCTCTGTTGTTTAGGCAGATTTGTACTGAGAGCCTCCGCAAATGTAGGTGTGTGTTTTGTGCTTCTGTGTGTGCGTTTTGGTGGTGTAGGTTTTGAGGGACTATGTGATGAGTGTGGTGCAGTGCAAGTGTTTACCTTCTCCTCTTGACTGTCTAGGCCAGTCTTTGGTGAAGAGAGCTTTGCTTCCAGTTTGGCTATATAAGTGCTTATCTCACAGGTCGTAATGTTGGGTGGTAGGAGGAGAGGGTTATCTGTGTACATGAGGCAATTGCTGCATTGTCCCAAGATGTCCAGATTCATCAGGTAGACAGGAGAAAACACCGGGAGCTGACCTTTAGACATGCCTGAATAGGTGCTTATTTATTAAGTACTAAAAACTGTTTTCCTCTAGACAAGTGAGGAAAGTTGAGTGTTGTACTAATTTGTAACTTATTTAATGCTTACAATGAGTTCTGAACAAGTGCTGAGCTCAAAGAACAGATGAGTGCTAAAACTAAAAAGCTGGCTAGTTGCAAGGGAAATTTTGAAGAACAGACTTCATTGCGCCAGGAATAGTTTAACCCCAGTTAAGTGGGGGGGGGGGGGGGGGCTTAGGAGCTCACAAACAGTCCTGGACACAGCAAATCCGTATCTGGACAAGACCTGCCACAGGTAAGGGGGGAAGCAAGCTTAGATTTTTTTTTCCAGTAAAGTGGAAATGGAGAAAACTGGAACAGAAGTTAATTCAACGTTAAGAATCTGAGTGGGATGGCCTTCACAAATGTTCTCTATTAGATTGAGTGAACTAATGACACTAAACTGGGAGGAGCGTCACAGATCAAATATACAGTATGGGCGGGCAACTGCAAAGCCACCAAGTATAACAGCACACAACACTAGGGAGGGTGGGTGAGAAACATTTCAGGGGGCAAAAAATTACTGCTGTAGGGGACATGAGGTACAGATAATTTGAGGTACAGATGATTTACCATAACCTGTGCAAAAAACAACCCTTTGGCCCTCAATAACATTTGCTTCTTCCTGTGAAAAAACTTCCATATGTCATATTACTCATTTTCATGTAAGGACATATTCAGAAGAGAATCATCAGACAAAATACTTACATCCATTACATAATTTACCCCCATAGAAGTGTTCAAAATACAAGCATGATTGTGAAAATATACTTTTACATGTAATTTTCTACAAAATCGTCCTGCCTCAAGAAAGAGGTCTGCCAAGCTTGGAAAATGAGTACGAAAATGTTTGTGCCCTTTGAAAATACTGCTTCTATGTCACTATTCAAAGTCATGTCAGACAAATTAATTTTCAAATTGGACTCGCTGTCCTGAGTACATTGTTGTAACACACACCTGCGTGAAATATGTGTTCAAATTTAAAATGGGAAAGCAGTCCCCAAAAAAACTTTGATCAGAATTAGCTCCTTTTCTTTCTGTTGCCACCGGCACTGTTGTTGTTGCCTCCTTGCCACCTCCTGCCACGACCTCTCAGTTGCTGCGATGTAGAAAGCTGCTCCTGTTTCAACAGAGGAGGCCAAGGAATCTCGCGAGACTCTAGATTTACTCTCTAAGAATGCTATTGGACCTGCCACTTCTTGGTTTGCTTTGGCAAGAGAAAATGTTATTATTTTTTTAGTCCTTAATGTCCCGTTCGAGTTTACCTTTCTTTCTACTGACAACAGCCTCCTCCACTTTATACACATGATCTTGAATCTCTAAGCTTGGTATTAAAAAAGGCAACAGGAACAGATTTACACAGCCATTCCTGCAACTGCAAAATCTCATCTTGTACTTTCTCTCATTGCCTTATATTTGTTTTTATCAAGGTTTTCAACCGACCCAAAGTGCAAGCCAGGGAAATGCATTTCCATTCCTCTAGAAGGTCAACTCCATCATCTGAGAAGTTGAATGCAGGCAAACAATCGACCCTCAGGCCCCTGGGAGTTAAGTCTGGACTTATGTATTTCTCTAAAAGCCTAATATCGTAGAACATAGTTACCTCTTTGGTAAGAAGGTGTTCCAATTGAATGAAATCCACCTCATTCAGGTCTGGTTCTTCCATGGTGCCAGGGATCTTCAGAGGCCAACCTTGCATCTCTTTCTTTCCAAAAATCCACCAGGGAAGTGGAACTGGAACTGAATTCAGCCTGTGTTCCAGCCTTAATAAAGATAGCTGGTTCAGCTCAAACCTTGATGAACAAAAAATGATGAATAGAACCACAAAAAAAAAATAGCTGAAACCACTGAAACTGGAAATAAACGCAGCAAGATCACACATGTAGTTTCCAAAGTTTAATGGTGCTTCCTGGTACCTCAGCAGGGTGCCTTCATGGGAATAATTTTCACGCCATCCCAAGTTATCTTATATAACAAGCACAATCAGTTAATCAATCAATGACATCACCCAATTAAATACAAAAATTGCAAAGCTTAATCCTGCTCATCCAAACTACATAAAACATTACATGAAAGTTGTTAATTTTGATTTTAACACACAATCACCAGAATCTCACTATGCATATCCACAAAACAAACAGCACCATAATTACCCATTCTAAAGATTTAAACCTTGCCTGTGATATAAATAGGACCTGCTAGAGAGATAGGTATACATCCCAGAGATTACCCCATCTAGGGAACAGGCTCCCCATACATGTGAAGCTGAGTTCCTCCCTAACCCATTTCAAGTGCTACTTGGACAGTTGGATGGGAAACCAGAAATTCATCCCTGGTTTGGCACCTATGTCTCTAATGGACACAGGTAACCTGCAAATGGTTCATCTCCCAAACCCCTGCTTACACTTATCAAGGGTATCAGAACTTGTCAGAGATATGGGATGTATGGCTAGGCTTAAAAAGGCCCTTGTGGTCGTTAGCCTAGTAAACACCTATGAACTTATAAGAAAAAATGCCAAAAGCATTAGAAGTACGTTTTTGCAACTTCTCAGGGGCATTTTTTCAAGTAAAGATTTGATGTTAAATAACCTTTTAAAGGTAAACCTCACTTTGACACCTATAATATTGACCAAATCTGGATTACCAAGTAATACTTTCCCATTAACAGGTAATTTATTGCTTGGATATAGTCGCTTGTCTTCATAACTACTACCATGCCACCCTTGTCAGCCCTCATTATTTGCAAATCTTTGTTGTTAACTAGTTCACGCAATGCATGCACAGTTAAGTAGAACAAAAGTGCTAAATATTCGTGTCTGGATTCTCTATTCTCCACTTGTCTCGTGTTTCAGTTTTTAGAAGAGTTTGGTCAAGTTGCTTTTTTAGTTCATTGTTTTTGTTCATGTTGTTTGTTGAGTTGGGTTATGGCTTCAGAGGATTGCTTACAAACACATTACTCAATATCACTACACACTCCATCCCAGAAAGTTTACAACAGATGACTGACTATTTGTCATCCATCATTGTGGGGGCTATTTGTGAAGGATTTTCATGCAACCAGTGTACCGAGTTTCATTTTGCCTCAAATGTTGGAACTGGTGGGTCCATTCCTGTTCTGGTGAACAATAACTTTCAGACAGAGGCTTTACAGCAACCTGTATCCATCACAAACAACAATATTCTGGATCACGTTTTCAGGGAAATGAGTAATCTCTTTTCCGCTAATGGCGACTGGAGTGGTAACCACACCTTAAGTTCTTTATTGCACAATAAAAATAGTAATGATTTTAACATATGTAAAAGTGACATTTACAAACTAGGGCATTGTACAATGAAATTTGTTTCTTTGGAACTTGAAATTTCTTATTTAGAAGAATGTGTCAAGTGGCGATGTCTGCCGTAGGGTTTAAGAGTTTCGAAATTCCCATACGGTGAGACCTGTTTTTACAGTCAAGTAGTTGTTTTATTTAATAACACAGGAATAGCTTTAATGAAAGTACTTATCAAACATTATAAGGAAGATTTGAACATCCTGTGAACACAAATGCATGAATTCGATACTAAGATCAGAACTTTGTTTCAAAAGCCTTAGTTCACTATATTGTAGTATTGGCACAAAGGCAGACAAGAGTTAGAGCCTCCATTATTTCTAGTAAACAAGGGACACTTCGTAGAGACTTGGAAGCATAACAGCGCCTACCCACTTAAGGTGGTGGAAGGACAAAGTGGGAATGGTGATTTTGCTGTCAATTATACTGGAAATTGCTGTGTAGTGTACAGTACTGATGTTCCAAAAAGTAATACAGAACAATCATCTTTTCCCACTATTAATATCCAAGGGCTCTAATTCAATGTGTGAGGTGAATACTGTGATGTCACAGGCCATTGCAAATACTTTTTCTTCCTCTAATTCTTCTTCATCTTCTTCATGTTCTGGTCCTTTTTTGTTGGACCAGTAGGGAAACAAATGGACACCGAAGTGGTCCAATCAGACTTGGACAAAAGGGAAAGGAAAAATGGAAAAACATAAAAAGAATTAGATTTTCAACTAGATGTTTTGAATTTGACTGGTGGGATTTTATCAGAAAATGTGGCATCGTTGTTGAAATTTGTTTTTTCCTTTATACCTGCTTCTTCGGTCAACATGACAAAATTGATTATTGATTTCAGTCTTTACTTGAGAAAACTAAATTTGCAATACATTATGCATGATATAGTTAGACTGTTTCTGCTAATGGGCCTAAATTTCACAGTACTTTTAACCTGCCATTAAATGCCACCCTACAAGTATTTCAGAATTGGTGTGAGAATGATTTCAGAAGTTGGCGCAGTGGTGCAGAGATTAACACTGTCGCCTCACAGCAAGAGGTTCACTGGTTCGATTCTCGGCTGGGGTTTCTTCTGTGCAGAGTTTGCATGTTCTCCCTGCATTCGTGTGGGTTTCCTCCGGGTATTCCGGTTCCTTTCCACATTCTAAAGACATGCATCTGGAGCATTTCTCCCCGGGCCTCCGCTGAAAACAGGATCTGTGGAACCTAGTCGGACTTTCCCGGTCAACAAATGTTAAATAAAATAAATAAATAAAATAAATAAATTAAGTTAAAATGTTGTCATAAGATGGACACTCTCAGACCTGGGAAAAACATTGCATTGCATGAACCAGTTAACTAAGATTTGCGAATAATGAGGGCTGACAAGGGTGGCATGGTTATGAAGACAAGTGACTATATCCAAGCAGTAAATGACCTGTTAATGGATGAACAGTGTTATAAACTAGTTGATATGAAGTTCATTCAAAAATGTTTTTCTGATATAGATTTGACATTATTTGATTTGCTCAGCCAGGGATGTATTGATTACCAGACATATAGCTTTAAATATCCTAAGAAAGCTGTGTTTTTTGGTATACCTAAGGTGCACAAAAGTTTAGGCCCATTGTGTCAGCTAGATCCAAAACCGAACTAATTTCTGTGTGGTTAGATCACGTATTAAATCCTGTTGTTCTAAATTTTAATTATGTGATTCTTGGCACCTTTTGGAAATGCTAAAAAATTTCACACCGCCAAAAGATAATTTCTTTTTTGCTTCACTTGATGTGGCTTCTCTCTATACCAGTATTGACCAAGAAGCTGCTTTAGAATACTTGTGACTTGTGTAGTCACACTAATTTTGGTATTGACAAAATTAACACCATTTGTAGTTTAATGAAACTTGTGTTAAATAACATTTTTTTTAAGTTTGAATTTTTCAAACAGACTTCTGGTATTGCAATAGGAATAAGGGTCACCCCAGCCTTTGCAAATTTGGTTATGGCTATCTGGGAGACTAAATTCCTCCTCCCAACATCTCAAAGCACACAAGATCCATGCATATTACCGTTATATTGATGCTTTGTTTCTTTTATGGACAGGTGACTACTCTGAGTTTTGCTCCTTAGATGATTTGAACAAAACAACTGGCTTTTTGTATTTCAGTGTTAGTGGATTTGGTGATTGTTTAGATTTTTTGGACAGTCATTTGTCTTTCAACAAAGATCAATGCCTTTTTCAAAGTAGTGTTTTCAGGTAGTCTACTTTTGTGAATCAATGCCTACATAGGGACAGTTTGCATCCTGTTCATATGACGAGCGGTGTAATCAAAGGCCAACTTATACATCAGAGTCAACTCACAACAGCAACAACAACAAGGCACCAAAACAAGTAGAAAAAGCACAACAGTTGGATTCACCAAACACGATTTAATGCAGAATTTCTGTCTCTCTGACGTCTCGGCCTTCGCCTTCAAGGAGTACAGAACAAGTAAAAAACACAGTGCTTATATACAGACTAAATCACTTAATTAAAACAATTAGACAATCAAATACTTAAAAAATTAAACTAGCAGCATTTTCCAATTAAAATCCTCATTTAGTCCATGTGGAAATAAAGTTTTAAACTTCAATATATCAACTCACAACAGACAGAGATGTGTTTTTAAAGAAATGGTGAAACTTAGAACTTTTTTTGAGCTTAGAGGTTATGAGACTTTGTGCTTATCATAATAGAGGAAGAAGTTGTAAAACTGAGGGATGGTTCAGCGTGTCCCATTTTAAGTGACGCAGGTAATTTCTCTACAGTTTCATTTACAACAAAGGACAAAAATAAGACCTTTTTGTTTGCTTTTTCCTTTACCCATCTCCAGTGAGATGTGCTTTATAAGGGGCATTATTGTTGACAACTGGAAAGTATTACTCAGTAATCCAGATTCAAATTGGGGTATACCTTTAAAAGATTATTTAACTTCAAATCTTTACTTGAAAAAAACTGCCTCTGAGAAGTTTCAAAAAGATACTTCTAATAATGCTTTTGGCAATTTTTCTTGTGGGCATTGTAAGCACTGCAGATACTTTAAGTGGACGTTGTAGTAGTGCAGCGGTAGCACTGTCGCCTCACAGCAAAGGTTCTGTGGTTCGAGTCTTGGCTGGGATGCCTTCTGTGTGGAGTGTGCATGTCCTCGCTGCATTCATGTGGGTTTTCTCTGGGTGCTCCTGTTTCCTCCCACATTACAAAGACATGCATCTGGAGCATTTCTCCCTGGGCCTCTGCTGAAAATTGGCTATGTTTCAAGTCTGACTTTCCCGGTAAACAAATGTTAAATAAATAAATACATCAGTAATTCTTCATCAGTTGAATATAAGCACTGCAATAGAGTTGCTTGGGCTAAGGGAAGGTATACCTGTACTAGCAAAAATGTTTACACTGCTTCCTGTAATTCTTGTGAAGCTTTTTATATAGGAAAAAAATGTTAGATCTTTAAATAGAAGGATTTACGAACATTTACTGGCCATCAAGAAAAGGGATCAATTAAATGTACTTGCAAAACATGTTGGTTTGTGTATTGGGTTTAAGAAATTCATTTGTATTGTTTTAGACAATGTTACATGTGGTATGTTTAGCAGTGATTTTAAAACACTGCTAGAACGCAGGGAGCCTTCCTGGCAAATAGACCTTGCTGCAGATTGAGCACCAGGTCTTAATGAGAGTGTCAATATAAAATGTTTTTTACAGTTGAAAAAAGATTAGAATTTTATAACCTCTGTTCCCCACCTGTCTCATGTTTCAATTTGTGTGAATTGCTATCCTACAGTCTTTCTTATTCCTCTGACAGGGTTCATTTATTGGTCATTTCAGCATATATGCCCATATATCATCCACTTTCAAAGTAGCCTCATTTCAAAATGTTCTTGAAAGGGGTTTTGCATAAGAGGCCACTAAGTAAACCAGTGGCCCCTACTTGGGACCTTAATTTTGTGTTAGAGAAGCTAGAAATAGCTCCATTTAAACCAACTAACCTGGCTGACTTGAGCTTCTTAATATGGAATACACTTTTACTGACTGCTCTAACCTCTGCAAGAGAGTTGCAAGCTGTTATCGTGAGTCCACCTTACTTCATTTTCCATAGGGACAGGGTTTTGTTGCTAATCCTTCTTTTATGCCTAAGGTGGTATACAAGTTGACTTAAAGCCAAATTATTCATCTCTCTTTTTTTTACTGAGTCTAAAAGTGAGGGGGACTCCATACCCTGTATGTCCACAAACAACTCGGGTACTATGTTAACAGAACTATATCTCTCAAATCTTCAGATCAGTTTTTTTTATTTCTTGTGAAAGTAAAAAAAAAGGGATGAACCTGTGCCAAACAGATTATTTCCAAATGGTTATCTTAGGCTATTAGATTTTATTATATACTCACCATAAGAAATCTATTCCAGGTAGAGTTAAGGCCCGCTGTACTAGGGCCTTGGCTTCATCTATGGCTTTTTAGAAAGGGTTGGATTGTAGAAATAGGTTCATAGCTTCAAGATGTTTTAGGCTAATGATCACAAGGGCCTTTTCAAGCCTAGCCATGCATCCCAAATCTCTCCCAAGTTGTGGTACCCTTGCTAAGTGTAAGCAGGGGCTTGGAAGGTAAAACATTTACAAGCAGGGGCCTGGGAGATGAACTGCTTACAGGTTGTCTGTGTCCATAAGAGACGTAGGTGACAAACCAGGGATGAATTTCCTGTTCCCCATCCAGTTGTCCAAGTTACATTTGCATTGGATTAGGGAGGAACTCTACTTCACATTGAAGGGGAGCCTGTTCCAGACAAGGGGTAGACTCTAGGATACATAACTGTCTCTCCAGTAGGTTCTACTTATATCACAGGCAAAGTTTAAGTCTTTAGAATGGGTAATTCTGGTGCTGTTTTTTGTGGATATGCAGGAGAGTCATCAGAGTGGGGTCTGTCAATGGCTCGTGTCCAAGGCATAGATCTTCACTCAGCCTGTAGGAAACGGACTACAGGGATAGGGCTTTGAGGTGGTCTGCACAGGATGTGTTATTTGTGCCCTGTATTCTTTTAGTGACAAACCTATATGGACATTCCAGTTGCTGGATATGCCTGTTTAGATGCATACCAAATGGGTCATTGTACTCAATGACATGTCAGGTGAATGTCGAGTACAGTGGAACAATGACTTTCTTGGACCTAGATGCAATACCTTTGTTTACAAGTTGTACAAAATAGAATGATTTCCTCACTACTGTAGACACAGGCTAGATTATTGTCTGTGTGTGTGTCTAAGTCCCTGACTACTGAGTCAACTCTTAGGAGTGTGTTGTCAATATTATAGTTATCAGAAGTGGAGGACTTCCCGAAGGATACTACTATGCCTTTCTTGACATTTAGGTTAGTCCATGCCTCTGGCACCAGTTGCTTGTCTCTGTCAGCCCTTCCTGAAAATATTGTCATTCCCTTGCAAAATGGTGGTCCCACTACTGACCCTGTAAACTATTGCCCCATTAGCTTGACAAGTCTGACCTGTAAAGCTATAGAGCGTATCATTATTGTCCTCAGAAACACAGACATATGCAATCTCCAAGCACGTGACCCCACTCAGTTCAGATTTGTCAAGGGCAGAAATTGCCTAGTGAACCTTGCTGACTTTTTTGAGAGTGTCACCAAGGCACTGGATGAGAGAAACTCGGTACATGCAACGTACCTTGACTTAGACAAAGCCTTTGACACAACCCACTCAGGCATCGTCAAAATGCTAACACAACTTGGCATAAATCCCTATCTCATCAGGTGGATGGCCAACTGGCTCACCGATAGGACCCGCAAGGTCAAAATAGGTGCCTCCACCTCCGACAGCAGACCTGACACTAGTGGTGTTCCCCAGGGATCTGTCCTGGGACCCCCACTGTTTGGCATCTACTTCTCAGAGGTCTAGGCAAAGACTAAAGGCCTGTGACTGACCAAATTCCAAGTTTGAGGATGACTAAGTTGGGTGCTGTCACTGACTCCCCAGTTGATGTTAACATACTACAAGAGGGTCTCAGAGCAACAAATGACTGGTGCCAAAGTCATGGCCTTAGTTAAACACAAAGAAATGTATTATCATACCATCTGGCAAAAACACTGCCCCTACTGATTACCAGATCAATGGCAAACCTCTAATCACAACCTGTGGTGAGAGACCTAGGTACACAAGTTGACAATGATCTCACATTCGACTATCATTTTGCAGCATTGGTCAGAAAAGCCATTTATTTGGCTTATCTCATAAGTAAAGGGATTGCATCCAGAAAAAAGGAGGTTATTACATCTCTGTACTCCTCCCTCCCTCATTAGGCCAGTAATTGAGTACAACTCCCCATTTGATATGTATCTCTCCAAACACCTGCACCAAATGGAAAGGCCACAGAAATACCTCACAAAGAGAATCCATGGCCTCCAACACCTGTCCTGTGTTAACAGGCTCAGATGACTGTCACTCTACTTGGTATCATACAGATTGCTCACAGGTGATCTGTGTCTCGCCTACAAGGCAATCTCAGACCCTGCTCTACTAGAGATGCTCCATATCCATAAGTCTAACTCCTCAAGCATTACCCGATCAAAAGGCCTAAACCTAATATGCAACATTAATAAAACCTGTTGGAGAGACAGGTTTGTCTTCCAGAGGCTGCCCCATCTCTGGAATAGACTCCCCATACACGTCAAAGTACACTGCTGACCCTCTTCAAGCACAACCTTGATGAGTGGATGGGAAACCACAAATTTATCCCAGGGGGTTCCACGTGTGTCCCTTATTGACAGGGGGTGACAGGTGGTGATTAAGGTTTCTTCTTTGGGGATAAACTCTTGGCTAGGCTTGTAATGGCCCCAGGGCCATTAGCCTACTAATCTCATGTGACCCTATGATTTGTCTGTGAATGATTCATTGACGGCTCCTAATTTGCAAATGTAGTCAGCCAGTGGCCATTGACATTGGCCGTGACTTCAGAGAAGTACATGCCAAAAAGCAGCTGTCTAAGAACCAATCCCTGAGGGACTCCACTTGTGACTGGCCTCTTTGTAGAGGTGGTCTACCCAGTTTTATGTCCTTGTCTGTGAGCCACCTGGCTATCCACCTAGTGACATAAGGGTTTGTATGTAACCTCTTAAGTTTGTCAAGAATGCCTGAGTGGGGAATTTTGTCAAATACCTTGGTCAGGTCAAGGTCATCAGTGTAAAATTCTTTGCCCTCATCCATTGCTTTGTTGACTTTCTCAAAGAAGTTCACCAGGTTGAGCAGGCATGACCTGCCCTTGCTGAAACCAAACTGGGCTGGGTCCAATATCTGGAGGTTTTCTATGTTATTATTGATCATTTACATGATAATTCTTTCCATGGCTTTGTATATGAGACTAGTGAGACTTATGAGTCTGTAGTTTCCATGGTCTGTAGGTAGCCCTCCTTCCATTCATGAGTTTCAAAGCTTGTTTGGATCTGCAGTTAAATAGCAGTTCCAGAGGGCCTGGTAGATCATGTCTCATGCTATTTAGAAGGCATCCTGGGATATTGTTTGGGTCCATTGATGCATTGTTCTTTGCCTTAGAGATGACATTAAGGACCTGTTCCCTAGTGATAAGAGAGAAAGTTATATTTGATCGTATTTCCTGAGGGAATGTGATGGGGAAAGAGGGGTAAATTTGGAGCTGAATTTATTGGCCAGTAGGTTTGCTTTGTCTTCTGGCTCAGTATAGGTGGTTCCATTAACAATAACCTCTGCACATAAGTGTGAATTGCCTTTGAGGTTGTGGACATGCCTAAAGAATGCCTTGTGGTTATTCTTAGTCTGGGAGGCCAATTTTACCTTAAATATAGCTTTGGTAGACTTTATTTGTCCTCTGAGTTGTTTCTTCAGTTTGGTGAGAGTTCCCTTATCCTGTTGGGTGCTGTACCTCCTAATTTTTGCCATGATTTTCTTCCTTCTGTTTTACAGCCAATGGATGATGTGATTCCACCAGGGTTGCTTGTATTTTGACTTAGTTCTTTACTTCTTTATGGTGGCTACAGCATCCTCTATGCAGCTGTTAACATGCTTATATAGGGTTTATGTGAACAGTTCTGTGTAGGCAGCAGTGTTGGTCAGGGTTTATGGGGGCTTGAAATTTTGCCAGGCTATCACTTAATTGTAGGAAGTTAGCCTTAATGTAGTTACTGAATATTCCGTGATTAGCTGGGGTTCCAGGCTTTATTTTTACTTCAAAGGAGACCATTTTTGTGGTCTGACCTTACCAAAGAAGATATTACACTTGAGGTTGCACCCACTTGTTGGTGTGTTGACAATCTGGTCCATAGAGTTTGTGTTTATAAAGTCCAGGAATCTCTGTGTCTGTATGTTTGGTATCATATCTGATTCTCAGTTAATAGTGGAGTAATTAAAATTGCCTATGAATATGGTATTGGGTTGAATGGTGAGTGTTTCCAGTAAGCTTAGATACATGGTATGGGTTTCTTGGGTCATAGAGGGGAACCTATTGTTTGCAAGGAAGTGGTGTTGGATTTTGCTTATGGTGATTTGAACATGGACAAACTCAATTGCATTGTCCTGTTTGACCATCCTTGAGGTATATTTATTTTTTATGTAAATCAAGACACCTCCACCTTAAGTCCTTGTCTGTGTAGTAGGTAATCTAAATGTGTGGAAGGCATTATAAACTTGCTCTGTCGTGAGCTCTCTGTGGTTTTAAACCATGTCTCAGTGACCGCACAGATGTCAGCATTCTCTAGGGAGAAGAGAGCTTCTAGGGAGTGGAATGTTTTGTTTAGACTACTCACACTGAGCAGTAACACCTTTAGATTTTCTTGGTTTTGATTTGCTGTGTCAGTAGTACTTTTGGTTTGGCATTGCCTAAAAAAGCCACTATGGGGGAGAACAGTGTTTTGGCTAATATTCAAAAGCCTAGAGGGGAGAGATGCAGACCATCTCTGCCAAAGCAGAGTGGTCAGTTGACCATCTCCTTCCATGCCGACAAATATTTCACCCCCTTAGAATGGTGTGAGAAACTAAACCAGTTATTAAAGTCTGTCATCTTTTCATATTGTGGCATCCTCCTTGAAGAAGGCAGAATGCTGCTCAATGCTAGGCTCATACTAGCCTGGGACACGTATGCTGAAAGCTCCATGATGTCTCTCTTCATATAGTGTAGGAAGATACATCTCGGGTCATTACACCCACATGGACAATGACTGAGTCATACTTGTACTTGTAGTGCAATGACATGAGTACATGTGTAATGTGGCGGATCCTATCCCTTGATAAGCAACTCACTGTGACTTGCTCCTTACTCAACCTGTTGAGAGGAATATCAGTGATTTTAAACATAAGATGGAACAATGGGTTAATATCCTAAGAGCTGCAGTGTTCACCAAGCAGTTAGATATGAAGAGGAGCACCTTTTGATATCAAAGAGGAGATTCACTAATTTTCAAAGAGCAAGATATATTGGATGAGGTGGGCGCTTTGTTTTTTGGTTCTATGGAATATAGTGGAATGGCCAATAAACTTAAATAGTTGAAGGTGAGTGATTTCACAAAGTGATAATTTTGCGCTTACTCAAAATAGTCGATGAAAAACAAGAGGGAGGGAGATATGTGGTCAGATTGACATGAGGATCAGGCAACTACTGTATAAAGACAGTTGAGTTTAAAAAAAAGAGCACCAGGATGGGATGGTGGGGAAAAGCTTAAGTTTTGTGTGACTCGCAAGCGACATGGCTGTGGTCTCTTTCTTATTTTAAATATGTAATTAAAAGCAGAATACAAGTAAAGCACAGTGTAAAGAAAATGAAATACAGTATACAAAATAGAAGCAGGCAATAAAGCAGCAAAAAACACAAGAAAGCAAAAACAAACTAACCTTCCCCTCACAGCAAGTTGTGACAGAGTGTGGGTGAGCTTTTCTAGTAAAGCCTTGAAATGTTTTATTTTACCCCTTAAATAGAATATTTAGTCCCTAGCTTCACCCTCAGTTCATAGCCAATTAACTTTAATTGACCTGTTTTAATTTCTGTGTTACTCACAAAAGACACAGCTGTGGTCTCTTTCCTATTTTAAATATGCAATTAAAATCAGAATACAAATAAAACGCAGTGTAAAGAAAATGAATCACAATGTACAAAATAGAGAAAGGCAATAAAGCAACACAAAATACAAGAAAGCAAAAACAAAACTAACCTTTCCCTAACAGCAAGTTGTTGCAAGTATGGGTGAGCTTTTCTAGAAGCTGCTACTTGGTTCTCTGTACATACTTTTACAAAGCACTTATAAGCTTGATTCCTTTTTCAGGTCCAAATTAAGCTTTTCTAGAACCATTCTCCAAGGGTTCCTGGACTCTTCTCCTTCCAACTCTCAAATCTAGTTAGCTATGATAATCTACCCATCTAGCTAATGCAACTGCAGCAGAAATCAATATGATGAACATAGTGTATTTGTTGTATAAGTTGAACTTACCATAACAGTAAATGTTTGAGTGATTACTGCTGCAGTAACAAGTTCCATGTTATACCTCCTAACCATAACAGTTCTGTCTGTTTTCTTTCTTCTTTATTTAAACTGCTAATAAGCTCCAATAGTATTAAATCTACCTCACACATATTGCACCATTCTATCAGTCCAATCCTGCTTATTACGTTTTTATACTATTAACATTAACATATAGACTCCTAAGATTATTTGCCAACCTTATGTTTAATTTGCAATAAATTATTATCCATTTCCTTTCTTTTTAGCTTTCATTCCTAAATCCTGAAATTTTCTCTTCCTGTCTTTAACCTTTTTCCCAAATGAACTTTTCTTTTTAAACATTTTCCAATCTATATCTTCTCTGTCACTGACTTCTGTTCCACTTTCCTTCTCCCCTTCCCCAATGTCTTTCAAGGATGCATCTGCAGTCATCACATATGGGTTGTCCTGCCTCAGGCAGCCCTTTGCTCGGCCGGATTCCAAAGTCTGGGTCCGGCGTCGGCTGATGTTGCCCCTTCCCCGACGTCAGAGCGCCTGGGGTATAAAAGCGTCAGCCGACGCCATCTTCCTCCGTCTTTCTTGCCACGTGGTGCCCGAAGCAGAAGCAGTTCGCAAGTGCCGGTCGGCCAGCTCCTGTAATTCAGCTAAACCGAAGACTTCAAAAGCTAAGTACCCCGTTGGGGACTCTTTCTTGCCTCAGCCGATGTCAGATAAAATTAATAATTGCTTAACTTGTGGGAAACAAATACCTCATAAGGATTTCCACTCTTACTGCCTACCTTGCCTAGGCCCAAACCACAACGTCTCGGCCTGTTCCGCCTGTGCTTCCTTCAACCAACGCACTCTAAGACGTCGGTCGGAGTTTGCAGAGGAATTTTTTGGGGCTAGTTTTGCTTACAAAATGTCGTCGGAGACTCCGACTTCACATTTAATGAAGAAACGCAAGGACAAGGACCGACACCCGCGGTCCGTGGTTTCGGCTGAAACCGCGGCCAGGCCTACTGCGAGTGTCTCTGTTTTGGCTGAAACCGAGTCCTTGGTACTACCGTCCACCGAAACCGTACAACCGACAACCTCGGCCCCGGAGGCCACTACTGTCTCGGTTGTTGAATCTCCTTTGGAATCTGGTGTCCAGGAACCTTCCGACACCATTCCCTTAGACAAAACTACACCAGCACATGGTGCAGCCAGGCCTCCTGCATCCATGTCTATTAAGTCATTCTCTAGGGCTAAAGCTGCTAAACACTCAAAATCTATGCCTCCCAGGGTTATCCCTCAGGGACCCACTACAGGTTCTAAGATCCTTAGTCTAGCAGAGGACCTTATTTCATTAATTAGGGGCTCTCAGCCTCATCCGGACAGGGGCTCTCAACCTTCTACAGCAAAAAGGCCCAGGGTTGAGCCCTCTGATCCCCTCTCCTCAGATGAGGCCTCTGCTGGCTTTGCCCTCTCGGACTACCAGGAGGAGTTTTCTTCGGCCTACGAGGATTCAGATGCAGAGGAATCTATCCCTTCGGCCTCCCCTCCTGAAGAACTGTCTTTTGGGGAAACTTTGCACACTATGAGGGAGCATTTCCAATGACACGGCCAGGAATTCTCTGATTCCAGGAAGAGATTAAGAACCTTCTTGCATTTGCCTCAGCATAGACCTTTGGCTATTCCCCCTGTTTTGAATGTCATTGATGATGTGTACTTGGAATCTAGCACAACCCCTGACACTCTCCCTCCGGCTCCTGCCAAACCTGATAGGTACTACAGGGTCCCGGAATCACATCTTTTCCTTTACAAGGCCCACTCTGCTGATCCAGAAACTATTTCCCAGGGCCCTAAAGGGGTTACAGCTGCCACTACAAAAAATCCACTCCCCTCTGAAAGGGAGTCCAGGGCTTTAGAGCGATGGGGTAAAAAAGTGTATACTTCTGCTACCCTTGCTATGAGGGCTTTAAACTGTCAATTTCATATGATACAGTACCAAGAATATTTGTTAGATGAATTGCATAAAAAACTGTCTTCACCTGAACCCCTAGATCGCAAATCACTTTGGGATCTGGTACATAACTCTCAACAGGTTAGCAACCATTTTTTGCAGTGTGGTTATGATGCATTGGAAGCTTCATGTAGGTCAGCTATGACAGGTGCAGTTATACGTAGGCATGCTTGGCTGAAGGAACAATCTCTGCCAGACCATGTTAAAGCAAAGCTTCTGGATGCTCCACTGGAAAAGCAAAAGTTATTTGGCTCCACTGCTCAGGAGGTCTTAAAGACATTTGAAGAAAAGGCAAAATCTGTACAAACAGTCAAAGATTTTATGCAGGTCCAACCACCAAGATTCAGCAGAAATTGGCCTTCCAAGAACTGGTCCTTTCCAGACACAGACAGATTTCAGAGAGGCAAGAACAGGCGTGCCAGAGGTAGAGGGCAAGCTAGAGGCTCGTACAGAGGGCGTCAATGGCAGCATCCCAACCAGAGAGGTAGTGCAGGGCCTACAACTGCTGCACAAGGACAGACTCAATGACTTTACCTTGACACCGCCAACTAGGGCTCAATTGGAAGCACCTTTGGGCGGAAGGCTTTCCTTATTTTCAGAAAATTGGCACATTATTACAAGGGACAAATGGACACTACAAATAATAGACAAAGGATACAGGTTCCATTTCCACACATTACTGAAAAGGAAAGGCATGCCAGACCTGCCACCAAATCAAAGGGCAGAGGCTTTGAAACAAATCTCCAACTTAATGAAAATGAAAGCAATAGAAAAGGTTCCTCTCGCAGAACAAGGCCAAGGATTTTATTCCAGACTCTTCCTTGTTCCAAGAAAAGAAAAGCAATGGAGGCCTATTCTCGACTTGTCCGCACTAAATACTTATCTCATTGTGCCAAAATTCAAAATGCTGACTCTACAGCAACTCCTTCCCATGCTGGGCAAGGGGTCTTGGCTGGTAACTCTGGACCTCAAGGAGGCATTCCTGCATGTCCCTATCAGACAAAGCTGCAGAAGACACCTCAGATTTCTTGCAGGTTCAGAGCATTATCAATTCTCAGCATTGTCCTTTGGTTTATCTACTGCGCCCAGAGTATTCACGAAATGCCTGGCATCAGTAATTGCACACTGCAGACTTCAGGGGATGCAAATATACCCGTATCTGGACGACTGCCTTATACAAGCGGACAGCCAACAAATTTTGGTAAAACACTTGAATTATGCCATTTATCTTCTTCAGGCCTTGGGATATACAGTCAACATTCACAAGTCAAGACTTGTACCATCCCAAAGAATAACTTTTCTGGGTGTGGATCTAGACACAACCACCCAAATGGCTTTCCTCACAGAAGAAAAACAAAACCAACTACCGGATTACTTCAAAAACCTGTCAAGACAAACTCAGCTGACTGCAAGGAAAATCCTGCAGGCCCTAGGTTACATGGCTTCTTGCATTCTTCTGATTCCTCAAGCAAGGCTACATATGAGGAAACTCCAATGGTACCTAAGGAGTTTATGGACTCAGCACAGTCACAGCTTGGAAACTTTGATACCACTCATCCCATGCCTTCAAAGGGAATTTCTGTGTTGGGCTCAAGCAAGCCAGTCAAACAGGGGTTTGCCCTTCAGCAAACCAATAGCCAGCCAAACCATTACAACGGACGCTTCAGACCACGGATGGGGAGCACATGGAAGGAAGATGCATTCAAGGACTATGGTCACAAAAGAGCTACGCATGCACATAAACCAAAAGGAAATGCTGGCAGTGATGCATGCAATCGAGGCCTTCAAGTTATTTCTACATCAAGGCCACCTGCTAATAAGGACAGACAACACTACAGTTATGTGGTACATAAACAAGCAAGGAGGCACCCATTCCTACCCTCTTTGCAGACTGGCAATGAATCTATGGGAACTTTCCCTGACTCTCAATATACAGCTGCAATCCCAGTTTGTACCAGGAAAGGATAATATACTGGCGGACAGCTTAAGCAGGAACATCATGGATGCACACGAGTGGATGCTGCACCCAGACATCTTCCATCAGATAACACAATCATGGGGGAGACCGGACATAGACCTCTTTGCCTCCCCACACAATCATCAGCTGGACAAATTCTGCGCAAGGACATACCACCCACAAGCATGAAAAGTGGACGCCCTCTCTTTCAGCTGGAGAGATCTAACAGTGTATGCATTCCCACCTCTTCCATTAATGACCAAGGTCTTACTGAAGATCAGGGCAGAGCAGCCAAGAGTGATTCTGATAGCTCCGGACTGGCCAAGACAGCACTGGTACCCATTGCTAAAGAGCATGTCACGGACAAAACCATGGCTTCTGCCACAATGGCTGCTTCTCCTGACACAGCACAATTACAAAACTCTGCATTCCAACCTGAAAACATTACAGCTAGCTGCCTGGAAAATACCTTGACTCATCACCAGGATAAGCTATCCAAGAGAGTGAAGGATATCATCATGGAAGCTCGCAGGCCTTCCACACGAAAGGCATACTCAGCAAAATGGAAAAGATTTCACACCTGGAGCACCTCAAAGGGCCTAGATGCAACAGTTATGAACATGGCATATATCTTGGAATATTTAGCAGAAATGCTCCACAATGGCCTGTCTTAATCTTCCATTAAAATTCATGCTTCAGCAATTTCAGCAGAGTACAACACTGATCCTCCTGTCTTCTCTCATCCTCTGCTAAGACAGTTTCTAAGAGGAATTAAAAACATCAATCCTCCAAGGAAACCACCACTGCCTACTTGGGACCTTAACTTCGTGTTGGAAAAACTAACACTGCCTCCCTTTGAACCAGCAGCATCTGCAGAACTACAGTTCCCCTCATTGAAGACTGCCTTCCTTCTGACCATAACCTCAGCAAGAAGAGTATCTGAGTTACAGGCCCTCATGGCAGTACAGCCATTTCTTATTTTTCATCAAGACAGAGTCTCATTGAGAACCAATCCTTCATTTATGCCAAAGGTGGTATCTAGGGTCTCATTAAACCAAGCTATTCACCTGCCTACCTTCTTTCCAAATCCACAAAACAAAGGGGAAAAGCTTCTGCACACCCTGGACATACACAGACAGTTGCGCTACTACTTGGACAGAACTAAAAATTACAGAAAAACTGACCAGTTATTTGTAGCATATGCTGCTGGTGCACAAGGAAAAACAATTTCAAAACAGACAATTTCAAAATGGATAGGGAATTGCATTCGTTTCTGTTACTCCTTTCATGGAAAAACTGTGCCAGCTAACATTAGACCTCATTCGACCAGAGCCACAGCCACCTCCACAGCCTTCTTAAGAAGGGTGGCTACCAAGGACATTTTAGAAGCTGCTACATGGAGCTCCGTGCATACATTTTCCAAGCATTACAACTTACCTTTATATTCCAGATCCAGAGCAGGCTTTGCTACGGCAGTCCTGCAGGGCATTTTAGCTACACCATCCTTTACATAGATCCTCCAGCCCCAGATTGGCTATGGTATTCTACCCATATGTGATGACTGCAGATGCATCCTTGAAGGACATAGTACAGTTTTGTACCTACCATAAATGTAGATGTAGATGTCCGATAGGTATGCATCTGCAGTCAGGTTTACCCTCCCTCCTTCCCCTCTGTGGTATTTCTTGGGTACATTCCCCTCTCATAGCTAGCTGGGGTTATCTTTTATGGTGTATTTGTTTTTATATATGTATATATTTTTGTGCATGTTTGGAATTTATTGCATTTCTCCAAATTTAGCCTTCCTTAGAGGGCACCTGGCATCTGGGGCAAGAAAAACTGAGGAAGATGGTGTCGGCTGACGCTTTTATACCCCAGGCGCTCTGACGTCGGGGAAGGGGCGACATCAGCCGACGCCGGACCCAGACTTTGGAATCCGGCCGACCGAAGGGCTGCCTGAGGCAGGACAACCCATATGTGATGACTGCAGATGCATACCTATCGGACATCTACATTTATGGTAGGTACAAAACTACTTTTTGTATATAGACTGTAATTTATCTTTGATTTGTATCATTTTTCTCTCAACTTTTTGTTCATCCTGTTGCAGTTGTTCCTTATGTACATCTTCTCTGTTCTGTCCTGCATCATATTTGATACTTTTCTTCTCATAATCCATGCATGCTTGTCCAGTTTGTTTACATTTATAACATATCTTTTCTCATTTTTAACATCATGACAATTAGCCACATAAGTAATATCTCTTTTTATCCCAATTACTTACAAACTGTCCCTTCTTCCCACAGAAAAGAAAAACATGTTTTTAGTTGTCCCCAATACTTAACAGCTCTATAGTCATCAACATTAATCTTGCTTGGAATATGTGTAATTTTACCATTTTCCATCTTCAAAATCACACTACAATCCCAAGATCCTGTCCAAAGTGACCAGTGACTTGCATGTAGAGCAATCTCTGACCCTGCTTTAATGGAAATCCTGCACATTTGCAAGTCAAATGGCACACATGTCACTTGCCCAAAGGACCTTAACCTGGTATGTGACATCCACAGAACTTGCTGGAGAGACAGATTTGTCTCACAGAGATTGCCCCGCCTTTAGAACAAGCTTCCTATTCATGTTAATCAAAACCCCTTATTGGCCCTTTTAAAATGTAATTTGGACAATTGGATAGCTAACCGGAAATTTACCCCAGTGGTTCCACCTGTGTTCCTCTTAGATATGGGCAATATATGCTGATTTTAATGTCTGCTTCAACCAGGTATTCTTGGGAACATGGTTTGAACTTGGCTAGGCTTGTAAATACCCTGGAGCCGTTAGCCTAGTAACCTCCTATGATCGTATGCTCTTATGAGCCTATGATCAAGGTTCATTATTATCAAGTACTTTAGAAATGTTATTTACCTCGTTGCAAAAATCCTTTAATAAATATTTTTAATAGTCTCTCTTACAGTTTCTATTAAAAATCATATTCTACGTTTTTTTCTGTGTTCCCCAAAAAGTATTTACAATATATTTTTCCGCGAGTACATTTCTTTTTTCTTTTCATATTCTCCCCCCAAAAAATTCTAATATTTCAGCAGTCTTAAAGTAAATGTCACAACAAGTCTCCTTTTTTAATCACTCTTACCTCTTGTTCCTTTATCCCTAAAGGCACAACAGTCCTGTCCCATACTTCATACCTGCCCATTTGCAATTTTTCTTTACTCTGGATTCACTCTACATCCTACTTTTTTTCTGATTCTTCTGTTTTCTTTTTTCCCTTCTAACTTCTTTCTGCTCCCTGACCACTTCTTTGATCTCTTCTGTAATTCCTGTCCTTCTTCCATGTTGATTCTTTCCATCATATTACCCCATGATATGTCCTTCTCTGTCTCTGGCGTAATCTGTTCTACCATTTCTTTTAATATATCATACTGCACCCCCCCCCCCCCGACTGGAGGGTTGTAATAATAACGTCTTCCTTCTGTTGCTCTTCACAATTTGATTCTTTGACTAGATCCTTTTGAAATAAACACTCTGAATTCTCAATTTGATCTCATTCTTGCTTCTCCAATTCAGCTCTCTCCTCCTCCACTTCAAAAAACAGCTGTACAGAGTTGGCTTTCACATCTACTCCATTTTCCTTCAACTCCATGTTTTGCATGCCATTTTCCCAGCCACTACTGCCCTAGGAATGAAATGGGCACTCACACTTGTCAGCCACATGAACTATGGGTGTTGTAGAGTTAGGGGAAGTTCCCAAGTGTCCTGGCCAAATTTCCACCAGTCAGTATGAGTACCACCTCAGGTCTCCCCAGAAAAGAGGCCACTGCTCTAGTGGAACTAGCACAATGAACAAAAAGTAGTAAATTATGGTTTCCACTATTATTACATTATATCTTTGTACTCTGTTTTAAAGCATCAGCATGATTAAGTGGGTATGGTTATTATATCTCAATGGAATTGCTGGAATATAAAGTGATTATGATGCCCTCTACTCTGGGCCATTAATATAGGAGCCTGAATCCTCACCACTGACACTGGAGAGGGACATGCACTTGGAATGCAAATGGATACACTCAGCATTTCTAGATGCAGACCTCTCTGCAGCAAGCACAATTCCCCTTAAGAGCACATAGGGCACACACTCAACCCGGGGTCTGGCTGACTCTATCGGTCTCTGTCCAGGTGCCCAGTAACCTTCCCCATTGGCTCAGCTGTAGGGTTAGGTCCTCAGCTGGGTGTCCAAGCCAAGTCCTCCAGCACCATGTCTGTGAAACCAGTGCTTTATGTCCCTGCTCCAAATAACTGACACAAACACTTTGAGATTTAATTTTCATACACACACACACACACACACACACACACACACACACACACACACAAAACTGGGAAAGGCTGACACAGATTTACTAGGTATGCCACCTTCTGCCCAGACTATAAGGTAGTTATCACTGCCACCAGTCAGTTACTATAAGGCTCTTAAAAGGGTATCCAGTTATACTGAGTGCAATTAATATTAATACAAATGGTAATGTTGACCAAACAGCCAGGCTTTCAGGAGTGGCCAGAGTTATCAACAAACAAATATGTGCAAATTCTCTCAAAACTTTTTCAAACGGACCAGCCACAATGAGAAGCTTAAATATAATTAATAATAATAATAAAAAAAACATGAAAATGTTAAATATCTAGTTACAGTAAGCACCAGAGTTTCAGTCACAGGGAATATTAAAAATAACATTGATGGAAAGTTTCACACTGTTATAGAAAAGCAGTATTTAGCTAGTCTCACTATCTATTCCTAATTGATTAAAAGAATTACCATTCCTACTTACTGAACAGAGTAAGGCAAGATGGGTGAGTGTTCCTTGTTGTCAGATCTGTCAGATCCAAAAGACAGTACAGAATTCTCCTGAGACTTCAGTCTCCTCTAATATTAAAACATTATTTCTGTACAGAATGCTGGAAGAAAAAGAAATGTACTAGCAGAAAATTATTGATTTCAACAATTGGCTAAGTTTCTGGTGTCATTCTAAGGGGATCCAGTATCTGTCTGCCTGGGATGACATGATTGACAAATCTCAATGCTTTGTCAGAGATGACCTGCATCTGTCACCCCTGGGCTTCCAGATACTGGCCAAGGCTCTTGCCACCCCTATAGTGCCTTTTTTATGTGGTGGTCAAAAAACCAAATTACCACCGTAACAGCTACTAATAAATGCACTCTGAGGGTCATGCTGCTCAACGCTAGAAGTCTAAATTTCAAAATGCACTCACTCGAAGCACTCCTTAAAATGGAGAACTTTGACATTTGTGCTGTAACAGAGACCTTGTTCAAGGCAGTAGAAAGCACCCCTGCACTACCAGGCTATAACTCATTCCATACCTTTCAACCCCAGAACTTGGACCAAAACTCCAAAGGCAGTGGTGTTTCCATATTAATAAAGGATGCGCACATCTCCAGACTGGTAGCCCAACATAACACATCAGAGATAATTTAGGTGCAGCTAACATTGGGCAAGACAGTGATTCAGGTCCCAAGACTCTCACTCCATGTTCCTAAGCACCCTGGAGAATATTAGGGTCCAACCTAACACTCATACTGAGTGACTTCCACTACTCCTCCATTAACTGGAAAAATTACTCATGTACCAATACACTTGTCCAATGTTTCCTGTGCCCTGGACCAGCTCATTCTTACACCTATTAGAGGTAGCAACATCCTCGACCTGGTCATTACTAACATGGGCGACCATTGCTCTACACCAATAGTCAACTCCTCCCTGGTTAGATCCGACTATAATCACCTTGGAAATCCACATCCTTCCCAACCACCCCCCGCAAAGTTAACCACCATGAAAAACTTCTCCAAAGCTAACTTTGGGCTCCTAAAAACAGAGGTGGTTAACTTCACGGCATTCATGCAAAAGGAGAATAGTTGCATGACCAGCGAATTATACACCAATGCACTGTACGAACATGTACACAAATGCATGGATCTCACCATACCCAATAGAACCAAGACGCTCTCCTCCAAAAAAGGAAGCCAGTCTGGTGGTCCCCTGCCATAAACAAACTTTACAACAGAATGCGGAAACTGATGTGGAATAAGGTGAAGTCCCAAGACTGGAAAAACTCCTTATCAGCCTCAACAAAAAGTTGAGATTGCTCATCAAATCCTCTAAAGCTAGCTATGAAAACAGAATTGCAGCAGATAGTAAAGACAACCACAAGGCCTTCTATAGTTATGTAAAGAATCTCCACAGCAATACCCAGATTTGCTCTGAGTTACTGCACAATGGTACCCCCTATACTGAGTCAACAGATATTGCCAGTATACTGGCTGGGAGATTCAGTGCCAACTTTACCCCTCTCTCCCCTCTAAAGGACCAATAAAAATACCTGTAGATTTCCAGGCACCCAGTATTACTGCTGCACAGGTTAAAACAGCACTATCCAAGGCCAAGAATACAGCTTCTATGGGACCTGCCAATATACCTGACTGTGTTCTACATGAACTACAGAGTGAACTGGCACCTCATCTGTGTGCCCTGGTCAATCACAGTCTCAACTCAGGCTTTGTCCCTACTGAATGGCGCACTGCTACAGTCATCCTTCTCCATAAAGGAGGAGGGACTACAGACCCTGGGAACTATCGCCCCATTAGCCTGACGATTCTGATATGCAGAGCTATGGAATGCATCATCATGGTCCTAATAAACAAGGATATAGGGAATCTCCAAACTCTGGATCCCACACAGTTTGGTTTTTTGAAGGGTAGATCATGCCTTCTCAACTTGATTGACTTCTTTGAGTCAGTCACTAGAGCTGTGGATGAAGGCAGGGTGGTTCATACAGCCTGTCTTGATCTGGCCAAGGCCTTTGATACCATTCCCACTCAGGAATCCTAGAAAAACTCATTAAGCTGGGCATCAACCTCTGTATCACTAGATGGGTTGCAAAGTGGCTCACAGATAGAACCCACAGTGTGAAAGTGGCTGACTCCAAGTCGGACTGCCGACCAGTCATGAGTGGAGTCCCACAGGGTTCGGTCCTGGGTCCTCTCTTGTTTGGTATCTACTTGTCTGAAGTCCAGGCCAACACAAAGGGACATTGGCTGACAAAGTTAACAGACGATTGCAAGTTGGGAGCTATTATTAACTTCCCAATTGATGTTGACATCCTACAGAAAGGCCTCACTGAGACCAATGACTGGTGTCAGAACCGTGGCCTTAAGCTCAATGCCAAAAAAGGTGTCATCCCCTTTGGGAAAAATCCGGTTCCCATGAATTACCACATTGATGGTAGTCCACTAAGCACAGAAGGCGTTGTAAGAGATCTGGGAACACAGGTTGACAGCAACCTCTTTTTTGACCACCACACTGCCACTGCGGTCAGAAAGTCCTATGTTGCACATCTCACTACTAAAGGATTTGCATCCAGGAAGAAAGAGGTCATTGTCTCCCTCTAATCTTCCCTCATTAGGCTAATCATCAAGTACAATGTCCGGTTTGGCATGTACCTCACTAGACACCTGCAACAACTGGAGAGGCTGCAAAAGTACCTCGCAAAGAGGATCCTAGGTCTTAAACACATGTCCTGTATGGGCAGACTCAGAACACTCCAACTATTCTCTATCTCATATCACCTACTTATAGGCGATCACTGCTTGACTTACAAAGCCATGTCTGACCCAGCTCTGTTAGAAATGCTACCTCTAAAGAAATCTTAATCCCTCCACACCACATGCTCCAGAGACCTCAGCCTCATTACCACAATCAACAGAAGATGCTGGAGGGACAGGTTCATAACTTAGAGACTGCCCATGCTATGGAATAGACTTCCCATACATGTCAAACGGGGCACCTCACTGACCTTCAAGTAAAATCTTGATGAATGGATAGGAAATAGAAAATTCACCCTGGGGATCACTCCAGTGGCTCTACTCGACAGAGGCACTGGAAACTAAGGTTGGATGGCACGATGCCAGGGTAATTCTATGGGCTAGGCTTGTAAAGGCTCCAAGGCCATTAGCCTAGTACACACCTATGAACCTATGAACATACATCTGGTCATCTTACTTCTGGTTCCTACTGCTAGAAGCTGCCAGGGTTTAGCACCTATATGCTACCATAAACACAGATAGAGCACTGATTAGAGGTGGTGCAGCTGCTGGAAGTCATAAAGCCATAAAACCATTCCACTCTTCCTACAGGAGACTACCTATTCTCTAGTACAGACATTGTGCCCCTGGCACCATTCAAAACTGTGAGATAACATCTTATGGCTTAAAGCATAAAGTCATTTAATTTCCAGAATATTTTTCCAAGGTCAGGTGGATTACCCTCTTCTCTCCCAGTATATGCTGTTAAAATGTGTACATTTAAACAGCTACAATAATACATGTACATTTATTTTCCTTCCAGCAGGGCACACTGTTGATGCACTTCAAAACAAGCAAACCTCACAAATACAATTTTCAGCACAAACATTTGTACAACTCAGGTTGATACACAAATGACATACAATTATTTACAAAATTCTAGCTAGCTGTGTTGGCATGTGTTACACATCCCCTGTCCTATTTCTCCTGGAATGTCTGGTAGTACCCTGCTATCATCACATCTCTCCCCACGTTGAAGACTCAAACTAGTTTTTCAAGTGCCCTTTGAGAAACATTGCTTGAGACAAATGAGCTTATCTGGGAATACATTATCCCATACCATGTCTTGAGAGCTCATCTGCATTGGCAGTGCTAATCCCACTACAGTGCTCCACTGTCATATCATATGCCTGCAACCCTAGGCTCCACCATACTAACTTGGCATTTTGCTGGCTGGCTCGATGTAGCCATAGATCCCCCTCAGACGCTTCATGCCTCTTACTGCAAACACTTAACACCAGGGCCTCCCTATCATGGTAAGGTTTCATCATGTTAACATGGTACAATTTATGCCCCTGCCTCCTGCCTAGCAGTTCTACCATGTAGTTAACATTACTGACCTTCCTTACCACGTTGAAGGGTCCTTCCCTAGCTACCTGCAGCTTATTGTGTGTGACAGGAATAAGAACCATAACCTGCTGCCCCATAGTATACTCTCTGGTTCGAGCATTCGTTTCATACCAGACCTTTTTCTGCTGTTGGGCGTCTGCCAGGTTCTCCTGGGCCAAACTCATGAAGTTCAAACTCCCTGAACCTTGTCTTGAGGTTTCGGACATATGCAAAACCAAATAAGAAACAAAGGTAAGCAACTTGGTAAAGTGGGATGTGCTCAACAACAGTCCAAACTAATAACAAATCCACAACTCCACACAAACGCAAATGCAGACTTCTTTTACTAAACAGAATATCACAACAAAGCTTTCGGATTAAATAATCCTTCATCAGTGTTACAAATACAAAAGTTCAATACTCAATAAATGCACATCTAAAACAGTCACATGACAGAGCCATCCTATCACAACAAATCAATTAAAAAATTAATATTCAATAGCTAAATTTAAATATCTTTGATTAAAGGCATATGGAGAATAAAAAGTAATATGAAACTATTATTATGAAAACATACTAAATTGTATATATATCTCACATTCATATCTATATGCAAATATGCATTTCTGAATAAAAAAAATATATATATATATATATACATGCATATAAATATACATATATACACACATATTTCAAACCTTTTTCATATTATATTTTAAAATTAATATTACATAACATCTCTCTGTTTCAATTTTAAAATTGGTTTGATTGTAACATGTTTATTTATTTCTGGAAAGGTATCTGCCTGTAACCATACAATCCATTCATACTCTTTCACATCTAGCCTGTTAATAATATCCCCACACCTTGTATTAGGTTTTAAGAATTCAGTAACTCTAAAAATAAAGTCATGGGTTGAACCTTGTTCTTGAATATGTTTCGCTAGTGAATTACTATTAGGTTGGCATAGGTATTTGCAATCACTGTACCCATAGCCACACCAGAACATTGATGGTATATGTCACCATTGAAAATGAAGATATTATTTTCCAACACAAGTTCTAACATTTCACAAAGTGTGGACACTTCTCTTATTGTATATTTTCCACTCTCATCCAAAATCTCCCTTATTTGATCAACACCATATGTATTGGGGGTTACAGTGAATAAAGATGTTATATCTAAAGTAACCAACAAGACATTAGGATCCAAATAATTACTCCACCATTCATATAGTTTTTGAAGAAAGTGACCAGTGTCCTTAATATAACTTGTAATATTCATAAGATGGCAACTTAATCTATTCTGCAGGTATGCCAATAAAAGGCTCCGTTATCCACCCTTTACCAGACACTATAGGTCTCATTGGTGGTCTGTCGGGTGATCAGCTGAAGGTCATAGATACACATATTTATATTACTAATAATATTATTCACTTCTCTTTCACTAATGACTTTAAATGTTTGGGTGTCAGCTACTAATTCATTCATTGCTTCTATATAATGGCATAAATCCATTGCAACAATACACCCACCCTTATCAGCTTTAATGACAATATGTTCATTTTGTTATAGTGCTTTCAGGGCATTGAATTCCTCATACGTTAGGTTATATCTTTTCCTGAAAGTATCCCTCTCATATAACTGTCTAATTTGCTTCTCGCATATATTACTAAACACATTTATTATAGGATCCTCGACAGGTACAAATGAACTAGTCTTTCTACAAAAATTAGATTTTACCATATTTGTATCTAAACTAATAGGACTCTTAGAGAACATGTAAGAGAACAGGTATATGCCATTAACAGAGAAGATGATAACAAAGCTTTGGCCAAACATGTGATGATGAAAGGCACGACACATACATTTAAGTTTATAGTTATAGAACTGATATATAGAGATGTCAGGTTGGGTGACTATAAAAATTACACTGAACAAAGAGAAGCAAGGTGGATTATGAGGCTACAAGCTGATAGAGCCTCTGGTTTAAATGAAAGAGTATCTTTGAAACCCTTCCTTAGTGCAAGGGGTTATAAACATTAATTTCTATTTTTATTAATTTTTATATACATCAAGTGGTACTTGACACTTCATTGTTACACCTAGCCTGTATGAGATATGACCTCCTGGTATTGTTTTATTTTATTAAATAGTAGTTTCCTCACTGTGAGAAGCATTTATATGATTTTATAATGTTTTTTTAGCATTCTATACATATATATTTTTACTATATGACGCAAAATGCTAGATAGTTGTTTTCCATAGTGTTCTTTATAGAGTTTTTATATTACTTATGGTCCTTCCTTATAATGTTATTTATATACACGTTTTGCATTGTTTTATGTGCATATTGTTTTATTGTTTGATTTCAAAAGAATGTTTGGAGCAGTTTTTCAGATATTTATGTCCAAGTGAGTTCCATGAGTTTCTATGAGAATGTATATACATATATATTTTTTGATTTATTGCTTCACCATTTAACATGATTTTACTATAATGTGTAAATAACATATGTTTGAAATAGTTTGTTTTTTAAGATAGTGATTTTTTAAGATAGTGATTCTATTTGTTTTTAAATAAATGAGCCTATAGGTGATTGGTGCATTGCTGATTGAAGGTGCTATTTAAATGTAAGACTCAGTTGGTGCACTAACAGTCTGATGAAGCATTCTGTTGGAGTATGAAAGCACTTACTGAGCACTAGGAACATTCTGTTACTTATATGTTTAAGTTTTTTCTACAATAAACAGTCAAACGAATGACGGTCAGCTTCTTCATGTCGTGGTGTGCCTCAGAGAGTTTTTCTGTAGACTAACAATGCATCACACAAGGTTCAACCTCTGAGATAGGCATGACATATAGTTTCATAGTTTCATAGTTTCATAGTTTGGTACTAGGCTATCTGCCCTGGGGCATTTATAAGCCTAGCCATAGTGATGTGGCTTTCGCCACCCCATGTAATGGTACAAAAGTGTACAGAATAGATTTAGAATACTGTGCCTCTGTCTGGTAGTGACACAGTGAAGACCCCCTTACATAATACAATTAGTTTACTGTGCCTCTGTCTAGTAGTGACACAGAGATGACCCCTAGGGTAAACCTATGATCTCCCATACACTCGTCAAGATTTCTCTTGAAGAGAGTCAGTGAGGGGCTCTGCCTAACATAAACTGGGATTCTGTTCCAGAGTATGGGAAGCTTCTGAGTTATGAATCTGTCCCTCCAGCATGTCCTATTCATATTTGTGCTGAGGTTCAAATCTTTAGCTCTCGTGGTTCTGATGGATTTGGATTTTTTGAGGTGGAGCATGTCCATCAATTCCTGATTGGACATGGCCTTGTACGTCAGGCACAGATCACCTCTGAGTAGGCGGTATGCTACTGAATAGAGTTGGAGTTTCTTTAGTCTGGCAGCATATGACATATGTTGGAGACCCTTGATCCTCTTGGTGAGGTACTTTTGGGGTCTCTCTAGCTGTTGCAAGTGCCGGGTGAGGTACATACTAAATGGGGCATTGTACTCAATCATGGGCCTGATAAGGGAGGAGTACAGGGGCACAATGACCTCCTTTGATCTGGATATGAATCCCTTCATGATAAGGTGGGCAAGGTAGAAAGTCTTTCTAACCACTTTGGCAACGCGGGTGTCAAATGAGAGGTCACTATCGACTTGGGACCCAGGTCTCTGATTACTTTTTCTGTACTCAGTGGGTTACCGCCTATGTGATAATTTGTGGGCACTTTGTTTTTCCCAAAGGGGATGACTATACATTTTTTGGCATTTATTTTAAGGCCATGACTCCGGCACCAGTTGTCCGTTCCAGTGAGGCCTTTCTGTAGGATGTATGTGTCAGCTGGTATATCGACTATGGCGCCTAGTTTGCAGTCATCTGCGAACTTTGTCAGCCACAACCCACCCATGTTTGCTTTCACATCTGAGAAATAAATGCCGAACAAGAGGGGTCCCAGGACAGAGCCCTGTGGGACACCACTTGTCACTGGCTTTGAGTCTGACATGGCTCCAGCGATTTTGACTTTATGGGTTCTATCCTTTAGCCAGTTTGCCACCCATCTTGTGACATATGGATTTACATTTAAGCTGTTGAGCTTGTCTATGATGCCAGAGTGGGGTATTGTGTCGAAAGCTTTAGCCAAGTCCAGGTAGGCTGTATGGACTGCTTTGCCCTAATCAATGGCTCTAGTGACTGTTTTGAAAAAGTCAACCAGGTTGAGAGAGGGTATATCTGAAAAGAATAGAAGGGAAGGAGATAGTCAGAGAACAGTGAAATAAAAATGTGAGGACTGGTGTGGGGAGGTATTTGAAGCTGGGGTAGGGTAGTTTCAGGGGGGATGACTACTGTGGCAGGACCATTTTTTGTTAGGTATCTTTGAGTGGCTAGCTTGAAATGCTCGGTATGGTCAAGGGACCTAATTTCTTGAGGTAGTTGGTTCCAAGATGCAGCAGGGTTATAGTTAGAGTAAACATCCTGTTTAGGATTTGGGTTTATAAATCTGTAGGAAGTCTTGGTCTGAGCTGCATAGTGTTCTGGTTGGGGAATGTTTAGATATATAGATAAAAGGCTAGGGCAGATAGAGGATGGAGTGGATAATTTGTAGTTGATGTAGTAGGAGTAGATGGGGAACTCAAGCCAGCCCAGTTGCTTAAGGGATAAGCAATGGTGAGACTTGTAGTTTTGGCTTGCTGCAAATATAGCCGCCTTATTATAGGTAGTTTCAAGTTTTGTAATGAGTGTGGTGTTAAGGTTTGTGAATAAGTGACAGCTGTATAGAAGGGTGGGAAGAAGAAATGCATGGGAGAGAGTTATTCTCGCTGGGTTGGTTAAATATCTCTTATTACGGTAAAGGAGTCCCACGTTTCTGGTGAGTCTTTTTAATAGAATTAGTAACTTGGAGATCAAATAAAGCTGATCATCTATTATGACTCCCAGCAGTTTAGTGCTGGGTTCAGCAGTAATGATGGTGTTATTGCTTGATAGGATGGAAAATGTGGTTTTGAGATTGCTGAGGTTCTTGAGGAGGAAGAGTAGGAACTTAGTTTTCTTAGGATTGAGAATTAATTTGTTATCACAAAGCCATGTCTCTCTGATGTTGAAAGATACTTGGGTAGTAGAATGGAGGTCTGATGGATTGTATGCAATGGTGATGAAGTAAAGTCATCGGCATATTGTACAAGCGTTGAGTGGGGAGAAGAGGTGTAAAGTAGATTAGTGAAAATATTAAAGAGCAGTGGCCCAAGTATGGATCCTTTGGGGACTCCCATTGGCACGTTGAGGGGGGGTAGTGCAGAATACCATTTAACAGCTTGCTGGTGGTTAGAGAGATAGCTAGAAAACCAGGAAATAGTGGGAGGAGAGAATTTTAAGTAGGAGAGTTTGTCCGAGAGGAGGGGATGGAAGACAGTGTCAAAGGCTTTGGAGAGGTCCAGGCACAGGCATGAGACTAGTTTATTGTTGTCACAAGCCAGAGATACAGTATTGATGAAGGATATAAGTGCACTTGTAGTATTATGTTTGGGATGGAATCCATGTTGAGTGTGTTAGAGAAAGTTTTCTTGTAGAATGTTATGCATTATCTGCTTGTGAATGCATTTCTCTAAAATTTTAGAGAGGAGAGAGTATAGCAGTTGGTCTGAAGTTTGATATATCAGAGGAATTACCACCTATGTGAATGGGTAACGTAAAGAATTTTTTCCATATTGCTGGGAAATACAATTCAGAGATAGAGCAGTTAATCAGGATGGAAACTGGATAGGCTAGGGGTTCAGCAGCAATCTGTAGGAAATAGGAAGGTAGATTATCAGCTGGGGGGGAGCAGGTTTGAGTTTGGAGAGTAAGGATTTAATATAGTTAGTTGATACAGATTTAAGGGAAAAAGAGTTAGAAGGATAAGGAGGAGAAGTAGTGATTGTGAGGTTATTTGCATTTTTTTCGGGTGGGGAGAGAATTTATTATGGAAGTTATTGAATCAATAAAATGATTGTTAAATGCAATGGCAGTTTCTGCTGGAGTTTTATTTGGGCAAGTGTTTGGAGGGGAAGGGTTTCCTGGATGTAGTATATGATTGATAGTGTTCCAGAATTTTTGGGGGTCTGATTTTAGGGTAGTGGGAGGGTTTGCATAGAAGTTTTGTTTTGTCTTTGTTGATAATTTTCTTTATTTGGTTCCTAAGTTCTTTATAGGTCTGTAGGAGGGAGAGGTCTTAGTGTCAGTCCATAATTTCCATATCCTGTCTCAGTTTTTCATCAGGGTTTGAGTTGATTTAGTCAGCCAAGGAAGTGTGTTAGATTCGATTCTAATTATGCATAGAGGAGCTTTGGAGTTTAGAAGGTTAAGAAAGGTGGTGTTGAAAGAGTGGACAGCCTCATCTAAGTGGAAGAGTAGTGAGATGAGACCAGTTAATTCTAGAGAGTTGGTCAATGAAAGAGTCAGGACTGAAGGTTGAGATTTTGCGAGAAGTGATAAACTTGAACGGTCTGATGAAATGGGGAGTATGTCTGGTTACTGTGATAGGGCAGTGGTCACAAAGGGCATTTGGAAGGGTTAGAGGGTTATGGTAGTTTTGGGGGTGAGAGACCAAAATCCAGTCCAGAAGAGATCGTAGAAGGTGTGACTTGTTAATAAAGGTAGGGGTAGTGATTAGCTACTCAACTCCATGTAAGTTGATACAAGAGGTAGTGTTGGGAGTTTGTATTGAGAGCCAATCAATGTTTACATCCCCTAGTATGACGGTTTCATTATGGATGGTCTGAGAGAGGTGTGGTATAGGATGTTTTTAAGTATGTTAAGATTATCTCCAAGGGTATATGTATTGTTACTACAGTTATGATGGTAAAGTTGTTAAGTTTAAAATTGGCAAGTAGGAGTTCAGCTGTAGAGAAAGAGGGTAGAGGAAGGACTGGACTAGTTATAGAGAGGTGATCAGGGCAGCATATGGCTACTCCCCCTCTTTTCTTTTGTCTGTCAAGTCTAAGGATGTTATAGCTAGGTGGGGTAATTTCACTATCTTGGTAGTGTGGTTTCAGCCAAGTTTCAGTTAGGGTGACTATGTCTGGATTATAGTTAGCTCACCAGGCATGAAAATCCTGAACTTTATTTGCTAAACTCCTGAGGTTGGTAGAGCAGAAAGATGCTTGTTTTTTTCTGAAATGGCTCCTTAATCACAGTCAAAGGCATCAAAGGAGCTTTGACATTGTCTCCTGCCTTGCCTACTTTTTGGCACTGCTCACAGGTCCTGCAGTACCCTGTTACATCCCTTGCAATCCCAGACCAGTAAACGTTCTGCATAATACTTCTCTTGGTATGCTTTATGACCTGCAAAAGGAATATCTTTAGGTATGGCTAGAAATGCCAGACAGTAGGCTCTAGGCACTACCAACTGCTATATTACCTCACCATCTAGCCATCCCTCAAAGGCCCACTGTCTATACAGTAATTCTTTGCTCCAGTGTACAGATTCCCCTTTTCCTTAAGAATTATGTTCCTTCCTAGCTACTTCCCTCAAGCCTCTTAGTGTAGGGTCTGAGAGCTAAGCCTGTCTCAGCTCTACTTTTGTGACTATTCCCAGCTCCCCTTCCACAGGAAGTCTGGTATCCTCTGACAGCGGTGCCTTACTGTCAGCCTGGGTACTACCCCTCATCTTTGCCCTTGCAGTCACTCTGTCCAAGGCAGCTTCAGTACCTACCAGCAGCTGTGGCTGACCTTCAAACTCACTGCTAGTGGGTAGGTCCCTCCCTGAAATAGCCACCTCGCCAACCTTGGCTTCAGGTATGAGGTCTTTCTGGGTCTCCCTCAGGCTACCAGATCCACTTGCCTGTCTCTAAGCCTGACTGCGAGTAATGTACTGCATTCTCAAAATCACTCCCAACAAAGATATCTGCAGGGATATCCTTAGACACACCTACTTGCTTGCTTCTTTTTCCTTGCACCCAGTCAAGGTGAACCCTGGCCAAAGGCATTTGGAATGTGGTACCTCTAAAACTCTGACTGGAGTGGACTGCCCAAGTAAGTACTGTTCCTCTTTAACCACTGCAGGCTTCACAATGGTTATGTCTGAGGCTGTGTCTCTGTTAGCAGTGGCGTGTTTTCCATCCACTGACAGGATATAATGTTTTGTGATAGTTTGGTACCCCTGTTGTCTCCAGACAACTTATCGCTGGCATACTATTATTCCCACTTGCTGGCTCACCCCACCTTTTGTTTCCCATCTTGCCTCAGTGGACATGTATGTGCTGCATGGCCCCAATTGTTACATTTACATAATTTAACCCTTGATCCTGACAGTGTACCTGAACTAGTGGTTTCCCCAGTTGGGGCAGTTTAGGCTGCCGACCATGGGTTTCCTTAGATCCATGTGCAGCACTGGTTATCATTTTCCTGTATAGTAATGCCCTGCTTGCTGTATAGAGATCCCCTTTCTTCCCCAGCTCATCTGCAGAGTTACATTCTTGGTGTGCCAACCAGATTCTCATATCCTTAGGCAAAATGCTAAAAGCTTGTTCCCTCACCAAAAGGCTTGCCAACCCTTCAGAAGTGCTGACCTGACACCCACTCACCCATCTTTGAAAATAAATGCTTAACTCAGCAATATAATCATACACTTTCATATGCCTTGCATCTATGTGCACAGAACTTTTTATGTAAGCTACATGTGAACTTAAAACATTCAAGTAAACATTTCTTCATTTTGTCACAGTTTAGACAATCAATATCAGTCAATTTTAAAGCGGCAGTTACAGCTTTACCGTGGAGTTAAGGGGGTCAGGAACTGTACCTACAGCCCTTGGTTAACATTATACTGTTTACATACTGTTTCAAATATATGAATATAACTGTCAAAATTATTACCCAGTGTAAATTGTGGAAGAAATGTACTGACCTTTATTGCTTCTGGGGTTTGGTTATTCCCTTCCCCATTACCTCCATTACCCTGGTGAGGAGTCAGCATCTCCCTCTCATGTTGGTGCTGCTTCTCATTTTCTTCAACCTCCAAACACTGCAGTCTCTCATTTTCTTCAGCCTCCCAAATGCCGCAGTCTCTCTGCTGATTCTAAATCCATCTGTTTTGCCTGCTACTGTCTCTCTAACTCCAGACAGATTTTAAGTCCTCTGGGAAAACGTGAACTGTCCTGTTTCTGAGGGCTGCAAATTCCCATCACCAGAGTGGGTTATCGTTCTGGTTGCTGGTCTGTGTTGTAGCTGCGACTAAGGCTGAAATAATTTCCTGTTTAGTCAGGTTGTCACACAGCAGTCCTTTGACTTCACACACCTTGACCAACTGGTTCTTTGCCAGCTTGCCATAATCTTCTGCTGACATTTTTGCCTGCTGTCCCTGACTAAGCTAAAGTAACAAAAAAAAAAAAATGCTGTGATATGAAACTCTGAATTTTTCACTGTGTGGCTGCTGAGAGAATGCACACTTTTAGTGGCACCTGCTTGCAGGCTACAGGCTACAGAAGTTCAATATCCACACCATTGCTCACTAGCATGTGATGTCCCCCACTGTGGGCCAGTAATCAAGGAGCCTGAATCCTCACCAGTGACACTGGAGAGGGACGTGCACTTGTAATACAAATGGATGCATTCAGTATTTCCAGATGCAGACCTCTCTGCTTCAAGCACAATTATCCAAGTGCAGCTAACTCTGGGAAAGACCGCAATCCAAATAGTAGCTTGCTACAGACCCCCCACCATGCCCCAGGATTCACACTCCTCATTTCTTGATACACTGGAAAGTATTAGGGTACAACCCAACACCCTAATAATGGGCAATTTCAACTACCCCACCATTAACTGGGAAAACTACTCGTGTACCAACTCTTTTGCTCAACATTTTCTAGAATTCATAAATTCCAACGCCTTGGATCAACTTATTCACACCCCCACCAGGGGCAGCAATATCCTAGACCTGGTCATTACCAACATGGGAAACCGGTGTTCCACACCAGAGGTCAATTCCTCGTTGGTCAGATCCGACCACAAGCTAATCAGCCTAGACATCCACATCCCACCCCCACCCCCAATTAGGGAAACCATCGTAAAAAACTTCTCCAAAGCCAACTTCACACTTAAGACAGAAGGCAAACTTCATGACACCCATGCAGACAAACAATAGAGGTATGACTGCTGAATCCTACACAAATGCACTTTGTAAGCACTTACACGAGTGCATGGATCATGCTATCCCTAATAGAACCAAAAAAGGAAGCCAATCTGGTGGTCCTCTGCCATAAACAAACTCTACAACCGAAGAAAGAAACTGTTGCAAAAAAGAGTAAAATCCCATGACTGGAGGAACTCCCTGGTCAACCTCAGTAAGAAGCTGAGATCCCTCATAAAATCCTCCAAAGCTAGTTACAAAAACAAAATTGCCACTGACTCTAAAGACGGCCACAAAGCATTCTATGGCTATGTCAAGAATCTAAATGAGAACACTCAGATCTGCTCTGAGTTACAGCACAATGGCACTAAATATACAGAACCAACTGATATTGCCAACATCCTAGCAGATAGGTTCAGCGCTAACTTTACCCCCCTCTCACCCCCTAGAGGGCCCATCTCTATACCGGAATAATGCAGAGTTCCTATAATCATGGCTGCACAAGTAAAAAACACATTCTCCAAAGCCAAGAACACCGCATCCATGGGACCTGACAATATCCCAGGCTGTGTTCTACATGAACTACAGAATGAACTGGCACCCTACCTAAGTACCATATTCAATCATAGCCTCACCTCAGGCTTTGTACCCACTGAATGGCGCACTGCGACAGTTATCCCACTCCACAAAGGGGGAGCCACGACGGACCCCAGGAACTCCCGCCCCATTAGCCTGACGAACCTGGTCTGCAAGGCCATGGAATGTATCATTGTGGAACTCATAAACAAAGACATTGGTAATCTCCAAACTCTTGACCCTACCCAGTTTGGATTTGTAAAAGGCAGATCATGTCTCCTAAACCTGATCGACTTCTTTGAAGCAGTCACCAAAGCCATAGATGAGGGTAAAATGGTTCACACAGCTTATCTAGATCTCGCCAAGGCTTTCGACACCATCCCCCACTCTGGAATTATAGATAAGCTCACTAAACTAGGTATAAATCCCTATGTCACAAGATGGGTTGCCAACTGGCTCACGGACAGAACCCACACAGTGAAAGTAGCGGATTCCAAATCCGACATCAGACCAGTGACAAGTGGAGTACCACAGGGTTCAGTCCTGGGTCCTCTCCTGTTTGGTATCTACTTCTCTGAAGTGCAGGCCAACACAGAAGGTCTTTGGCTAACAAAGTTTGCGGATGACTGCAAACTAGGAGCCATAATCGAAGCTCCTAATGATGTGGACAAACTACAAAAGGGCCTCACTGAGACAGATAACCTGGTGTCAAAGCCACGGCCTGAAGCTCGATGCCAAAAAGTGTATGGTCATCCCCTTTGGTAAAAACTCTGTACCCATGAACTACCACATAGCTGGTAGTCTATTTAATGCCGAAAATGTGATGAGACCTTGGGGCACAGGTGGACAGTAGTCTCTCCTTTGAAAATCACATCACCACAGTGGTCAGGAAATCCTTCTACGTGGCTCATCTCATCACAAAAGGATTCTCATCCAGAAAAAAAGAGGTCATTGTTCCCCTCTACTCATCAGTCATTAGACCCATTATAGAGTACAATGCCCCTTTTAGTATGTACCTCACAAGACATCTACAACAACTGGAAAGACCACAGAAATACCTCACAAAGAGGATTACTGGCCTCAAACAGATGCCCTATGCAGACCGTCTCAAAAAACTACAGCTTTACTCCATCGCATATCGCCTACTCAGGGGCGATCTCTGCCTAACATACAAAGCTATGTCAAACCCAGAGCCGTTGGACATGCTCCACTTAAAGAAATCCCAATCCCTCCGAGCTACACGCTCTAGGGACCTAAACCTTGTCACCACAATAAACAGAACATGCTGGAGGGATAGATTCCTGTCCCAGAGACTTCCCATACTCTGGAACAGACTTACCTATCTATGTCAAACAGAGCTCCTCATTAGCACTCTTCAAGAAGAATCTTGATGATTGGATGGGAAATGGGAAATTCACCCCGGGGATCACTTCTGTGGCTCTGCTCGACAGGGGCACAGGAAAATAATTTTATTGGGTGGTGAAAGCCAGGGTACATTTTTTGGCTAGGCTTGTATGGGCCCTAGGGCTGATAGCCTAGTACCTATCTATGAACCTATACAGGGCACACACTCAGCCTGGGGTCTAAGTGTCTCTATCTGTCTCCCTCCAGTTCCCCAATAAGATTCCCCACTGGCCCAGCTGTAGGGTTAGGTACTCCTCTAATTGTCCAAGCAAAGTCCTCCAGTACCCTCTCTTAAACCAGTGCTTCATAGGTTCATACGTGTGTACTAGCCTAATGGCCCTGGAGCCTATATAAGCCTAGCCCAAGAAGATTCCCTGGCATCATGCCACCCAAAGTTAGTTCCCAGTGCCCCTGTCAAGCAAGGCCACTGAAGTGATCCCCAGAGTGAAGTTCCTATTGCCCATCCACTCGTCAATATTTCTCTTAAAGAGGGCCAGTGAAGTGCACTGCTTGATGTGAATGGGAAGTTTGTTCCAGAGTATGGGAAGTCCCTGGTTAGGAACCTGTCCCGCCAGCATGTTCTGTTTATTGTGGTCATGGGCTGCAAGTAGCTGCCACACACACTTTCTTGATTTTTAATTCTCACACACACACACACACACACACACACACACACACACACACACACACACACACACACACACACACACATCTGGGAAATGCTGGCACAGATTTACTAGATATGCCACCTTCTGCCCAGACTTTAAGGTAGTTATCACTGCCACCAGGCAGTTACAGTGATGCTCATAAAAGGGTATCCAATTATACTGAGTGAAATGAATATTAATACAAATTTTAATGTTGACCAGACAGCCAGGCTTTCAGGAGTGGCCAGAGTTATCACCAAATAAATTTGTGCAAATACTCTCAAAACTTAAACATTTTTCTAAAAGGACCAGCCAAAATGAGAATTTTAAATATATTTAAAGAGTAAAAGTACATAAAAATACTAAATATCTGTCTACAGTAAACACCAGAGTTTCATTCACAGCTAATATTAAAAATAACACTGATAGAAAGTTTCACACAGTTACAGAAAAACAGTATTTAGCTAGTCTCACTATCTGTTCTTGACTGACTAAAAGAATTACTGTTCCTACTTACTGAATAGAACAGGGCAAGATGGGTGTGTGGCCCTTTTTGTCAGATCCAAGACAGAATACTCCTGAGACTTCAGTCTTCTCTAATATTAAAACATTATTTCTGTGCAGCATGACATCACATACATCTGGTCATCTGACTTCTGGTTCTCATGAAACCCCCACTGCTAGAAGCTGATAGGGTTTGGCACCTATGTGTTACCATACACACAGATAGCGCATTGCCCAGATGTGGTACAACTGCTGAAAGTCATAAAACCTTAAAGCCATTCCACTCTTCCTACAGGAGCTACAGTCTGTTCTCTAGTACAGACATTGCATGTCTGGCTCCATTCAAAACTGTGGGATAAAATATTTATGGCTTAACCCATAAAGTAATTTAATTTCACAACATTTTTTTTCCAAGGTAAGGTGGATTAACCTCTTCTCCCCCAGTATATGCTGTTACAATGTACACATTTAAAGAGTTACAGTAATACATGTACATTTCTTTTCCTTCCAGCGGGGTGCAATGTTGATACATTTTAACATAAGCAAACCTCACAGATATATTTTCAGCACAAGCATCTGTATAAATCAGTTTGATATACACGTCATATAATTATATACAAAATTACAGCTAGCTGTGCTGGCATATGTTACACATCTACTGTCCTACTTCTCCTGGCATGGCTGGCAGTACCTTCTATTGTCACAGTGATCTCGGAGTTTTTTTGCAGAATCCACTTCAAGCCTCCTGTATGAGAGTCATGCTAGATATAAGGACATTATTGTTTTCAGTTCCACGTAAATAGAATGGTAGTAGTGTGAGTTACAGGCACCTTACTCAGCTTCTGGAACCTATTTTCATTTTCACTTTTTTGCTTGAGTTAGTCTTATTTGCATTTTCAGAGCAGCTGTTACCTCTTTAACAGTAGTTGCAAATGCTCAACAAAACAGACTAGCTGACCTGCATGTTTTAAGACTTCCAGTTTTTAGTGCAAGTGCTGACAAATCCTCTCCCACATTCTTGCTGAGGTGTCAAAACTATGTTGCAGTCCAAGAGCTGTTAAATGACTGCCTTTACTTCTACTTCAAATAACTTTAAGCAGGCATTTAAACTAAGTTGCTGTTCACTAGTGTCTGTAGTAGGAATATGTGTGCTTTACACTGAATGCTGGCAAAATGTGCTGTATTTGTTTAAAACATTTTCCTTACTATGCAACACAGGAAATAAGTCTGACTTTCTGTTCTTGAATTTGGGTTAATGATATTTTTTCTTCTCCTGAGGCAAAAGTGGTGTTGTATTTGACTTTCCCACCTCTGTATTGGTATTTTCACCTTTGACTAGTTAAACTGTGACACAATAACACTTTATCCAAACGATAATCCTTAAGCATGACAAATTAGTAGATTTTTCTGTGTTATGAGCTTTACTATGATTTGTAGGATTATGACATTCACTGTTATTTTGTAGGGAAATGGTCTTTCTTTTTACCGATAGATTATGGCCGAGTTGTTACCATGTATCCTGTATTGTGTACATAACTGGTGTAATGTTTTGGTATTTTTTTTCTCACTTGTCCTGTTTGCCCAACCACATACTGTGCCCCTTTTCTGCCCCAACATAAAAGGGAACCTGGAGCTGCCATTGGTTTCAACCAGAGTAGGTTATTCCCTAATTTAACCCCCCCCCCAAAAAAAAATCTGTATTCTCAACATTAATATGTCAGGATTCACACAGTACTCTAAGGTAGTTCCTTGTTTAACATTGTTATTCGAAAGTTCTGAATATGGCGCTGATGTACATGTCTCATATCAATTTGTTGGGACATGCCTAGGTTGGATGTACACCTTGAAGGAGGAAGGACCATGAGCTTTGGAATTATGGTCTGTCAAACAGGACTTTTGTAGAGAAAATCCCAGATGGCAGGAATACTGCAACAGTAATACATTTGAACAACTATATGGTAGGTCAACTACATACTTGTACTTTTTGGCAACAATGGATTTTTTTAACAAGTAAATCATGTCAGTGGTTTAGTTTTGCTCACTTTTGGCTTTTTTTTTTTTTGCTAATTCTGTCTCACT